>NW_024373145.1:3019897-3269490 GCF_014805655.1 Passer montanus
TGCTTCAGCTCAGTCCACAGCAAATAACAGAAAATTACAGTGTAGGTGAAAAACTATAAATAATTTTGGTGACTTTTATAAAGCAAAGACCTTCTCTTTTGTACTCTGAGCAGAAATCTCACAAGACTGTCATGTACAATCCTTCTATGGGTGCCCTGAGCTCTCACTAATCACCATTTCTCCGTAGGTATTAACTGCACTTCTCATATTCTCCTTTGAACTCTGTGTTCAAGAGGATAGTACTTGGCCTGGTTTTTTAATTATTTTTCACATACTTCAGTCAATCTTCTTCCTCTCTCATTCCTCACAGAAATTGATAAAAATGATAAATTGACCTTTTTCTTTGACTCAAATATAGGAACTTCCTTATACTGCTGATGCAGCCCTTTGTCTTCTCTCCTGTTTTCAGTTCCACTTGTGCTATGGACACTAATTGAGATGGAAGAGCACAGCTGTTCATTAAAACACAAGGTGTACAGCAACTAAGTCTCCTAAAGGAGTAATTTCTTCAATCTGCTTCAATATGTATTGCTCTGTATATATTTATATAAAGAAAAAAAATAAAAAAGATAAAATAAGACCACCAGTCTAAAGGTACCATATTTTGCTAGGAAAAGTATATTAATTTATAATTTCCATATGGTAATTTCTATCAAAATTACACTGGAAGGTACTCTTCTAGATAACAATGGCAATTCAGAGAGAAATATATAACAAAAGAAATATGCAACAAGAGCTGCAAGTAGTTTATAAATCAAACATGTATTTTGCTGGAGTATCTTCTCACAAATGTCTTGCTTTGGCAGCACCAGCTGAGTATTCTGTCTCCAGCAGCCATCCAAACCAGAGAGGCAGAGGGGAAGTAAGAACTGGTAACCATTGTTTCTCCCAACTAATCCCCTAGACTTCAACAGTTCTTAGCTCAGGCCATTTCCTGAACCATAGAGAGAGTTTGTCTGTTTAGTAGCCTACAATGGATATTTCTTCAAATTTTCCAGTGTCTCTTGAAAGCATACATCCACAACATCTTTTGGTAAGGAGCTTGTCAGGTCTGCTACCTAAAAATCAGGTAACTGTGAATGCACCACTTGGGAGGTAGAATTAGGACAGAATAGTAAGGCAAGGTTAACTAAGAGCCATCCATCTTTAATTCTCATAGCATATACCCAGAAAAAGTATTGAGAATTTTAAAAAAACTGTTGCTCTTTCAGATACAGCCTATTTATGAAATATTTATTTATTCTGCAGCAGTATATAGACTGCTGAAAATTTTCTGCTTCTCTCTCCAAATGGCTTTTTCACTACTAATTGTCATTCTGTAAAGCTTTGTCTCTTTTTGGATAGATGTAATAATTTGATGTTAGAGTCAATGTCATTTGCCCAGGACTTTGCAAGACTGACATCACTGTGACACTTCTCAGTTTGTTTTCTTGGTTTTGGCAAAATACTGTAGGTGGAACTTTAATTTTGCTGCCTTATCCCAGTAAACTATTTCCTGCATCTTTTCTCAAGAGTTTTCCATTGAGAGTGTTTCTTTTCCTTTGAAGAGCAACCAAATTGTGTTTTAACAGTTTGTAACCTGTGTGAAGGGCAACCTACCAAATCAAAGTTTTAGGCTGGAATTGTACCTTCGTTGTTCAGCTTTGCTATTTGCTGTGATCTTTTTTCATTTTGAATCCTTTTACTTGCAAGAGAATCTACAGCTTATAAATCACTCTTCAGAAATATCCACTGCAGTATCTAACAGAAAAGTAGAGAGTATCTTGTTTAAGTTTTAAAAAGAATCCTTTTCAGAAGGATACTATAAGAGCTAGTAGAAGAAACAATTAATCACTTCCAATTATTTTCTTAAGAACAACTTAAAAATTTTTTTGAGAAATGGGAAAGAATAATGCTCTAATTTCCTGAATGAGTTGTAAATTGTCAACAACTTTCACTTTAATAAATATTATTTTTTACTCACATTAAGTTTATTTTAAGTCTCAGATGCCTTGGCTTCAAGGACTATAGTGTAAGGAAGAACACAGAGGCAGTGTCTTTGCATCTTAATTATAGCAGCACTATTCTTTCCAGCACTGAGCCAAGCTACACCCAGAGGATGGGGAGATAAATGTGGGAGCTGTAAGGTTGACGTCTAATATCTGCTACTGAAGATTTGGGATTTGATTTAGTGCCTCTATTGGAAGGTTTGAAAAAAACAGGTCTTCCATCTTCTTTTAATAAATTCATTTTCAGACCTGCAATTTACCTTTTTGGCAGTTTTACGATTCAGAACAATGGGCTTTTTTTTAGTTGTGTAATTTTTTTGAGCTGTTTCTGTTTTCTCTCACATTTATAAACAGAAAAACAGTGTTCACTAATTTGCAGAATAGGGAAGCAGGAAACATTCTTAGTTCCCTAGCTGGAGAAACTTTGCCATGATTCCTGAGTGCAAAAAGGATTGGAGACTATTTGACAATTTTTATCAATGATAAAACTATTCTTGCAAATTACCAGATCACATTATATTAACTCCATATACACATGCTGTACTGGAATTTCTGAAAAGTAAAAATTCTGAGGTGGCATAATACAAATAACTTCTCACAGAAGGGAAAAGATGTTTTCTCTAAGAAGGAAAAGAATACCATGATAATACAACTTTGCTTTTATTTCCTATTAATCTTAAAATAAAGGATGTGAGAGCAGGAAAGGAGGGAGTGGGCAGGAAGTGCTTAAAAGGACATATATAAGCTCTGAAGTCTAGTGCTCCTCATGAATCTGACACCTGACAAACTCAGGACACCAAGGGTGCCAAATTTGTAGGAGGCCAACACACACATGAACAACAGGTTGTGTGATGACAGACCACATGGAAGAGTGTGGTGGCTGCTATGGGCAAAGACAGCAGGATTACATGTTCACCACCACTTAGGGGACTTTCTGAGCTTGTACCAAGAGACCACTGGTGCTTCAGTGTGACCTTTCACTTCTGTTGGCCTCACTTGTCATTTGGCCTCCTCACTGTGGCTTTCATTGGGTAACTGTGAGTGACTGTGAACTGTGTGATGAAACAAGTAAATGTGCCGTGCAAACAGCTATCTGGTAACAATAGCAACAGCAAGATTATTTTAACAACAAAATATTAATAAAAAAATTGTTGTTCCAATAAATCTTGGTTATGATCTGCCCCTTTGTCTCAAGAACTTGGGAAAAAAGAAGGTGACAATAGCAGCCTAATCTTTCTGCATACATGCACTGCATCCTGCCTGGTGGTTGTTTTGAGTAACACATATACTGTAACTGTGCATTCTTGAGGAAAGGCACAACTTAACTCGGAAAATTAAAGAGTGACTGAGCTTTTGGTCAAACACAACAGTTTCTGTATTGTATTGACCTTTCACAAATCTGGATGTCTTGAACACTAGGTCAACCAGTTTTTAAATAAGTTTTTAATTGCTTTAAAATAATCTATAAAGGAGGAAGAAGATAATCTCTATCCTACACAGATATAGATAGAATCATACAATCTGTCCTCTGTCGACCAAAAGAAAATAAACTGCCAAGATAGATGCAGTGATTCACTTACTTGTATCACCATAAAACTGAAATAGCAACCTAGTAAATCAGTCCTGCTATCTATGCAAATCAAAGTAGATATCCTGTGCTCCAAGTCCCATTTATTTGGTAGGAAGCAGCTGCTGGAAATGTCTCTTGGTGAGAAACCAATTCCAGCTCCACAATGCTTTTGGTCCTTGCTTACACATAGATCTAGACAGGGTGTGACTGCTCCACGTACACATACCTGCTCTTCACTTTTTTTTGCCATTAGTACTGCTAGATAGAACGAGTAGGGTGATAGTATGACAGATGCTTACAAGCTTTTTCTTTAGGGAAAATACCTTCCATGCATCAGTGACAGGAAAAAGACAGTGGAAAGTCCTTATTGATGTTGCTCATAGGTCAATGTAAAGAATGTGGTTTTAGTTATATGATATATTTATTTTCATTTAGATCCTTTTCTGCAGGTTGTAGGAAGAATTTTGGAATGATGATGTATTAAGCATTTATTTAAGTAATTAAATAACAACATTATTCATCTAATGAAGATTGTATAAATAAAATTTGAATAAAATTTGAATAAAACTTGAATAAAATATGTATTCACTTGCTTCAGATTTCCTCTGAAGTTTACTACATTAAGGGAAGCACAACTTCTTTTATATTTGCATTAAATTTAGTTGACTCATAGTAAGAATCAGGGTTGTATTCTTGTTCTTTTGATTCTTGCTGTCAACATCCTTTTCAGTAAATGAAACTCCCACAGGACACCATTGCCCTTCCTTTTTACACATTTGTTAAAATCCAGTAAGAATGGAAGAAACACTTACGCTTTTAAAAGGAAATATCCCACAAAAATAAAATAAAATAAAAACCCAGAAAGCACGAAAACACCTCACTACAAACAGTATCATTAGGACAATTAAGGTTTTAGCTTCCACTCAGCATGCATACATTACTCTGATTAGCGTTATCAGGAAATACAGGCTCACAGACTGGAGAATAGGTCCCTTAGCTCAGAAGAGAGCATTACTCTTGTATCTGAATGTGTCCTTTCAAAAAATGACCCTTAAGTTTATCCCACAGCAACTATTTTCCCTTTTACTGTATATTTGAAACTATTTTAGTTTGAAGTGCTGTCAGGAAACTAAAATCTTGTTATAGAATTCCCCACAGAGTTTGAACCACATGTTTAAAGAAGCACTTGATATTAATTGCAAGATATGTGGAAATAAATTCTGTGATACCCATCTCACAGATGGCAAGGGCCCTATATGGATGTAACAGGGAACAGAGTCTATCCAATATATTCTCCTTAACGCAATACCATACAGGAGTGTTTTTGGAGAGAGAGAAAAAAGAAAAGGAAGAGGAATTGGAAACTCGTTCTGTCCCCTTGTTTCTTTTAAATGTCATTATGACTAATGGTCTAGGGATAATTTCCAGGTCTACATTCTGCAGTAACAATAAGAAAAATGGAAACTTCTATATGCAGATATAGGATCTAGTTAAAAAAAGACAAAAACCACCAAACACTAAAAAAAACCCAAAACCAAACAACCCAAAACTCATAGAAGCTTTACAGAATTTTCTGTTCTAATTTTTCATATTGTATATGGGAGGAAACCTATTTTAGCAAGAGATTTACTGAAACAATCTCAAAACTTATTTTATTAATTCATGATCCTCATATCAGCTGACAAGGAAAATATTAAAGGTTTTGCTCATTTACTGAAACAATCTCAAAACTTATTAATTCATGATCCTCATATCAGCTGACAAGGAAAATATTAAAGGTTTTGCTTTCTCAGCTTTTTTGATGGACAAAATATTATACGTCCCTCGCAGTTGCGCCATCATGCAGAGCTACTTTCAAAACAAGTTTAAAGAAGATATGCTGGGCTGGCAATTAAAATAAATTACTCTGTTTAGCTAACAGATATTGAAACACAATGTCTATTTCCAGCAGAATTCAGACTTGTTTCTAACTTACTGTACAACTAACTTGAAGGCCATCAAGTCATTTCCTCCTATGTATGCTAGAGATTGTCCATTGATTGGATACAGATGCTGTAATTCACTTGTGTATATATACAGTTCAATATCTCTTGTATTCCTCTGTGTGAAGTCTCTTATCTCTACACTAAAAAATAGATGTGTTTAATCCTGGTGGAACGTGTTTCTTCTGGAAAGTTTACTGAGAATGGAAAGTAATTAAATAATTGGTGTGTGGCCTAAGAAGGTTAATGCTCTTCATTATTCTTACAGAAAAAAAATCTACTTAGGTCAACTGGAGTATTTTAGTTGGCTTCACAGACTTTTATGGCCAAAATGAATCATTAAAGCTTCAACTCTGAATGCCTTCCTATTACATTTCATCCAATTAGCTTTCCAGTGTGTTCACTAACCGGTTTTGGCTAAAGCTTATCTTTCAAAAAGGCATCCAACCTTGATTTTATAACCTTAGAAGTTGAAGGACTAGCCACATCGATATGTGTGTTGTTTCAGAGATTAAAATCTGTGAGAAAATGACATTTGCAAATTTATGATTTTCAAGCATAAATTCTCTTGATTTATGTTTCTGGAAACTGAGTGGTTTTTTTCTTATTATTGATAAGTTTTAGCCTTTTACAATCCATTATCTTCCTCGGAAACTTATTCATGAAAACACCTAATTTTTCAGTTCTCCTTTTAACAAACAAAACATCTTTCTCTGTCTTCATTAATCCCCAGCTATTTCTAGTTAATTAGAAGCTACTTTGAACTACTTTCTCTAGTTTAGAATGACATAGCTGTAGAAGACAAAAAATATCTAATTCTTTTTCCTCCAGTTTTTAACATAGATTTAGGAACCATGGCAAAAGAGCAGATTGCAGCTGACAGTCACATTCAGATGTAGATTTACCTAAATGTACCCTGAATATGAATCAGTCTTTCCTAATCTATACATCTAAAATTAATTTTACCTTTTTAATAAGCCACCACACAGGACAGTTTCTTGTCTGCCACAACCACCTCCTGGAATTGTTACTTTCCAGAGCTGCAGCCCCTCCTTCTGTAGTAATAGTGGCATACTTCAGTTTTAGATATGTGATTTAGACCTATGCAAATATGATTCTAACTTATGGTACTGCTATGCATTTCGAGTATTTTCTACTGATCTTCAGCTGTCTATCTCCCTCATTTAATAATGAATTCCTGCACAGGGTGCTAGCAAGGCACTGGTACCTAACACTAGCTCCTTTTCACTCTGTACAAAGTTAAATAGAAGATAAGGGCTAGTGACTGGCATGGGTGAGCTCCAAGCTAGTAAGCCTGTACATTTCACTGAAAAGAGTAGGAAGTGCTGCAATAGAAGATATATTACATCATTCTCAAATGCAGCTATGCCAGCAACAGCAGCTGGGAAGAGTATGGGGTTCTAATTACAGATTGCATCAATCTCTGTGAACAGAAGCAAATCTCCTTCCTAAGTTTCAGGGTTGCAGCTCGCTTGGAGAGGCATAATGAGTTAGGATTAAATGTTCACTTACAATAGGATGACATTATAGGATGTAAGCAGATGTTGCATGCAAGAGCTTTAATGATGTATATTTCAGTGCACCAAAACTTCAAACTTCTAAAATTAAGTCTTTATAAACCCAACTCTAAGTGTAAGGATTCCTGCATTTATTTTGGGATGCAGAATCAGTGATTGGAAGGTTGTTCTCTCTGCATGTTAAGTAAGATTATAAATCAGCTAGAAACTTCTTAAAAGAAATATTGGGAGAAAGCGACAATAAATATTTAAATATGAACAGAAATGGTGTCATTGCAATGCAAAAAGTCAAATTTTACCAGACAATACAGAGGAGCAACATTAATCACAATTAATCCCCAAAGACTCCAAATTAAGATAGCACTGTACTAGTCCCTTCAACTGGGACTGTTACTAACAATGCAATTGAAGTTTTGGGACTTTAATGACGCAACATTATATAAATCTGACTTCAAAGTGCACATTTTAAAAGCCAAGAGCTGGTTTCTACCACATCTCCATTTTGTTTGTTTTTTATTTCTGTTACTATCTCTTCATCACTGCTGCTGGCCTCAGAAAAAAATATATATTTCCTACTTTATCAGGAAGATTATTAAGCAAAAAACGACCCACTGAAAACCCCTTTAAAGGTTTAGTCAGAAATAGTTGCTAGATAGATTACCTCTGCATAATCTATACTATGAAACCAGGTATATTGATGCACTTGTTCTCCCCTCAGATGTTTGAAAACCTGCATCAAAACACAGGACTTTTCAGGTGTGTGGAAGTCTAAGCAGAATTACAATAAATGGTGACAAGGGAATTATTTAAAGGCAGAAGATTAGACTAGGCCAGGCTTCTGCTTCAGATAGATGGCAAACCTGAGGGACCCTTGCATCAGAAGATCATTAGAGTCAACACTTCCTCTGATCCCTAAGTATCAATTCTTCCAAGAGCATCCTCTCACAGCAGGACACATTGATACAGGAAACCAGCCTGTAAAGGACATCTGAGACTTAGGGCTGCCTGGCACTAGGTGTGGCCTTCAGAATCAGTTAGCTACAACCAGACACTGACAAACCCTTCCTCTTATGGCAAGAAAAGGTCTAGTGCAAGACTATTGACAGTGTCAACTGCTTACAAAAACATTGCTTGGATTTTCAAATGAGATGGTTCTAGAAGACAAATGAAATGCAAGGACTAGAAAGCCAAAATAATTCCCTTTCTCCTGTTTGATGAAAAGGAGTTTAAAAGGGATCTAAAACGATTTTTGTTTGATATTCCTAATCATTCCCTACAGAGCAGATATGTATGAGCAGAAAATAGCATCTTGCTTAATAAGTTTTTTTTGTTGCTAACAATAAAGAGAATCATGAATCTACAAAATTTTAAAATGGCAAATAAAGCTTTTAAAATATTTTTAATGGAACTACTTAGCTAAATTTTATGGTAAAACCCACGATGCTCTATAGAAACTTGTCCAAAATAAAAGAAATGCAGATAAATCATGAGCTCTATCAACAACTGCTGCTTTCTTCAGCAATTACAGTGCTTCAGAACAGACTTTTGCTTCTACATTCCTCTTCTAGTGAGATAACATCCATATATTCATCCTTAGAATGAACTACCTTGAATACCATTCATGTCAATAAGGAGTTTTCAAAGAATGTTGGTTTGAGGGAGCAGCAGGAGGTGCTCTGTGAAGGAGGAGGATGAGCAGGATGTGGCGGGGACTACAGGACAGACTGAGCTTGTGGACAGGCATCACCCTGGAAGGAGCTGAGTGGGCCAGCAGGGCAGGGCTGTCACTGCAGTGCATCCTATCTAGAGTCCAGTGACACTGAGAAAAACATGAAGTGACAAGTCAGGTCCCAGGTCAAGTCAGCACAGGAAGTTCAGCCAGCATCAGCTGGGGACAAGGCACAGACACACCTAAATCTTAGCTCAGCAACAGCTGCAGGCTGAGCAGAAAAAAGATGCCCAGGACCATGTGGAAGAGGGTCCCAGAGGGTCCCAGGTAAGGCTAGTCAGAAACACTGTGCACCACTGATGCCCTTGGGGCATTGACACAGAGATCTTCTTTTCTTTTTTCTTTTTTTTAAAAATGCTAAGTAAGCTGCTTCTGGCATGTACTATAATTACTTTTCTTATATTTTGACAGACATGTACAGCTGTGCTCTTCAAGTACTTAAAATTCTTATTAACATGGGTTTTTCATTTCAAAAAAAGAGCAATATGCGATACCTATTCATAAATAAATATGAAATTGGGTCATATTAGTTCAGTGACAGCAGTTTAATTGTGCTTCAAACCTTCCTACACAAAATTAGCTGAAAAATAAGAAGGAAAATTCTCTAAGTGGCTTCCTAGGATCTGTGTACGAAGGTGGAGGGTTTCTTCAGCCACCCACAACAAAGACCAAATTACTGAGCCACAAAATCTCCAGGAACTACAAGAAGTCCAGGGCTTTCTGAGGTATCCTCTGTCCCTGCTTGCCATTTGTATGCACACAACTGCTTCCAGCAGCATGGCTCCATCCCTACAGGCACTTGCCAGGCACAGTATGTTATTTTCATTGCTATGGCATGGAGAGCTTGAATTTAACACTGAGATTACTTTTATTTAAACACTGCACAACTCAAGCAGTGAGAGTTTGGCTTCAACCGCAGACCAGAGCCTAGGGCTTCAAAAATAGAAGCCAAACTTTGTTCTCTGTAGCTGCAACCCACTTCCTGGCTGAAAAATAGCAACCACTGTGTGCAGAACCTGTGCAGAAGTTGTGCAGCTTCACAAAGATAGAATTTATTGAGAAAAGTCACTGTGTAGAAAAAAATCTTACTGTTCCTGAATAAACATGGTGACAAAGAGCAAGGACAATTAGCTAAATCTAGGGCACAGATTCCAATCCCTTCACCTTACATTGCTGATTATGTCTATTTTAAGACCATAGCTGCCAACAGAGAAGGACATTTCCACAGATACATTAGAACAGTAGTGGCCTCAAGATGCTGGGTTTTTTTCTGCTGCCCATACAAAAATCTAAGCGACTAAGAGGTCTATGCTAGGTGATTTAATCAGAGCCTGGAATAGTAACTGGTAGCAATATCACTTCTGCAAATGTTTCCCTTTTTTCCACCACCCATGTGTGCTGAGTTTAGAATAAGGTACTCCTTTTTTACCGATATTTCACTTGGATGAATGATTATTCTTTCTCCAATTAAGGCTGCTCAGGAGTTTGTCTTCTGACAAACACAGGATTCTCTATGCCTGGAAACAGTACTGGGAATAGATAAAGCTGGTGGGATAGGGATTATTTGGTTAGTCTAGCTCTGTTGTGAACCCAAGAGTCTGGAGTGATCTGAATTGTCTTGTGTTCTTCATTTTACATTTTCTCTACTTAGTAGTAACAAAATGTATAATACTGCCTTGAAAGGAAATTTTATTTTTTACTTCTTCTGCTAGACAAGTAATTTATCTAAAAAACACTACTTTTGTTTTTTTTTTCCCCTCTTAATTAGCCCTCTTGGAGTCTTATTTCCTATTTTGTTCCACAGGCATGCCCACCATCCTTTGATGTTATCTGCTCTGTGGTCACCCTTTTTGAAGAGCACTTTTCCCCCTGCTACCTATTTATTCTTATCTCACCAACCAGAAAATGTCCTTTTCTTTGTGTTTGCTTTGGCATACTTGCATTTTAGTTTTATATCTAAATACTGCTTTTCTCACTTCCTGTCTTTAAGGATTCAGTTGACACAGAGAAAGCACAAGTTTCATTATGCCAGATTTCTAACGCTACTTTTGGATTAATTATGTCAGACCTTTTAAATCAGTTAATCCAATAACTCTCAAGTCAAGTAGGTTTACTCTTTTCCTGACTGATTTTATCATCTTGTCAGCATAATAAAGGTACTGTCTGGTTGTTCAGTCAACATCTCCATTAGAAATACTATTCTTATATTCCAATCATTTCAAATTACAATTGTACCAAAATCTGGCCTCTAATACTGGCCCACTTACACTGCTTTGTTCATGTCTGAAAAGGAAAAACAAGGACCATGTAAAAGCTCTTACTTTACTGAATTTAAGTGAAAGACTGACATGGAAATGGCCACAAAAAAGCTACTGCCTACGCTGCCTTCCTTGCCCATTCCAAGGTAATATTACTTCAAAAAAAAAGTGCTGTTCTGATACTTCATCTTTAATTTAGACTTCCCTAGAATTTGTCAGCTCAAACCAGAGACTTAACACTATTTTCATGCAGCTTTTTTGTACTTAATGACAGACAATCCATTCTGCTGTGGAGCAGTAAACAAGCTCACTGCAAGATGCCAATTGGGAATCACAATGGGAAATAACTGATCTCCTGAGTGATATTAGCTAAAACGATATGTCCTACAGCCAACCTTGAGACTTGGTAAAGCATTGTTGTGTGAGAGATTAACTCACACTTAACACATGATGGAACAGATACCATACATTATGAGATAATACAGAGGCATTTTTAAACAATTTTAGTTTGTTGAGAGGCTATTAAAGTGCAATCATATGTATCTGTCAAGAGATGTCTATGTATAAATAGTTCACATGTGCATGTTCATAAGAGTATAAAGCTAAAAGGAAGTTAGAAGCAACTTGAAATCTCACCTTCACTTTTTTTTGTTACTAATACTGAAATAGTACTGAAGTTGGTTATTTTAGGCAAAAATACATGGGGTCAAATTCACCTGTTTTCTTACATGTCTATGGGGTGCTATAGCTTGTGACAAAATAAAAGAGCTATAAATCTTAAATAGCTAGCAAAGGGATTGGTGGTGGTGGCAGTGTTGAGTTTCTGACTATTTTGATTTATAGAAATAGTCTAAAGCATTTTAAAAGTGTTGATGGTATTTGTAAGTAACTTCAGTGAAACATTTTCATTACACAACAGTAAGATTGGAGAAGAGTAACTTTAGGAAAAGCCATCTCTTTACATCTATCAAATACTTGACTTCTCTCAAAAAAGCAAAAAAAAAAAAACCAAAAACAAATAAACAAAAAATCCAAACCAAATCAACCCCCCATGAGATTGTAATACAACCAGATCTAATTGGGGTTCTGATTTTGTTTGGTGGTGAAAAATTATGAGATAGAGGACTTATATTAAGCTTAGCAGCTAACAAACTAAGGATAATGCACCATCCGTAAGTTATTTTTAACTTATTCAGGTCATGGAGAAGGTAAAAGAAATTGTGACAAAGAGAAAATTATATAAAAGGGAACCATGACTCAGGATGCCTGAAAAATACCTTCTTCCTTTAAGCAGATTAGTTGGAGCCACATGATTCAGAATTGAATGATTGTTCTTTTGTGAGCAGATAAGGAAAAACTTGCTGTTCTCAGTTGCTTAAAGTTATCCCAAACCTTCCTGAACAAAGTATGATTGTATTCAGTGTGAAAGAATAATGCAAGAAAAAGAAAGGAACTCCAACAGGGAGAAAATAAGAATTATCAACATTAACAATCCAAGTCTCTCCCAATGTCCTATTTCACACAGTCAGGATGCTGTAACTGGAGAGATATCAGCTTACACCAGTCAGCATTACTTCATTTTTTCTTCCTACCCTCTGGCTGAGAATTTCTATCTTGCACTGTTCAAGTTGCTCTGCCACCTGTCAGTGTTATCTTGATAAGTACCTTTTCTATCCCAGTTAAAATGCATGGTGGGTCATGCATATGAAAAGCAGTTCTATTTCTTGTAGGTGATCAGAGCAAACATTATGTCCTGGGGTTATCAAAAAACCCCTACAAATATGTCCAGCTGTTCCATGGCTGAGGTGATGCTTAAAGTTGCACAGTATGGGCTTCAGTTATTGCTGTGCTAAATGTTTTCTTTGACTAGGAAACTTTTATCAGGGAAAGCTATTATCTACCTTACCTCACAGACACCACCATGAAGCACAAGATTCTTTGCTGCTATTTTTACAAAGGACTTGCTACATTTTAGTTACTTACTCTTCCCTTTGTGTGTATGGATATAGATATAGATAGATATAGATAGATGATATAGATATAGATGAAATAGATATAAATATAGATATAGATAGATATTATAAGATACAGATACATATAGATAGATATATAGATAGATATACATTAAGTTCCCCCATTCATTCTGCAAGTGGAGAATTAACAATAGCAATTATCTCCATTTCTTACTTAATTGCCCTTATAGGCACAAATCCCTTTTCAAATAGCATATAAACAAAATGTGAAATTTGAATACTGATGCTATATATCCCCAAAACTCACTGTTACTTAAGGGGAAAAAATTATAGCAGAAATACTATTTCCAAATAACAAATTCATGTGCAATATTCACTGTCCTAGTCCAGTTAGTTTGGAAGCAACCTGTTCCCTAGACGTTCATGGTAGGTAGGACAGCAACTTCTGTGTAAGGTCAGTACTAACTCTTACTTTTCTTGAGAAAGAAAAAGGCAATGTCAGCCAAGGTAAGAAAGTCAACACATGATGGAGAAGCCCTTCCCTTCCCTTCCCTTCCCTTCCCTTCCCTTCCCTTCCCTTCCCTTCCCTTCCCGCACAATGCAGTTTTGTTAGGCTCCCCATGTAGACTAATGGTGGGGAAGTGGGACAGTTTGCCCCAAGGCCCATCACTTGGAAGGATTAGAGAGTCCAAACTTCTTACAGTAGAATATACAATCATATATATTAGAGACGTAGTTGTGAGAATAGAGGAGAAAATAAAATGTGGGCCTGCAACTCCTTGATCCTTTGTAAATCCTTACCTTTATGGAAAGGCTCTCAAAGGAGAAAAACATGTCCTCAAACTAAACTCTGTTGGAAGAAGATTTTGGGTCTATTTAAACCAAATCAAACCAACAAACAAAAATGGAACAAAATTAATATCTACAACCATCACACTTTTATTTTAGCATATATTGAATATTTGTAAGGGTCAGAGCAAGGGACCTCTGCCTAATTTCCATAACTTCATCAGGAGTCAAGAGTGAGTTCATTGCTATCTCTCGCATCTCCTCTTCTGAAAAATGTATGCTTCAGAAGAAACAGCCTAAGGAATTTGTGTTCTGTGTCTCTAATTTTCTAGAATATTAACAGTGAAGCCTAAAGCAACATGGATCATATTATGAACATGTTTAAAGTTAACCCAGGGCCCTAAGTGCCACCCAGAGGGGATTCTTTGAAGCCAGAAATTCTTGGCCAAAAAATGCAGACTTACATTGTTCAAGCCAAGCAGTGTAGCAAAATGAGGTCAAATAATATATACTGAGTTATTGACATTCCTGTGGTTTCTCTGTGAAAGCATTGGGTAGCATAGCCTGGCTGATAATTAAAGTTTGTACATTTTGTAGAGCTTTCCAATACCAATATGATTTTCTTTCAGATAAAGCTTGAATCAGAAAGTTATAGGTTGTGTCCAACTTAAGTTTGAACAAATCTGTCAATGTTTGCCCATGTGCAGATTAAAAGCCTTGTAATAGTGTGCCAGGTGTGTGTGTGGGGGGGTTGTTTATGTTTTTCTCTTCATTGACTATGAATTACATATTTCATAGGGAAGCTGTCTAAACTAAATCTGATATCCAGTATGACTTTGGTTTATTGCTGCTATCTGATTCAAAGAATTTTCTAACCCATGTGTTGCTTTAGCATTGGGCTTTCATAGTAAATATGGTAGAATTTTAATTTTTCTGAACTCTCAGATATGTATATGAAATACTTTGTACTTGATTCTCCTCATCAGCACCCTAGCTGATTTCTCTTGAACTACTAAATAAAATGACACTCAAAAGCAGAGCAGCAAAACCATGTTTGTCATCCTCAGCAGCAAGAGGTGTTATCTCTTGCAGGTAATAAAACATAAAAGTTCTTATCAGAGAACAAATCAACAATCGAGTGCCAAGAGCTGTACCATAGGAAATAAAAGCCTCTTACATTTTAAGCAGCCTGGATGGAATCAAAAAATATGAAAAATAAGACAGTGGAAAAATCCCACAAAAGAGAGAAGTCAAGGCAAGAGACTCATCCAATATGATCAGTAGCAGTCATAGTACATTCATTATCTAACCAGGTATGTTTCACTGGAATCCCAAGTCATTACATGTGCAAATATTTTGCCTTTTGAAAAACTCTGAATGATCTGATAATGGGCACATGGCAGGGTATAATTGTCTCATGCTTTATTCCTGGCTTGTTTCACTGAAAAGCTCAGGACGAATCACTTTTTTACCCCTCACCATCATCTAAGTGTGAATAATTATAGCTATCCTACTTCACAAAGGTGGTATTAGGAACAATTTAATTGATGCCTGTGTGGTGCTTTAAGAAACTTGGGTGGGTAGATCAATGCTAAATTAGAGCAGGCAATTATATTCAGCCTGAGGGGGAGAAATCAATATCCATATGGCAAGGCAGGAGGAATACTTTCATGAGCCTCTTTTAAGTCTCCCTTACCCTGCTCTCGCATCCCTGTATTTCGTTTACTTCTTTGGAATTAGTTCTGGACAGCACCGGGAAAGGTGAGAGCACAGTTGGAATCCATGAGTCCATATCTGTGGGGAACCACAGCCAAAATGAGAGTCTGGAAGAGAAGGGAAACAGTAAAGGTGGTCAGAGTTGAGCTCTTCTGTATTATGCAAAATATTTAGACTTCTCCACTTTTAGACACCCACTTGGATTTTTAATCAAGTTTTATCTTTTAGGGGAGTATTATAGTTCTAGAGGAAATCTGAAAATGCTTACATTTGGTTTTGCATTTTATGGCAGAATCTTTTTTTTCTCCTTCCTTTGGAATAATGACTGAAACTTTTACATATTTACATTTCTGTAAAATTGTTTCTTACATTAAATGAGATAATAAGTAATTCACTGGTTTTATCTTAAGAGGTAAAAAAGATGTCTTAAGATAATTTTTATGTCTGTAAACATAAATTCAACTAATAAATATTTTCAACATACTAGATTTATCTCAAAGCAATGCTGAAACATGAAAACATTGAAATATAGTTTTATAGTATTTTTCTCATGAATGACATGGGTAAAAATCACAACAAATGTTATGAAAAATCACACCTTTTGCAAAAAGAACGTAGTATATAAATATATATATGTGTGTGTTTGTTTGTATATTTATATATAAACAAATTTATTACATTCACAGAACTTGGATCTTAATTTTGCTGTGATATCTGCGCCACTCCAAAGGGTTCAGAGAGCTCTATTTTTCCAAGAGGTGAGAACTGTTCTAGGGAGAGGGTGAGAAATAGCAAATGCAGTGATCCATAGTTATTAGCAAAATTCCTTCGGGTAGAAGGGAGGAGTTGGCAGCTGAAATTACATTGGGCTAGCCCTGAAGCTTGAGTCTGTCTTCACTTCTCAGATCCAGGGCCAGAATTAAACAGCAGCTCAGATTTGGGCCTGGATAACACTCAATATGAATACAGGCAGATATATTCCTGGAAAATGCATATACACATGGTTGTTGCACTTTGTGTTCCTGGGAACCGCTAGGGAGATTTTCAGTTCAAGACTGGATTATATTTGAACACTGGTCCCTTTTTTTTTTTTTTTTTTTTTTTCCCCTGAGTTTATTGCTAATGAAATACATGTTTTGCAAACTCGGTGCAAAGCCACATTGAATTTCCACAAACTTATAAGGCTGGACCCTTTCACAAAAAATGTTTTTATCTGAAATCTTTCTCTTTACTGTTGTTGATGTTGCTGCTGGTTTTGGGGACTTGCAATTAAAAGTTAAGTGGAAGTTTTTGTTTATTTTGCAATACAATTCTTAAATATTTATGAAGGACCTTAAGTCTAACTCGCCTTGAGGAAATATAGATGAATTAATAATTTATGTGGTTGTTTTGCAGAAAATTAAAGGTTGGGAACAAGTGTTTAAAAATTAAATCATCCACAATATAAGAGAGCAGATGTTATTTTGTTAAAATCTTGCTAACAACAATGTACAATGAGGTGCTATCTTCTCCTTGGTCCAACTGAAATCTTAACGATTCATTACAATTGAGCAGATTCTAGAGCCTGAGGCTAGCTAATGTCAGAATAATGAAGAGGAACTTCAATTATGTAGACCAGATTTTTTTTAATTTGTTTTTGCTTTATTTTATTGCCTGTAGTGAGAGAGAGAGTCTGTATCTCTGTATTGCATGGTGATTTGTAAGATGTTACACTCCCACAAAAATCACTGCATATTTCATTAGCAATCCTACAATGGAATCTCCTGCAACTAAAATGTGTGTGCATCTACCTGTGTAAATAATAATAATAATAATAGTCAACATTGTCATTATAATGAGATTTTAGATGGAAAAGAGGTACTGAAATTGCATAGCTTAATAACTTCAAGATTCTTACTCCTTTTATCCCAAATTACTCAATTTTTCTTCTTTCTTTCTTATAAATGAAAGCTGCCTCTTATTCTCACTTACTCTGGACAGTATAGTTAGCCAATTTCTGCTCATCATCGTAAGTCATACAGGTTCTATAATGAGTTTCCTCCTTGTCTTTGATAAGCTAAGGCCAAGCATGCAGTCTTTTGGAGCCAAAATTCTCATTACAAGCACATTACCGCGATCCTAAGCACGGCCCAGTTGTTAGTCCTACTTCTGCATCTGTTTGCAGTGCAAGGCTTCTACTAAGATGAAGGCAAACCCCTCAAAACCAACCAACCAACCAAACAAAAAAGGTATCTGATCAGAACGTGAACAAAGATTCATTCTGTAAATGCAAATTCTAAGAGGTCTGTATCTGCAGAAATGTAAACCAGGATTTGGAATATGCATGCATTAGTTTCTCCTCTCATTTCCTTGCTGGTTTGAGAGTGACTGCAACTGCATATACAAAACTCTGTCATTTTGGCAAAGACATAAGCATCAATCTGTAACCACAACTGCAAATATAAAAGAGATTTCTTTACCCTTCAAAGATCTGTACAGCACAGCAGATGAGAGATTTTTTTGCTTAGATTCCATCTAATAAGAACCCAAAGGATTTTGTTGCTATTAAAAATGTAAGTTGAGACAACTTCAGTTTAAATAAAAAGTATATGTAGGAAAAATATGGTCATAAAGGGGTTGTCTTTCAAGATACTCTGTGAAGATTTAGCAATGTGATTCTTGAGATGCAAATAAAGACAGAACAACTAAAAATTGTACATTGCTTGACAGTATAATTCAGCTCAGGAGTTGTGTATTTTTTGCTCAGAGGAAGCCAAGAATTGGCAATTCATCTACACTAGTGCTAAATTATGGTTGGTATAGATATATAAGACTGTAATTGCACAGTAATAATAAATGAAAAACTTTCACAAAAACTACATACATAGCAGTTCGTAGACTCAGCCGGCTCCATTTTCCATCTAAGTGTTTATCTTCAATCAGCATTGCAAAAATCAATCTTTTTTTCTTTCATGTTTTTATTTTTCCTGTTCTGAGTTGCTGTTTATGACATTGACTACTCCTAGTGATTTCAGAGGAAGCTAGGTTTGCCTAACACACATATATAAATAAAATGGCAGCAGTCTGAATACTCTGCAGTATTTAAAATTAGATTTACTTTTCTAAATATTAAATGTAAGGGACATAATGAACATAATGATTTGGTAGCATTAGAAGTTTGCATCTCTTAATTTTCCTAGGTGTACATTTCCATATATGTAACCTTTCAATTTTCAAGTGTTCTTTCTTCTGACCAAATAAATCTTATATTCCCATTGCTGGGGTTATTTTCATATTTTATCTTGTTAGTGTTAATCAAAACAGCCAAAACAAAAATCCAGTGCCTAGTTCTTAAGGGTTCATTGCTAAACATTTTGTTCTCCCTTTCCAGAAAAAAATGTATAGATGTGATCAAGTTTTAAGGGTTTTCTGCATGAGGCAGTGTATTTATGTGGTAAATAGTAGTACTGCAAAGGTAAAATATGACAGCTGGTTTGACTTGCTGTGCGATATGGCTGAAACCCAGAATTATAGCACACAAACTCATCAGTGGTCTGAAATTAATTTTTGTTTTCTAGTGGTTGAGTGGGGAAAAGAAAGAAAACCTTTTGTTATTTGTCATAGAACAGAGGATAACATCTAGTGTGCTTCAGAATATCTGGCAACTCAATAGCTAGCATGCCTCACACATTGAATTTCAAGAGTCAGATTTTTATTCAGTTCATTACTCAAAATAATCTGAAATTAAAATCTCCACCTACCTCTTTCCTGATAAAATTTCTCAGAAGTCTTCTTATGAAATATTTTAGTTGCAATTTAGTTGCAAACATCATCTCACAACAAAGTAAAAATACTTTTGGAGAAAGATTGCTAGCTACTACATTGCTAAATACTCTGAAACTTCATGCCACTGCACCTCTAAAACAGAGGAGATTTAAAGTTGTTCAAATGTCTGAAGCTCTGTTGACATCAGTAAAATAAACCCCCTTATGACTGATTCAGTTGTTCTGACTCAAAAGATGTAAGAAAACTGTCAAGTGTTAAATGAAGTTCAATTATAATTGTATTTTTCCAAACACTTTTGTTATCTAGAAACAAAAAGCAAGATACAGAAATATTTTGAGAAGCTGATAATGGATCTGACACTTCTTCCAATTTCCAAATGATCTGAAATTCACAAACAGCTGGTTTACATAACATCTACAAGCGTTGCAGATTAGATGCAAGCTTCAGCTTTCAACAGGACTAGCCAATCTGAAAGTGCATTCTCCTTTACATTTTAGCAGTCATGTCTCATTAAACAGATAATGTTCTATTACTCTGTCTAATGTAACATGACATGACTGGTAAAATTTGAGGAAGCAGACAATTTTTCATATTAGAAATTCCTTCTTCCTCTCTCTGAACTGGTTGTCGATTCCATTTTAAGTGCACCACACTGTAATCTTGCGTAAAGCACTAATATGGGAGAGCTGGAGATCTTAGCAGCTATCTTACTAACAAAGAAATGGAAAGCCAAACTTGAACAGCTTGGCAGCTTGGCATGTCATTAAAAAAGTTAAAAAATCATGACGTATGATTGTTTCTTTGAGTTTGCTTTGAAAGCCTGTTATGATTGAATACAAGGTTTTTCTCTTCTGTTTATGTTTTCAACTACCCACACACGCAAAATATAATCAGGTTGTACTTTTTTAATTAAGAAAAACATCACTTAGATAGATATTAAGGAAGATATATTGCAAAGCTTGATAATTTTTTAAAAGCTGAGTACTTAAGATTGAGAGGAGATGGAAATATCTTAGTCCTGCATATGTTTTATGTACGCAGTCCTCAGAAAAAATGCAATTCCCATTAACTTTGGTGAGTGATCTGTTTCAGTAATGATTTTGTACCGTAAGGAACAAATACTTCTTCGGCACATCTACCTGGAGTATGAGAAGGGCTGTGTCCCAACCTGAATGGCAGCTATACCATAATCCTAAAGTGGACAGATTTGATTTTACCTGTGGTCTTCAGCAGAGCCAAGATGTATACAAGAAGTTATTGCAGTTTTAAGGTTTGGGGCCAGTACACAGACTTAGGTCTATGGGATATCCATGTTTCCTGTGTTCTACGTGAGGAAGAAAAAACCCAAACTTTATGTCTGAACCTAATTAATTTGGATATGAGAAAGGTTTTGAGACAGTGAAACACATAATGAGCTTACTTTAAGGAACATGGAAAATAACCAGGTTCCTGTAGAATATTGCTAGTCACAGCAGTCATTACGAAACACCTCAGGACATTTTCATGATCTCAGAAGTGACCAGGCCTAACTAAGTCATTGACAATAATAGGAGAGGGAGGGATTACAGGATCAGGAATGCAAATTAGGCTAGGAAGAAGTAGCAACAGTCTTACAAAACCATGTTGTCCCAAGATTATGGCAATTGGGTTGGCTAGATCTCAGGAATTCTAGTCTCTCTAATCAGTGGCACCAACACCTCTACTTCTTCATTACTGGAAACAAAAGCTATTAACAGTATTGTTTAACAAAGCCCTATCACAGAACAAAAAGGCCCTAACTAAAGAAGTTTCTGCTCTACTTTGATGTCAAGTGCTTCTCTCTTTCTCTACTTGTTCTATCAGTCAAACAGTATCTTTAGAGACAAATTCCCTGTCTTGGCAGTAGTTGGGTTAGGTATGAATCGGACAAAGGTATTTTACATTATAGAAGTCATCTCTGCTGCTTCAAAGCTGCAGAGTCATGAAGGAGGACTGTAACAGCTGTGCCTTTCTCTACTGAGATTTTGAAAAGCTTCTGAAAATTAGAAGAGGAAAAATAGCAAAATAAATTCTTTTTATTCAATGGTTTTAGATATATATGTAGTATTTTTGATAGCCATAATATTTTCTTACTATAAGTATACATAAACTATATGCAGCATATTTACACTTGGCACATAAAAATCATTAATGGTATTTTTTTTAATTAAAAATCCGCTATAAAAATTTAATTTTGGTGTGTGGACCTTTTATAAAGAAAGGCTATTATTCAGTTTAAAAGAGAAACATTTCATGCTGTAGTATTAAATATTATAAATGCATTGTATTGCAATAACAAAAATATTAGAAATTTTAATAAACAGTCAAGTTAAATATTCACCAAAATTATTACTTGCTATATTTTATTGAGGTAAAAATCTCCGAAAACAGTGATTTAATATGAAGAAAAATCTTCTACATGTAAGTTGGTCGGTTTTTTCAGTTGCAGTACCATTTTGAAAGACTGACATTAAAGAATATTCTTAAATTTTACCACATCGTAAATAAAACAGATTTTATTGCAAAATTTTCACTCAGGAAGAGTACATCCTTAAGCTACATATATTTTTCATACTTAAACAGTAAAAAAAGATTATGCAAGAATGTGACAGAACTTAGTTTTTCTTAGTCATACTGCTAATAGAAACAAATAAAGGAAAAGAAAGATGGAGAGCTATACATCAAAATTATGTAATAACAATGGGTTAAACTTTCTTTATGGAAGCACTAAGATATTCAAATTTTTTTGCATTTCTGAAAACTGGAGCTCATCGAAAGTGTATTGGCACTCCACCTGTTTTTTTCTGACCATCCTAATTTTTATCTTTCCCAGCTTTCTCTAGATTTTTAAAAAAAATTATTTAAATCTGAAGTTTTGTTTTTTTTAAAATAAGGTATGCAAATGAAATATCTATATGTTGGAACCCAACAAGTAGTATATATCAAGTCCTTTCTATTTCATTCTGGATCCATATAATTTATATGACATAGGTTTTAATGGATAAAAAGCTGGATATGGGCCAACAGTGTGGATTCACAGTTCAGAAGTACATCCTGAACTGCATCAAAATAGGAGTGGCCAGCAGATGGAGGGACATGGCTCTCACCTACTCTGCCCTTGTGAAATCCCACCCATTTCTGGAGGCCCGAGCACAAGAAAATGGACCTGTTAGAATCCAGAGGAAGCCAAAAGGATGACCAGAGGGCTGGAGCACCTCTCCTGTAAAGACAGGCTGAGAGAGCTGGGGCTGTTCAGCTCTAGAGAAGAGAAGGCTCTGGGGAGACCTCCAGTACCTTAAGGGGGCTTGTAAAAAGGAGGGAGAGGGACTTTTTATACAGGCAGATAGTGAGAGGACAAGGGGCAATGATTTTAAAATGAAGGACAGCAGGTTTAGACCAGGTGTGAGGAGGAAATTCTTTAGTGTGAGCATGGTGAACACTGGAATGGGTTGAGGATGCCCCATCTAAAGAAGCTTGGGATGCCCCATCTCTGGTAGGGTTCAAGGCCAGCTTGGAGAAGGCTCTGAACAATCTCATCTCAAGAGTACCCACAGCAAGAGGCTTGGAACTAGATAATCTTTAAGGTCCTTCCAACCCTATCCCTATTTTGTGACTCTATAACATGCTCTCAGAATACAGTATTTACAGTGTAATTCACCTGTCTTGCAGAGCAGACACTAAAACTATAGACAGGTCCTTGAGACATCCATACTCAAAAACCTGTTCTTTACAAATAAGTTGACTTTACATAAACAGAGACATAAATATTGTATTGTTCTTAAAACAAAGTGGTTTTGATTAACTGTTTGTGCTTAGCAACATGATGTCATAGGGAGCTTTTTTAAAAAAGGGGAATGACTATAACAAACCACTTAGCTTAACTGCTTCCCAAAGCAGAATTACCTGCACCTAAAAAATTCCCAACAAATATTTCTCCACACACCTCTCCAAATTTCAGTGAAAGAGATTGCCTAATCTTCACAAGAAATCTGTGTCCATATGTAACCACCGTAACAACACTTTTTCTCTTATGGGCTGTAAGACTTACAAAGGGACAGTTCCTTGCAGAAGAGAAAAAGAAGAGCAAAATTGTCTTTTGAAAATGTGTGTTTAGGAAAATGAAAAGCAATAGCCCAAGTGTTATCTGCTGTGGATTTCATCAGGAAGAAAAGTGTTTTCTTCTTCTGAACTTCAGTTACCACTCAGTGAGGGGAAAATTTTATATTCTGCATTCTCCCAGAAATATTATCCTTAAAATATACCATTTTTGGTAGTCATCTCTTTTTCTACACCTCAAATTTACTAGCTTCCTAGCTATACGTACATATGTGCACGTGTATCTGTATGTACACACACACACACATACACACAGACACACACACATTCCAATCCCCCACATATTTTAACTCTGTGAAATATACTCTTGCTGTCATGTCAGTATGCCAGCTGAATTGGTATCTTTTTTTTTTTTACTTTGTTGCCAGGACTATTACAATGAAATTGTCTCCACTTTTGGTCTCCTATTATAAAGATTCCCAAATCTCTGACAACTCAAGGCAGTATGATATACTCTTCATACACTGTTAAAGCAGACATAGAGAGCAGAGTTCTCTGTAGAGCATAAGTAAAGATTTATAGACATGCTGAAAGAACACTTTCCCTGCCGCCTTCTTAAAATAATTATGACTTTCCATGAATCTCTTTATAAATCAAGTATAGAATGACAAAAGCATAAGGAAGTAAGCCACAAAAATACCATTTACAATAAGCTTGAGTGGACTTATTTAAGCAGCATATCACTTCGCTGATGAAAACTGTATATAAGTATTTCAAGAAAACATTCATGCCATAATATGAAAAATAAGAATTTATTGTGCCTGTCACTATGTCTCAAAAGTTCGCTTTCTGCCTTGATTTTTGTGTTACTAAAATACTTTCATATGATGGTACTAAATATTAAAGGAATCAACAGACACATACTGAGAGACACATAAAAGGACACTATATGACACAAAACAAACATAATAGGTTGACAGTTTCTAACAGTCATGAAGAAATACTATTATTTAGAATGAAAGTAAACACCCTTGAAATTTTACTGAATTCAGGCTGCAAGAGAAAACTCTGATTTTTTTGATCTAGCAGCAGCGGCTACCTGGCTTTATTGATAGGTTGGGTTAGGTGTCTGCTGTGTGCTCAAGGGTATCAGTGACTTTCCCTGCCACCATTTCTGCCTGAGCTTCATATACATTGCAGCAGCAGTACATGCTGCTGAATTAATACCCTTCATTCCTTGTGCTAATTACACAGAATAAACCTATTCAGTATTAGTTGTCAACTTGTTAAGAAATGGTGGGGACAAAACCACCCTTCTGTCACACGGATGGCAAATGCAGAATTTTGCTCCCAGATGCTTTCTGGCAGTTTCTCTCAGCTGAGAAGTAAAACCATCCTCACATCTGGCTGCTCAAGTGCCTCAGCTCATCTCCTCAGCCCTCACCCTGCTGGCAGGGTTTCCTCTCAGCCTCACAAGCACGGGACAACACACACAACCCTCTCTTAACAACAGGGTTTTTCCATTCAGTGAAGAGCACCCTACTCTTCAGGGTAGGGTGAGGTGTCATCAGGAACCCTTTTGAATGAGCTGTCTTCATTCACAGCCACCCATAACCCACTATCCCCTCTGCACTCACATCTCCCTGACTGTGTGGCTCCACACAGGTAGGAAGGCTGGGTTATCCCAATCTCCTTGGCTGCGTAACTTCCATTTTTCTGACCTTTGAACACTGGCTTGACCTCAAATTCTGTCTGTGGTTTCATGGCATGAATCTGATCCCTGCATTTTAGAGATTGCTATAGCTATTCAGACACACTCCTGCTGTTATATAGTAGTACATTCACTTTAATATACTCAGATTGAGTAAAAAATCATTACATGTAGGCACTAAAAGATGATGTGGACACACAAAAGAAGTGAATAAGAACAAGTGATCTAAAGGATTTGTGTTACTAAATTGCATTAAGCCAAAATATACCAATTTGTATGATGACTTCAAATAAAGTTATAACATAAATCTAAAAGATTTATGAACTACAGAGGGTCAGCACTCAAAACACAGTCCTCATAGAAGACATGAATGACAAAGCACTTTAAATATAGGAACTTGAACAGTAAAATAGAAAAAGGTTGCTTTCTGCAAAGAAAGTGAAATAATTGCCAGAAGAAAACAAGGGCTCTAGACCTATTAAATTGCTTTATTTTTGCTAAACCAAACCTTCCACACTCTGATTAAATTCTGTGTCAGTGGATCTTGATGGATAGTAAAGCTTTCTAACAGCTTGATTCTTTGAGAAGAAGTAATTTTATTCTCTAAAATAAAGCATTTCAAGTGTTTCTGTACTTGCAAGACAGGAATCCAGGTAGTACTTTAAATCCTGTGTAAGCTTGTGCATGCAGGGAGTAAAAAAAGTATTTGAGTGACTTTTGGTTTGCAAATGTTGTCATGTTAGCTTCAGTTTCATTTAAGCTAACTAGTCTGTGAAGTAGTAGTGCCCTATAAACCTTACAATTATGAGAGTCTTTAAACAAGACAAAGCAGAGGGAAGAAACATGATAGAAAAGAAAATGCTTTCAGATACAAACAAGGCTGTTAGCAAGACCTGTGAACACATCTGTTTAGATTAAGTCAGCAATGAAAGTTGGGCTCTTATGTTGGTAATGTTGTCACTGCAATACACGTGCTCCTCCTTTGTCAGTGAAGCACAACATAATAGCTAGAAATAAACTCCTGGGAAAAAAACCCTAAAAAAAACCCCAAAACCTCCTGAATCTAGGGCAAAAAATTTTCTATTAAAACAGTAGATTAATAATGCTCCATGCATCCTACCAAAATTTCACTCCACAACAAAATGATCTAAGACAATTGTAGACTCAGTGGTTCTTCAGTGAGCTCACTAAGGCACAGGTAGGTGTGTGTCTGAAGTCCCAGGGCCCTTTACAAAAACCTTTGCTTAGGTAAAGAAGAAAACTATCCAACCATGCAAGAACCAATTCTGCTTCCTTATTCCTTGACATATAAAGAAAAGCAAGGAAAAAAATTAAAACAAATTGAAATGCTGTCATGCAGAGGTATATAAACTGCAGATGAGGAGGACATTTAATTTATTTGTTGGATTTTTTAATACTGCATTTATTTCAAAGTTCATAGAGATTAAGTTTTGTTGCGTTATGTGTGGTATTTTTTGCTTCCAGCTGGACATAACCACAATAAAAATTGTGCCATTCTTAATGAAATCAAATAAGAAAATGTTATAGGTAACACTACTAACTGTGTTTTAACTATTGAAATTTTCCCTATATTTTGACTTTATTTCTACTTGGCTTGCTGATAAAAGATACATATCAAATATCTGTAACTGCATATAGCATGGAAAAATTGTGCTTTCATTTTCTATACTTGATTAATATGAGCCTGTTTTTTTACTGAACAAACAATGCTAATGGTTGTCACTTTTCTTTACAACAAGTAACATGGCAAATTATGAAGTTTAATAGTGAGCTTCTAGACAAGAATTAAAATAAGCAAGGCTAAATTCATGTCTATTTTATTTTCATCAAATTCAGTGAAGATGTGAATTCATGTATTTTACTATGTGTTTACAAATATGTATGACTATTTTATAT
Organism: Passer montanus; assembly: GCF_014805655.1. Taxonomy (NCBI): domain Eukaryota; kingdom Metazoa; phylum Chordata; class Aves; order Passeriformes; family Passeridae; genus Passer; species Passer montanus. The sequence continues at coordinate 3,046,908 of NW_024373145.1, forward strand.
GCAAATTGAGAAAAATTAACAGTCTAGATATATTATTAACAAAGTATCATTACATAATATTATATTACACAAAGTATACTATTGTTAAAAATATTAGGTATGGATATGTCAGCATATCAATCTCTAATTTGTAATGACAGCAAAATCTTAAATCCTAAAGGATAGAAGAAAAGTCCAAGACTAAGTCTTCATATAATTTTTCCACCTTTTAGAAGGAAAAAAAAATTTTTTCTCAATGTTTTCAAACACCAGAGAAGCTTCTTTTGAAATGTAAACTCCTCTAACACTTTATTCCACAGTATGTTTTCTGTTGTTATTCATATAACATTCTCAACATATGACGCAAAACTTTTGTGTAATTAAATGTGTTACTCTGGATGCTCACACAGAAAATATTCACATTTTAATGGGAAGCGCTGTGCAAATGAAAAGAAAAGACCTATTTGTCGCAATTCATTATGTCAATTCACCATAATAAATTAACAGGGAAGAAATAGTCTCCATATTTCCACAGTGCATTCTATAGCTCTTCCCCTTCGGTGTGTTAAGAGACCAATCTATCTATGGAAATAGTGCAGGAGTACTTAAAAGCACTTTGCAATCTGGTGTCTGAATTTCTTTCTTGTAAACTCTGGCATTGGATTAATATCTAATTTTGCTCTGACATGAATAAGCAAAACTCATGCCTGCTAAAAGGCTTATTTAGGCTGCATATGAGAACATTTGTTTCTCTGTAGGAAATATGTATATATATCTATATAAAGCTAAAAAAGAGAGCTTGGGCTGTGCAAAAAAGACAATCCTTGAGGATTTGGTAATGCTGGCAGTTCACACAGCTGTGTACAAAAGAAATTATACAAAGTACATGAATGTTTTAATAATCCATCTCAAACTCTATGCAATATATATGAACAGTCACAAATGAAACACAGATATATGAACTATGTTGACAGAAAACATAATGGAAACAGGTAGGAAACAATATATACCCTTTATTATATGAAAAGTGTGTTCTGGGATGCATAATTAGCTGGGAAAAAGATCTTATGTGAACATTGTATAATCACTATCCACCATACTTATCCTGCTCACAGGACTTCAGAGAATATTTACAATGTTACTGAATATTGTAGACCAATTCCTGGACCTAATTCTATGATTTTTTTTTTCTTTTTTAATTCTCGGTGTCACCACTCCTTTAGAGCTCCTCAAAACAAAGCGAGAGTCAACTGGTCTTTTTATTAGATATCTGTGGAAATTAATCCTTTCCTGTACTATCATCTCTGTCTTAGGATGAGACATATTTTGATTTGGTCTCTTTTTCCAGATGTGCCTTACCTATGACTACTAATTGATTTTGATTCCAATTTAACCAGAGACAAAATCACCCTGGGATTTCAGTGAAAACTTGGGGTCACCTAACTCATTGAAAAGTTCAGCTCAAAAGGTAAGTTTTTGAGAAAGCTACAGTCATTCAGAGAGAGAAAACTAGAAAAGATCACCTTGATTTCATAAAATACCACATATCATTAAGTATTTACCTATTCTAGCATCCAAATAGTAGAGCTTTGTATGAATATTTAATCAGTCACAGATAGGTTTGGTGATTTATTTGTTGGGTTTTTTTTTTCAAGCAGCTGAAAAAACATTCTCATGGTAATAAAAAAATGTGACAACTATTCCTTCTCTCCCAAAGAATTATTATGAGATTTTTTTCCTTATCCATGTATTTATTTGACAAGATAACATTTTTTCCCCAGATGTTGTAGTGGATTATTCTATTAAGTCATTGGCTAGATATATTTGATATTGTACTACACGACATATTATTAATATATCTGGGGAAAAAAAAAAGAATTACAATTAAGATAGAAATTGCAAAATTGGCAAAGATGCATTTTTCAGGGAAAGCAGCACACAAAGGTTTCAGAAAATATTATCAAGGTGGTTCCTAGTTGAGTTCTGCAGAATGCTCTCCAGGAACTCATCTTGTTTATTGCTTTCAATCAGGCATAGGTTTAGATCCATAATGATAAACCATGCACATGGAAGGTAGGACAGAGGAGATCAGAAATGAATACCAAAAGATGCAGATGAACAGAAATGGGAATAGATTGAAATGCAAGGTCATGCACATGGAGCTAATAATAAAAAGTTCTCTGATATGCTGGAGGCTTATCAGATGGAAATGTTTTATAGAAATGGGATGTGACAGTTTCTCGATGAATGAACTGACAGTTCATAAAAAGTTCAGCATAAAAATCTCAAATAGAAGCTGAAAACGTGTTGTAAAAGATGAATCTGTCATAGATAGGCAAGCACTGGTATCATTGTACTAGGTCCTGGTTAAACTTCAACTGCAATCCAGCATTGAGATTTCTAGTCAGACAGGTAACCTTGAGAGAGAAAATGTAGAGAGGTTATGGAGGAAAACAGGTGAAAAGGATCAGTTTTAATGATGACCCTGAAAATGGTTTTCTTGTGTGAAAATACATAGAAAAATTAAGCAGATAGGGAAGTGATTGAGCTCCATAAACACGTCAGTGAATAAAGAACATAGAGCTCATTAAATCATAATACTGAAACAGAGAACATTCTAGGTAGGCATAATGTGTTGAAGTGGAAATTGAAAAAGCTTCTAGCCATTCCACCGAGCAAATTTTACAGTGTTTTTTTTAGTTGTATTACATAGGAAGAAAGTTTTTGAAAGAGATATTCGTAGCCTCTTATGAATGGGATTATTTGGCATATGCTTGAGCAAGGGGAGAAGTGAGATACATGGCACATGTCCCTTCCACTCTCACCAGCAAGATTTCAGGTACATCACTGGTTCTAACTGACTCTCAAAGTGTAATAAATGGTTCCATAATACATAAATATATTGAGAGCGAACCCATGTATTTATTGATGTGTCTCATTAAAAAAAAAAAAATTGAATAAAAGGAAAAATCAAATTACCAAAGCTGGACCTGAAATATTAAAATTAATTTGTACATCAACTTCTAAATATGAAATCTAGAAGGACTTTGTCCACTTTATATGATGTCACCTGCAATACAGTTTCCACTTATCTTGCTCTAGTTTTGCCAGCTACAATGTAAATTTACTAAGCATGTGATTATAAGTGTTTAGATTTGTTCCCAAAAAAATCTGTTCAATATGTCAGTAAATGTAAACAGTCACACTCACAGGCGGTACTTGAAATATGTTATTCAACACATACTTGTACACATTTACTGGTTTTTCTTCCAAAAATTAGGGTTTGAGTTAAAGACATTCAGCTGTTTTCATTGTCCAAAGCTTGTTGTGGATCAATGGTTCAAGAAGGTAAACACATCAGCAAGGAGAGAGTGCTACGATGTGCATGATGCATTTTCTGATTTCTGTGGAGAAGAGCATAGGCTTCATCTCTGCAGCACCTCTCCACTCTGAAGGAGATGTGTGGATTCAAGCAGGCACCTGGATCAGTCAAAGTTCAGAGTAGCAGTCTGTAGTTGGCTTCAAAAGAACTGGTAACTCAGAAAACTCCTGATGATTACAGACAAGGTGAAAAAAACAGGCCTTTCAACTTTATTCTCCACAAGCCTGACCTTAACTAACCTGGTTTTGGATTATAGATTAATCAGATGGTCTTTTATCTAGCAAAGCAATTCCTTGCCAGAAAGATCTTAACCAAAAGGTATCAATTCAGAGGAAATAGTCACTGGGAGATTTTTACAAATAGAAGTTCCTACATCTGGGTTTTAGCAAAGAAATTGACACCCCTCCCCCTTCCTATTGTAAATCAATCCTAGTTAAGGTAAAGGGATTTGGTTTCCAGGTTCCTTCAAAAATTGGTATGAAAATAACTGTAGCATTTATGTCCCATTGAAATCCCCTGAAGACATAATTTAGCAAGAGAATTTTCTTACTGTGGACAATAAAGAAAGAAATTGACAATTTTACCTTTTCTTCAATGCTTGTTCCAAACCAGAAAACAGGAAAGGTTATCCTGGCATTGCTGTTGTTAGAAAATGTCAAAAGAGAAGGAAATGCTTCCAGCCCCCACTAATTCTGAGCAATTTCCCTCTCCTCTAGCTCTGCTTGGATCCTTTCTCCTCCTATAAGTGCAATATCTTAAGTGTTCAAAAAAAATCAGATCACAGTACCAAAAGGGAAGTAAGCTGTCAATTTCAAAGCTGGAAAATTTACAGGCACTTCTAGCAGTCAACAAACTTTTCCAGTTTGGCTCAAAAATAAATGTTTAGCAAACTTTTCAGTAACAGATTATTCTGGGATTTAGAGTTTCACTATGCTTGAAGAACCTACACTCAATTATGACCTCTGTCTTAAACATAAGTGGGTTCCAGAGCAGCACACAGATTGTGATATCTCTTTTTTTTTCTGCAGGACCTCTCATCCTCACCTCTGGGAACAAAGTGGGATGACTTTTGTAACAATGCTTTCATCTTCGTTCTCGCTGCCTTTTATTGCTGTTACTATTTTTAGCACATATACAGTGAAAGAAGTTTCAGTATGCATTTCAATTAATGTTTCATTTTTAAACCATTTGAATTGTGACATGAAATGCAGGATATTATCCCCTTGCAGTGCTAGAAAATTCTAGTGATAAGCTAGAAAATTCACCAAAAATTAGCTGGCCACCTACTTCTCAAAAGCTATGAGTATTTTGGTTATGAATGCCCTACTTCAAAGCCTGTGTCTCATTTGCAGAAGTGCTCCCCTCTCAGCTGAAGTAAGAACACAATAACCTTTCAAAGAGTAAAATGAAAATTTCTAGATAATTTACATTTACACTCAAAAGTGGTGGAGATTCTTTCTTTAATTGGTTATGCCTCAGTTTCATCTCTGCAATGGAAATGGTGGAAGCACTGTAAAGTAAATTAATAATTTTTGAGGCATGCAGATGTCATATTGACTGGTTACACAGAAAATCTTCTGAAATGGCAATTAATTTTCTCAATAGAGTTTAAATAAATTGGTAAAAAGTGTTTGATTTGCCCAAAAGCCAATGAAATAAAGCATTATACACCTGCTTAGCCATTAAGCAGGACTAATCTTTTGCAGTGATATCCCTGTTGATGAAAGATGAAACAGTATATGTTTCCATAATTTCAAACTGTGTTATAATGTATATCCACAAAGAGGGAATAAGTTGAGTAGAGTTAGTAAAGGCAATCTTAGTTCTAATGTTGCCTAACACATGACAGCACCATTTTACTGCAATAAGAATTAAGGGGTTCCATTCTTCCCTTTCATTTTCCTTCTTCTCTTTCTGTTCCTTTCCATCTTCTTTATCTTTTCTATTCTTCAAAGAAGAATGAACACAAGTATCTCAAAAAGTGGCCTGATACCAACAAGATTCATCATTGAGATTGGGAAGTTAGACCTGCAGGATATGTTTCTGCTTTTAGAGCTGCTGTCAGGCCTGACAATGGCAACAGATGGTCACCTCTTGTGTGGGGCTGCACCAGAGGAGAGTGAGGAGCACACTTTGCCAACAGCTTTCACAGATAATTATTGATAACAGTGAAATGCTGGGGTTTGGGATGGCTGGTTCATTTCCAAGATCTGCATGGCAGTATGCTCCAGTACTACAGACTTTTCTGTCTCTTTTTCTACTTTTATGTCTTATTCCAGTTCTCTCTCTCTTTCCCCCACTTTTGTGACTTCATTCACATTTTCACATCTTCACTGGCTTTTTTCCACCTGACTTTTCACTTAGCCAGTATTTTGCTTTCTTCTTTTTCCTTGTCAGCATATCCAAAATTTTAAGCTTCTCACATAGTTTTCCCATCTGACTGCCACACAGGCAGATCCCTTGTCTCTTCCCATGCTCCTTTTCTGCACCTAGCAGTTAGTCATCTGAATTCACTATCTTCCTTACCATTTCCTCACAGGTCTCAGAACTTTTTCCCATACTTTTTTTACCATTGAAGTCCCTGTCACTTCATCCTTGCCAGCTTCCCAGTCCCAAGAAATCCAGGGAAGACATCTTTCATTCCAGCAACAGTGAAATAGCTTACTTCTCAGTGCATCTTGGGCTCTAAACAAAATTAAGAGCATAGGAAAAACAGACCCTCTTGCTTAAGAGCAACAGCTTTGGAAGAAACAATTCCAGACCATTTCTGAATGCACCTGGGTGGAGAACAGCTAAACATATGCATTTAATTGCATAACCCTCACAAACCATTATGTCACCTGTGTCAACTAAGCTTCCAAATGTTCATGAACTGGAAAAATGTAAATGAATTTTCATGGAGTTACTAAGTCATCCTCAACTAAGTCCTGCCAACTGTAAGTCTCTTCTCTTTTACCTGAAGGTGTTAGAGTTCTCCAAAAAATAGGCCTTGAAAAGAATATATTAGGAAGAAATATAACAAAATATTGTTCCTCAATCTCATTCTCAGGTATAGCTGAGCCATTTTGGTTGTGTAGGCTAAAAACATGCAGCCTGAGACAGAACTTCAGCGCACAGAATTTCAGGTTGAATCACTGAAGTTTAGCAAACTTATAGTAAGCTGGAAGAAATGTAAGTGTCAGGAAGAAACATGGAGTGGACAAAAAATAGTTGAGAATTATTCATTTTATGTGCAAACCTCAGCTATTTTGTCAATACTTATCTGAATGGAAAACAAGAGTCAGTAGGCCTTGTATGTTAGTTTTTAACTGGACAAAGTAGAAAAAACATTATAAATCTCTGTGAAAAAGATGACTAGTGTGGGTGCCCAATGACCAAATAACTCTGCACATACCCATAGATCTTCCATTAAAATTAGTGTTATGTCTTTGCATATAATCTTTGTTCTTCCTAAAGGGAGTCATGCATGGACATTTGAAGGCAGAATTTGATTCTAAGCCTAGTATCTTTGAATTTATTTCCCCCAAAATGAAAGTCTCTCCTTAACATGCTAGTCACATTCCCCTACGATTTTAAATAAGCTGCCTCTCAGCCTGTTGTTGTTTAGTATGTTTTCCTATATATTCAGAAAGAGTTGTCAAAACTCTCAGGTGCTGAAGATAAGCCCACAAAGCAGAGCTTCAACAAAATAAAGAAGGAGATTGTATAAATTCTGAAATATATCAAGGTTAGATTACCTTTGTTGCTTTGTATATCTAAGATTTGAATTGATTTTTCTGGTATGAAAACAAAGGGGGGAAGGGACTTCTGAGGTAATGCTTTGCAGAAACAAGAAAAGTCAATAATATGCAGACAGCTCAAACATATAGTATTTACTGATTCAGTGAAGCATGTTTTTAATGGGTTATGATGGCAAATTCCAACCTAATAGATGTACATTGGTTATAAATTTTAAGAAATCTGTTATTTTAATCCACAAGTTTACATAATCCTATGAGATTCTTAAAAATCTTAAGCTTTTAAAAAAGTTATTGAAAAGCCTTTTTTTTTCCAAAAAGTAAGTCAGCCAGCCATAAGTGAAAAAAAAAAAAACAAACATATAGTATTTACTGATTCAGTGAAGCATGTTTTTAATGGGTTATGATGGCAAATTCCAACCTAATAGATGTACATTGGTTATAAATTTTAAGAAATCTGTTATTTTAATCCACAAGTTTACATAATCCTATGAGATTCTTAAAAATCTTAAGTTTTAAAAAAAGTTATTGAAAAGCCTTTTTTTTTCCCAAAAAGTAAGTCAGCCAGCCATAAGTAAAAAAAAAAAAAAAAAGGGGTTGGCATGTGAGATACTTCACATGGAACAGAATGCAAGTTTTAAAATTTGGGAGACAATTACATAAAACATACATTCATGACAGACCAGATGTTTAAAAAGTAAAGAAACACTCTAGTCCAATTCCCAAAACTATTAGCGAAACTTGAATTTTTAACTAAAGATCTTGGTTCCATAGTGTTATATAGAGGAGTAGACATCCTGTACCAATCTGCGCATTTTCTCTGACATTTTGGCTTTCTTAGAAAATACTCCTGAGTGTCAAAACCTCATTTGGTTTCAAGTTGTTAATGAGATTGCAAACCAATGCAGCCATACAGCAAGTGTAATAAAGGCTGGGCATTTTAGTCTTTGCATTTTTATCTAATTTTGCAGAGAACCAGTTTTGTTTGTTATTTATTATCAATGTCTGTTTGTAATAACTGGTATGTACTCCTCAAGTAAGAGTACTGAAAATGAATACTATAAAGCTGTTGGATAATAGGCTTTGTAGTAGAAGAATATACAAAAGAAACAAACAGAACTTTATTAAAGAATAGAGATCTCAATTTTCTATTTCCTCAAAATTCTTGCTATCAAATACCTGTTACTTTTATGCCACATGAAAGTTGGGAATCTTGGATAGACAGAAACTTCAACGTTTTACATGAGCTAATGTCAATGTGATTATCCTACACAACATATGAAAAGATGGAGCAGTGTGTGTGATACCTTACACCTCTCCCCTGCTACAGTAGATGTCTCTTAAGTAAGAAGAAAACACTTGATTTAGTGAAGAGAACAGAGAAAAAAGCAAACAGCTAGAATATATCTGCTTTCGAACATTTGACGTATTATTCACAGTAGCAATAATCATTCATTAATTTTTGGGCTATTTATGACTACTCTTGCTGCAACAGGTGGAAATATAGCCTAAATTTGACACTACAGTGTAAATTTCCATTTCTTTCCCATCCGTAACATATGCTCTTGAAGCCAGGAACTCTCACACACTCAAAAATTTATGCTAATGTAGCAGTCAGTTCTTAATTTTATTACTGATCTTAATGAAAATGGGATCAAGACTACATTTTTGTGAATTAAATAAAGAGCCTTGGGCCTTTCTGTCCTTGGGCTAGGATAGAATGGTGCCATCTGACTATGTCTGAGGAGCTTGTTAAGGTGACAAAAATTACACCACCAAAACTTTTCTCAAGCAGGTGAGTCCTATGAACTTAGATCCTTTATCATTTCCCAGAATTTCAGGGTTGGTGTATTTGAGAGGACTTTTCCTAAACCACAGAGGATTTAGAAACAGTGTGAGGAGGTCTTGAGAAGGTGTAGGTGTTATCTTACACTCTGCATTTCTAATGAGCAGTAGGATGTGTTTTACAGCACAGCCTGACCATGGCAAAAGGAATAAAGGTCTTCTTTCCTGCTACCTCCTCCACATGAGATTGCATTTGTTTGCAGCTACCTCTGTAACATATAAGCTTCTTGAATTCACTGTTGTCACCCAGCTAGCCCTCCTCCCCATTCCTACCGCATATCCCATTCTTTTTCCTAAGGTCCTCATGTGATCAGTCATCCCTTTTGCAGATACTATCTATCCTCCACTCCCAGAGATGTAGCTTGATTTAGCAGGGACAGATTCAACCTCTCTGAATGTAGACATTTCAAAACAAATATTTTGGCTGTTAGGACCACAGCCTAATGTCCTAGACAAAAAAAAAAGAAGCATTGTATACTTCCTTCCCTACTACCTAAGATGTTTGTGTGGAAAATAATGTGCAAGGTATACCTATCATATTCTTTCTGTATCAGTGATTCTATGGCTTCTCCTCCAAGTGGTAACACTTTTTTTATAGCACTCGGCAGGATGTTGAGAGCTGTGCTTTTAGCTTTGCCTCTTTCTATTCTAATGAATTTTCAGTGATTTTGAAATACGTTATTTATATAATTATTATATAGAGAGCATGTATACATGCACAAACATTTATGTGTGAATGTAGCTTCAGACTGAATGTTTTTGATTAAAGTTCATATATGTGTATATATATTTACAAAACATGAAAGGGAGAAAAGGGCTTCATATATCCCCTTTTCATACTTTTATTTTGATTACATAGGGTTTTTCTTGGTTTCTCTCTGTAAAAAGAACTGGAACTAAAACTTTGAATTCTAGGCAGTCCAAGTAGTATTTAATCCAGTGGTGAAGGTAAAATTATCCAAATCCTTCTCATCAAATAAGAATTTTTAATATGCCTCTGTCCACCTTATGCATAGTACAATGGTTTTGCCCATAAAATAGACACAAAGTAGCTAAAAACTCACAGTATTATTTCTTTCTCATAATTTTTCTTGTTGATACTCTGTTTTTAATTGCAGCATAGTAGAGGGGAGTTTACTAAGAAAAGAAAATGGCTTGTCTTTAAAATGTAAGAATTTATTCGTGTGCTATTGTTGCCTGCCAACAATGAGCTAAAGAGGTTAATGGATCATAGGTCTGGCAAACAGCCACGCTGCCTCCGGCTCCATATATTTAACTGCATAATCTAGGTTAAGATTTGGTGCTATTTTTTAAATCAGGGCATGAACCGTTGATAAATAAAAATTAGGTTTTATCCAGTCTTTTTATTTTATTTTAATTTATTTATTTATTTACTTTGCCCCCGAAAACAGAGCCACTTTTCACTGATCCCGAAGGGCATGGCAGGAGCGAGGGGAAGCAGGCGGGGGCCTCCCGCGCTCCCAGCCGCCCTGTGCTCCCCCGTCAGCAGCCACCGGGCACTCCCTGGCATCCCTCCGGCAGGACAGCAGCGCCTCTCCCCCCTCTCCCCGGTCTGCCAAACTCGAGGGTCCAAAATCCCAGGGGAGCATTTTCATGGGTCCTCTACACACACCCCTTTCCTCAGGAAACTTCTTTTGGAGCTCCGAAACCACTACCTGCAGCCATCTCTCCATCAAAGGAGTGGGGTGTACGGGGTGTGATTGATTGGGTATTGGTTTTTTGGTGGGGTTTTTTTTTGTTTGTTTTTGGGTTTGTTTTTGTTTTTTTGTTTGTTTGTTTATTTGTTTGTTTTTTTTTTTTTTTAAGAAAGAGACATCACAGAAAAAGTATATAGCTCCCCCTGTTCTTTGGGCACACTGTTGGAAGAGCCAGGCAGCAGAGGCAGCGTTATAATGCAAATCACTAAGCGAGCAACTTTCAATGCTGTTGTGGCTATTTTTGATTTCTCTCCCGAGAACGGGCTTTTTTTAGTGTGCGTGTTGCTTTTTTCCCCCTCTTTCCATTTGATTCCTATAATCCTGCCACCCCTCCCTTCGCCGCTTGCTCTCCCCTCCTCCCCCAAAACATCCCGCAGTTATGATGCACCGTCCTCGGTCCTCTCCAGCGGGTCACTCCGCTCGGGCAGCAGGTGAGCAGCTGAGCGAGGGAGCGGCGTTTGCAGGGATGCGCTGGGGCACCGCGCCGCTGCCCGGCAGAGGCGGGCCCTCTGCAGCCGCTGCTGCTTCATTCCTCCGCCGTCGCTGCTGGGCCCCGCCGGCAGCTCTTGGGGGCAGCCGAAATCCCCTCCTCGCCCCTCGCTTCTCCCCCTCCAGCCGCGTCCCGGCGGCGGCAGCCTCCCAGCGCCAGCCCGGTGCCTGCGGGAGCCCGGGAGCTTCCTGCGGAGGAGCCAGCGCCGGCGGAGGGCCCTGCCCGGCTCTTCCCTCGGCCGCAGGGCGAGCCCACAGCACCTGGCCGCGTTGCCCGCCTTAGCGGAGTGGGAGAGAGAGAGGGAGGGAAGGAGAGGAAAAAGGGAGGGAAAGAGGGAGGGAGGGAAAGAGGGAGGCTCCTTCGTGAGCGGGGAGCGGCTCCGGCTCTCAGCTGGGCGCTACCGGCAGCGGCAGCTTCTGCCGTGCTGCGCCGCGGGCGGTGACGGCTCCCGGCGCGGCGGGAGCGCGCTGCTGCCGCGGGACCGCAGCTCTGGGGCGGGGGGCTCAAACCTGGGCTGGGAAGTAGACAGAGTTTTGCGGTTTTTTCTTTCTTTTTTTTTTTTTTTTCTTTTTCTTTATATTTTTTGACAGAGTTTTGCGGTTTTTTCTTTTTTTTTTTTTTTTTCTTTTTCTTTATATTTTTTCTCCTAGTGATTGGGCTATTTCTATTACCCTTTTTTTAAATCCCTCCCCCCGCTCCCCCCATTCACCCGGCGGTGCGTGTGGCAGCGGGGAGGATGCGCGCCTCCCCCGAGCCGTTCCCCGGCAGCTCCCGCCGCGGCTGCGGGGCGCCGGGGGCCGCGGGGCCGGGGCCGCGCTGGGCCGCACCTGGTGGCACCGCCATGCCCGGGCTGCGCCCCCTGATCTCCCCCGCAGCTTTCCGCCGCCCTTCCGAGCCTGAGTCCCCCTTCGCTTGTGTCCAGCATCGCGCACACACGCACACGCCGTCACGCACGGAGGCACTCACTCACTGACTCTGCCGAGCTGCCCAGGCTGCCGAACAGCACAGCGCAGCGCCGCGCAGCCCGCCTGGAGCCCCCTCCCTCCTTCCTCCCTCCCTCCTTCAATCCCTCCCTCCCTCTCTCCACCTCCTCCCTCGCTCCCGCCCGCCCGCCGCTGTGAAGGATGCCCGGTAAGTAGCGACGAGGACCGGCACCTCTGCCGGTGCGTGATGTGAGGGGTTAGGGACTGCTTATACTGCTGCCGCCCGCCGGGGGGGCGCAGGGCGGGGGGGCGAGGCGAGGGGAGGTGACAGCGATCCGAGGCAGGAGGCGGCGGGGCTCGCCGTGTGCTCCTCAGAAGGACTTTTAGCTGCGCGACCGGGGCTTGGATGTGGGCGCCGAGGGACGGGGTCTGTGCACCGCAGCGGGCACCGGCCGGGGCGGGGGCGCTTCGCCTGCGCTGCGGGTTGCTGCCCGCAGCACCGCGGTGAGTACGGGGCTCCGCGCCTCGCCGGGGCTCCCCGGGGGCGGGTAAGGTGTGGAGGGTGCCCTGCCGGGCACGGAGGGCGCGGTGCCCCGGGTGTACTGCCCGCTGCTACTCCTGGGTTTTGGCCACGTCTGTAGGGACTGCCAGCGCGGTCCGGTGTTTGGGGCGCCGCGGTGCCACCGATCGGACACGGGGACGGGGCTCTCCGGGCGCCTCACCTGCGGAGAGGAGCACCCAGGAGCTGCGCGCTGGGAGAGCAGAGCGGAGCCCCGGCCGGTGCCCCGGCACCGCAGCGAGAGGGTGCCCGCGGCTCCCCTGCCCGCTCCCGTCCTGCGTGCTCCGTCCTCCTGCGCTGCAGAGGGCTCCGGTGCGAAAACGCTTGTCCCTTAGGGAAGCGTAATGTTTGTAAAATGTTTGCTGTCAATTAGCGGGTGGCTCCGCTCAGCTCGGGTTTGCGCACGGCTAACTTCGCTCAGGCAGGGGTTCAGCTCCGGCTACCAAATGCTAGGAACACGGTGCAAGGCGCTTTTTGTTCTCCTAGACTGCCTGGTGCGACTTGTGGGAAGCACGTATGAAAGCACACAATTGCTGACGATTTTTAAGTGGACTTTGGTAAATCATTGAAATTGTTTTTCTTACTTCTACTGTGTGTACTTTGGTAATGATCTCTTCTCACTACGTTTTTCATCCTGGGTATGATAACTCTGACATTGAAGTCAATGGCAAAACTCCCAATTGACTTGAGAGGAAGGCAGTTATGGTCAGTATGGAATGAAAGGGACTGGGCAGAAGATGGAGTGATGGCAAAGCGACAGAGATGTATAAAAGAAACTTCCTCTTAGAGGCTAGCTCTCTAACCAAATAGTTTCAGCAGTGTCAGAATTGTCTTCTAGATTTTCATTGCCATTTTGCACTGAAGAATACTGGAATGATTTCTTGATGTATTGGAAATCAAGAGGGCTGAATCCCATTTTTTTACCCATAGACATTATAACATGTTTCTTAGTAACTGATGCTTTTTCCAGTATATCTTTTTTCTCCCTAAAAAGTTGGAAGCAGTTGGAGACAATTAGATGGGCTCTCATTGACTTCAGTGGCCTGTGGATTGGGCCCAGAAAGACTCAATAGAGAAGTAACAAGAGAACTGTAGTACAGTTTGTAAGGAAAGGTGTTGCATAAGCATTTAACTCATGAACACCCTCCCTCTAGAGAGGAGAAAAATCTAAATGTACATGAATTTTTTATCCCATTTTATCCAACTCTTTCACAGCACAGATACAAATAAGAAAGAATGCTTCTGATTAATAATTAAAATGCCCATATTCATATGGATTACAAAGAAGATTTTATGCAAAAAAAATTCCATTAGCAAATGAAAGTTCTAGTTCACAGAACGTCCTCTGTTCAGTGCAGTATTTAGATTGGGAGCAGTCAGATATATAATGAAGCATCAAATACAAATATTGATATTCAAATGGCAAAAGCTAGACTTATTCCTGTAACCTGACTAACCACTCTCCACTGCTTGGAATGTCTTAAAAAGGAAAGTGTGATTTTTAATTTTTTTTTTTCCAAATCTGAGTGTTGAAAGAACCCCCAAGCACCCCTACATGGTGAATTTGGTAAAAAAACTTATCAAGTATCAGAAATATGCCTGTGCTCATGAGCAATGTGACTATTACATTGATAGGTGTGCTGGGGTAGCACTGGCTGGATGCCAGGAACTCACCAAAACCGTGTTATCACTGTCCTCTTCAGCCAAACAGGGAAGACAAAATGTAACAAAAAGCTCATGGGTTGAGATAAGGACAGGGAATCACTCAGCAGTTACTCTCACATGCAAAACAGACGCATCTTGGGGAAATTTGTTTAATTTATTACCAGAGCAGGAAAACAATAAATAAAGCAAAATCTTAAACATCCACCTTTTCTCTTCCCCTCTCAACCTCCTCTTCCCCCCTCCGTTCTTCTTCTCAGGCTTGACTTGACACCCTAATTATCTACCTGCTCCTTGCCAGTGGTTCTGGGGGATAAGGAATGAGGGTTGTGGTCAGTTCATCATGTGTTGTCCTGCCTGCTCCTTGCTTCTCAAGAGGAGGACTTCTCACACTCTTCCTCTGCTTTGGTGTGGTGTTCATCCCATGGGATGCCATGAACTTTTCCAACAAGTCCTCCCATGGGCTGCAGTTCTTCATGAGCTGCTCCAGCGTGGGGCCCTTCCACAAGGTGCACTCCTTCAGGTGCAGACTTTCCAGTGTGGGTCCCCCACAGAGGGACACTACTCCAGTGTGGACTCCTCCCTCTACAGGGTCACAGGTCCTGCCAGAAGCCTGCACCAGCATGAGCTTCCCAAGGGGTCACAGCCTCCTCTGGGCAGCCATCTGTTCTGGCACAGGCTCCTCCAAGGGCTGCAGGTGGATCACTGCTCTACCATGGACCTCCATGGGCTGCAGGGGCACAGCTGCCTCACCATGGTCTGAAGCACCAGGGGCTGAAGGGGAATCTCTCTCTGGCACCTGGAACACCTCCCACTCCCTCTTCACTGACCTTGGTGTCTGCAGAATTGTTGCTTTCACATGTCCTCAGTCCTCTCTGTGAATGCAGTTTCTATTGCTCACTCCTCTCTCTGGCTGCAATTTCTGTTGCTTTTTTCTCCCTTCTTAAACCTGTTATCCCAGAGGTGCTGCCACCATGGCTGATGGTGCTCAGCCTGGCTGCCATTTCTGCTGCTCAGGGTCTTTTTCCTCATTTCTTAAACCTGTTATCCCAGAGGTGCTGCCACCATGGCTGATGGTGCTCAGCAGCAGGTCCATCTTGGAGCAGGCTGGCATCAGCTCTGTAGGACACTGGGAAGCTTCTGGCAGCTTCTCACAAAAGCAGCCCTGTAGCCTCCACCACTAACAAAATGCAATACAAGAAGAAAAAACGTTTCTCATTCATGGTCCAATAATTATGTTTCCTTTTAAGTACAACTTTGTGGTAATAGGCAAATATAAAAGCAAAGTTTGAAGTGCTGCATCTCTTGTGCAGCTTTTTTTGCAGGCATTTGGTAGAATTGTCATTGAAGTGAACTGAATGTGTCACTAATACTTAACTGTGAAAAGATTAAGATGTTCATGTTACAGAGGGAAAAAAACCCTGCAAAATGGACAAATGCTTCACTGATTATCTCTTCTCTGCTTCCAAACCCATAGACAAGACAGACACCTCATTCTTAAAATGTCATATTGCAGATTTCTTTCTAATTTTCCAGTGAAATGTTTCTTTTATCTTGTACCATATATGGAAGTGGAGGGCTCATATTTTATGGGACTTTACACGGAGTAAAGTTTTATTTGCTACATTGTTGCTTCCTCTATTCGCCACTCTATCTGCTATTTGCAAACACGTTGTAATGCCACAATCTATTTTTGTTGACAAAACTTATATTTCAAGTCAAATCTGAAAAATATGGTAATTACTTCAATGTTGAGGGGTTTGGATTTTTTTTTTTTATTGGGGGGTATGGTGGGGTGTGTTGATGGTGCTTTTTTTTAAGATCCAAAGCAATGTTCCTCTTCTTTCTGTCAGCAGTTCTAAAAATGAAGATATTATTTGAATAAATCTTTAGGTTTGTCTGAGAGCCACTGTTTGGAATTCTATGGGTTCTTTTCATTTTCATGTTGTAGTACTTCTTTTTCAATGATGTATATGGACATTCAGACAGATCCTCTGGACAGCATCTCCAAAACAGAAATTTAGGTTTTTTACCTAAACCTACCTTACCTGTAACTAAAGACCCTATAAGATCTGAGTATTTAAGGCAGAGTTGAATGAAGCTAGATAATGAAGTACCAGGAAACTCCAGAGCATGATTCTGAATAACCATTACTCACTTTTAGCAGCTATATAAACCTCATCCTGTTTTGAGGAGTAAATGCTGTTCATCTTTATTCAGATGAATATTTCAAGATTATTTTTGCTGTCCCTTGCCTGACTCTGAAACATGTTTATGCCCTTGTATTACTGTGGTTGTTAAGTGAATGGTTACAAGCATTTGCAGGTCTCTTGGTATTTGAATCTCAGAAGCAACATTACTGGGATTCTTGAAAGTCACCTAAATTTTGAAATTACTACACCTTTAAGAACATTTTCAAAATAAATTTTATTGTTTTTTAGACTCAGAACACATTCATTGGATGATTTATTTAGGACTATATTCTTCTATTCAACAATTTAAGAACAAAAGCCTCCACTGTAGCTCAAATCATTCAAAATATTGGTTTTAGGTTATACATTGTACATATGGAACCTGGCATGTAAAGCAGATGGTATGTAAAATTATGCATAGCATGTCTGGAGAGCCATACAATATCTAAATGCAGCGCAACAGAACAAGGAAAGAATATCATGTGCAACTTAAAATATCAATTACTGGACTATGTCCAGTCTCAGCTGTGCTTTGCTTCCACATGTGTGTGTGTATATTTGTGTGTGTGTGTGTGTGGGTGGGTGTGTGTGTGTGTTCAATTTTCTGTTATGGCAACCAGGATATTTCCTTGGTAAAATGGTCTTCCTTAGAAAAGTATACAGACTGAAATGATAGGCTACCGCATAAACAAAATTAAAAGGTGGATATACAAGAAAAACTAGCTTAGTTATTTTTGGGTGCAGAGTGCAAATGCATGGAAAATAAATAAATAAAAAAATAAAATCAAGAACAGAAATTTCAATCTTTTAAGGCAAATGGCCAGACATCACTTACTACCAGGACTGTGTTTTTCTCTGTTATTTATGCTCTTGGTTTGCCCAACACAGCAATAGCACTTAACAGTACTTCTATCCTGTTGCATAAATACTGTGTTAGATCCACTTCTCCCTGCTCTCTCTGTCTCTCTCTTTCTCTTTCTCTCAAGTATTACAAGTCTGTAAGCACAAAATTTTTCCCTGAACAAACAAGCATTACTGTGCATTGTTAACACAATCAGATGAAATGGTAATTGCAGAAAGATTCACATCAGCAAAACCCTTAAATAAATATTAGTCTTTAAGCATGTGCTGACCTCAAGGGGACCTAATCACATTTTGTTGAACAAAGATGCTTTTGTGATCAATGACCATGAAAGGTAATAATTTTCCCAAGTTTATTCAAATGCGTAAATCTGTGATTATAAAATTTTGTCAGCACTAGACAACTTTAAATTCAACTTTCAGAGGAAAATCTTTAAATATTGCTACTTTTTAATGTTTTATATACTTTAGAAGTACTGGGATAACTTTCAGAAGAAAATCTTTAAATATTGCTACTTTTTCTTTTTAATGTTTTATATACTTTAGAAGTACTGGGAGCAATTAACTGTTTTAAAATGGGTTGCACAGCTGTACTCTTTCATACTTCTAGTCAAAATGAACTTTTGTAGATAAGATGTGAAGGATGACGTTTATAATGAAGTACTACTGCAAAGTGAACTTTACATATAAAAATGAACTAAAACTGCACAAGGTAGACTTTAATAGTCAATTCTGTTAGATTCAGACATTTTTCAAGGAGACAAATTGAAGGAATGTCTCCATGGGTAAACTGCTGAATATCCCCAAACAAAGGATTTTTAAGGTATCTGAGTTGATATACAACATTTCACTCTACAAAATAAGTAAATGAATAAATAGATAATTCCTGTACTTTTTGTTCACTAAGCCTCTTAGTCCTCAGGCATTTTATTTTTTGCAACAGTGTTGCTTGAGAAAATACAGCTCTCTGTCTGGGGGACTAAAGGAACACATTTGTCCTCATACATTACAGAACAGTGTCTAACAATTTATTTCCCTTTTGGAAATGAAAGAACTTTTATCCATTCAAATCACTGTAATACAATCTTGTATTATAATGGCTTGAACAATCTTGACTGCACACAGTTGCTGGAGTCTCCAAAGGACTGTCATAAATAAAGCTATTAGACTGTATTATAGCAGACACATATTCAGAGTCTACCAAGGGATGACAGGATTTTACATTACAGCAGAAAATGGTAAGAAGTGTCTTCACATTACCAAAAATTATTGGTAAAAGGACTTAATAAACTGATTTATAATACATATATATGTGCTAGTTTTCTTTTAAAGTATGCAAGTGCAACATTAATATTAATGAATTAATTCTATGTAGAATTAAGGGGAAAATGAGATGACAAATAAGGGATTTGTCCTCTACAACAAGTGTTTAAGCTTGCTCAGCAGCATGTAAACTTTCTGCACTAACTGATGGACATCCAACTTACATCAAAACCTCCGTTTCCAACCTGACATTGCTGCTGTGATGACAGCTTTAGAAAAGTGGCATCTCTTGAGAGATAAGTCACTTTACATCAATGGAAATGGATTTACACTGCGTCCTGGATTCTTTGCAGACAGGTTTGCTTTTATTTTCATCTTACTTTTATAGAGGACATGATATTTGCCAGGTATGAAGACAAAAATGACTTTGACAAAACCCTGAATGAACTTGGAAACAAATTTGGAAATGGTGGAGATGTAGCAAAAAGAAGTAAAAATATATATAAGGATGTGTTATGTTGTTGGTTTGATTTTTTTTCAAGAGAGGGAAAAGTGCACTATTTTATGAAAAGATCCCTAAGACAGAAGTAAGACATAAAAAAAGTGCAACTCAGGTTAAAAATAAAATTATGAAAGTTGAGTTACCTAACATGTTCTGGCCATGGGAGAAGTAACTAAAGCTGACATAACGACAGGATGGGAGCCTCAAAAGAAGACTAAAGCCAGAAAATAACCATTTCCCATGTTGGAAATCCAGATGGCCCTAACAGATTTTGTGTGCATTTGTATACACATTTATCTGTGTGTATACATGTGCATACATATATAATTTTTCTCTTTTAATATCCAAATCTCTATAATCGTTGTTACAGACTGATTTCCTCTTCCCAGCAGAGATTTGCTGGTTCTTCTTTCTGTCTGACTATGAAGTTGCAGAGGAAGATTTGACAACACAGTAAATAGCTGAGAGTGGTTAAATTGTTTCCTGAAGGTAAAACAGTAGGGTCCATTGGTTCTCCTGCAGAATATTTTAAACCCAAGGCTATAAATAAGAGGCAGTGCTGTCAAAGCAAAATAAACAAACAAACAAACAACAAACAAACAGCAAAAAACCCCAACCAACCAAGCAACCAATCAAACAAAAAAATCCCCCAAAAAGTAATCAAATCCTGAAACAGGAGAAAACAAAATGAATCTCTACTTCAGCATCCGAAGCCAGGGTTACATTTTGTCCCGAAAAACATGAATCTGAAAGATATTTTGCCAACTACAGACTAGTGTCACCTACCATCACATTCAAGGTCTTCCTGTTTAAACTTGAAAAATCAACTACATTCTTATACTGAAGAAATAAATAAATATTTTTTCTGAATGTAATATGGAGCTTTTAAGGAAACTAAAGATGACAGTGGAGCAGAGGAGTACTTAATACAGCATTTTATTTAATGCAGTAAATAGGTATGCCATTTTTTTCATATAAAATTTTGATGCTGAAAAGACTGTTGAATGGATTGAGTGGACCTAACTTTGTCATGGTGTCAGAAGGAAGGTCTGAGGAAAAATATTTTAGATAATTTTCTCACCTTTGTAAGTGCCATGTAAGTATAAATAATGTCAGAAGTGGCAGCAAATCCTTCCTCTTTATAATTTCACATTCCTGCCTCTTGTAAGAGGATTAATCTCAAATCTAAAGGAAAACACGTTTGCAGCAGGAAAAAAGTCTGCCAATGTAGAATCTATCAGTATAGTCAAACAACATGTCTTTATTTGTCTTCTGGTGGAAAATTACATTCCTGAGTGGTGATGCACAATCTGCATAAAATAATCTATTATGATCTTTTTGGCAAATAGTTCTGAAAAAGAAAATATGACTGATAAGGTTTTTTACCAACCACAGAATTTCATTCAGAAGTAGAAAAGGTTTGAGGAGAACTAGGGAAAAATTTGTTCTGGCATTAGAAGTTGTCAGTTTGCATATGAAAAAATTCTGGTTACCAATGACATTGCTAGCTACTCTTTCAGCATGCTGTGTTCGGTCCTTTCTGAACTAAGAATGAAAATCACTTCTTTCAGATATGGCAAAAAACATGGGCTTCAAAAAGTCAAACTGCAACTGCAGAAAATGTAACTCAGGCCTTCGTTCTGATGTGCCTAAAAACATATTTCTCTGGTTGCTTTCCCAGCAGCTCCTTCAGCACTGCTCCCTGGTGCTGGTGTAGTAGATTTAGGTGAGCAAGAAGCAACAGCTCTTTCCACCCTTATATATTGGACCTACAGCCCTCCTGGTGGCAAACAAAGGGACTATTTATGGTGTAGATGCCTCAGAGAGATTTTTGTACACCTCCACCTTCAACAACTTAACAGCAAGAAACAACGAAGGATGAATTTCATGACAGAAGCTTTACTTGTGAGCATTATTCTTGAACATAAATTATCTTTAACAAAAATGGATTGAAAAGATTTATCTGTCATTAAGGTTTGTCATTTCTTCTTTTGTAACAAAACTAACTAGAAACTTTTGCTTTGTTTATTTCAGAAACAGAGAGTATATAAGTAGTTTAAATGGTAGTGTGTAATTTTCTTTTATTTTCCACTACTCTTTTTTGGTGGAAACAGGAAAGTATTTCGATAAGAAAAAGAAGAGAAAGATGAGAAAAGGATAAAAATATTTTCTAAATTTTCAAACAATTTCTCTTTTACACAAAGAAAATATATCTGAAAAATGTCTCTTTGTCATTCACCACTTTGAAAGAATGTGCGTTAAATTTTAAAAATCAATTTTTCAAATGCCAATCCAGAATTGATCAGAACCTCTTATCACAAAAGTATTGTCTTTGAAGACATTTCAGTCAGGTCTCAAGTAAAAATTGAAGCTGGTTCAAACTTCTTTGAAATTTAGGTTTTTCTGACATATAAGTTAATTTAAAATTAAGTTGTCTGCAAAAAAGACATTTTCATACCATTTCTGTGCATTGTGATAATATATTAATTAAAAGGTATATTTTTCATTTTTCTTATTCTATAAGGTGATTTTCCTGTGAAAATAAGAAAAATATAAATCTGAAAGAAGCCCCCAAAATATAGACACAAGGTTCTTGTTCTGTCCCTAATAAATTTTTTTTTCTTCTGAGACTTTGAAGATTTTAAGCTTACCTTTTCAACTTCAGAAAAAAGTTTTTGGATAGCACCAAATATTTTTCCTGATGAGGAAAATAATGGCTGCCCCATTTCCAAGCAGACATGACATTGTGTCATGGTTTTAGGCTAATGGACAAAGTAGAAGTATTAGGAAGGCAACTGGGTGATTTCTTTGGAAGGTACTTGCTTAGTGGAGGTTGATTATTTTATTCCTGGTAATATAGCTCATACATTAAGGAAGACTTCAGGTGAGAAGAAAAGGAAAGATGAAAGGAAGCGTCTCTTTGCCATAACTAAAGACAGCAGTGAGTGGGAAATTAAGTGGGTCTTTTTAAAAACTTTTAAGAGGGAAATTCCCTACAGCTGAACAATATATAGGCTCAGGATGTACTTTTAAAATGTGGCTAAATGCTTAGTGCGCAGCTGGGAAGAAATCTGCTTTACTTAGTGTGGTGTTTGAGCACCTTAAGCTGCCTGGGTGTTGTTTATGTGAGCTGACACGTGTCAGTGAGTGGTGCTTACGGGGCAGACAGCTGCCTGCAGACCCGGCTGTGTATCAGCACCAGTGCACTGGGTCAATATGGAAAGCACAGCACGGAGAGGCAACACAAATCCCCGGCGTGCTGGTAGGCAGAAGCTGGCCACTCACGTCTGTTTATCCCCCAGGGACACAAGAGAACAGATTTGTCAGGGTTTGTCTCTTTTATTCTAGTAATTATGAGAGATTAATTGGGAATGCTTACTGTTGGGAGACTAATTGGGAATGTTTGTTGTTTACATGTTTGTTTGCTTGGGTTTTTTCTTCCTATTACAGCTGCATTTCTGCTCCTTGCCTGTAATTTTTATGAATAAATTGAATGATGGGAGGTCTCCCTCTAGCCTGGAGGCCAGCTAAGCACAGCCACTTCCATATGGTTAAGCTCCCTTAGCCTTCCAAGCACAGGCTGCATCTAGCCTGCCTCTTGGGAAAAGCCCCAAAGCTGGGCTTCGGCTCTAGCTGTGCCCAGGAAGCCCTTGGGAGACAGCTGGTCAAGTAGCCAAGATCAAAAGAGTGTCAGGGCCTGCCCTGACATTTTATGTTCTAGGAAAAAAAGTAGTTCCAGGGCATGAATTCATGCCCTACTATAATTTAACTCATTTCGATAGATATAATCTTAGTATTATTTAGGTCAGTGTGACTCCAAACACATAGATGTTGTTTATTCACTTTGCTTGCTAGGAATGAATGAACTCAGTTGATTTAAATGGAGCTACTACAGCACAGCATAATATTTATACAAATAGTGTAACAGGGGCTTAATGTTTGTTTGTAACCAGCCATTAACTGTGGAATATGTAATAATATTCTGAAAGCAGGGGAAGATTTGAATGTGGTAAAATGCTTTAGAAAAAGGTGGCTGCTCTTCTACATACTTTTCTGAATTACTTATAGTTACATTTCTTATCAAATGCTGGGGTCAATTTATCCAGAAATTGTTATTATAGGAAAGCTATTATCCATTTACAGTGCATTGGTTTTCAGAAACTTATATAGTGCTGAAAAATCTGTTTTTCCAGAAGTACAAAAAATTGAGGGTATTAGCACTTCTTTTAAAAGATTCAATACTAATTTTTGCCAAGAAGGCAAACAAACACAAAAATCCTTTTTTTAGTGACTATCAGTATTCTTTGTGTCAAGAAAACAAAAATAATGATAAATTTAGGGTGGAGTGTCAGAAATCAAACTCCTTTAAGCTTAAAAATATACACCTTTTAACTAGCTGGAAATTATGCTTAGGATATTTTAGACAGTTTTAATATGTAGTTGAATGACAGTGGGTTAGTTAAATAAGAAAAAATAATATTTAATTTAGTTGTGGGGAAAAATACATTTAATTTAGAATGACTTAGAACAATTTTTTTATTTCTTGATATTTAACATCACTGTGCATCTTTTGCAACGTCTACAATTCATCTTATCTAATCTTTCTTCATCTTTTATTGGCGAGCTTTTGCAAAGTTTTATTCTTTCACTAATGCAGGATAGCACAACTTCAAAAACAGTGAATATTAGTCTGGGTGTGGATACATTGAAATGCTGCCTAGAAGAGACTCTACTTCTCAAGCATAGTCCTACAATATCAGTTTTGTGGTTCATGAGTTGCATATGTAAATTACAGTGCTCTTGGGGGAAAATTACCTATCAGAGAGCTAATAATTTCCCATCAATGGTAAGATAATTGGCTTCAAACACTGTGACCCCAGGTGTGTGGTAAGACTGAATCTCAGGGGAAGGTCATGAGGTCCCAGTGCCTTCTCTAGACATTACTTCCAGTTAGGGTTTCAGCAAGCTGCATTTAATACCTCTGGAGGCTTCAAATTAGGAGAAAGAACAAATCTAAATATTTTACCCACTTCTTTCTCTAAGTGATGCTTTTAGCAGAGTTTCAAGGAGTCTGATTTAATTATTGCACAAACACATGTATAATGAACTTGATGTATCCAACTTTAAAAAACCCCTGTATCTGAATCTGATAAATAGGCAGTAGCCAAATATCAGTTTCATTATTCAGTAGGAGCTATTAGGCTTGACCAACAAAGAAGTGAAGATTATTTAGAAAATTGAAACTTAACGAAGCGTACCAGGATTTTTAGCTTAGCTTAGTTTGGAAGTTGAGATGATATATAAGTCACTTACTTTGTTTAGTGAAATCACTGAGTTCCCAAAAATTCTTCATGCTTGGAAAACTATGCGTAGCTTGCAACTCCATGAATATAATTAGAAACAGCAGGGTAGGAGCAGATATAGAAAGGTCCCTTGTAAAAATCTAAGAGAGGTACTATACAATTCTTCATGATATACATCTGCATATTGATTTCTAATTTATAATTTAATATATATTGTGCACACTCTCACCTAAATAGAAAATATTTTTTTCTCTTGGTATGGCATATAATGATTAAGGAGATCTGAGAGTGTTCTAAAAAGTTTAAGTTATTTATCACTGAAACTTAAAAAGGAATAGTTAAGTAAGTAGATCTAAAGCCAGCCTTGAGCTTCTTTGGTGTGTGTCTGAAGCATCTCTACTAACTACAACTGTAATTCATGATCTGAAGAGCATCCTGCTCCTTGCATCCTGCTGTAATGCCTCTGGTGCCTCTGCCTTTATCTCTTCCTTCCCTTCAGTTTGGTCTGCAGGGATGATAGCTCTCAGTGGATGAATACAATTCATGCAGTCCAGAAAAAGAGGGATTCATACCAAACAGTTGCTAATGAGTAGTGAACTAGTAGCCAGCCTCAAATCTGGGTCAGACAAAGAATTTACCACAAGTTTGAGATTTCTTGAGGTGCTTTTCTTTCGAAGATTAAGCTTTTTTCTCCAACCCATTTCTTGGAAAAAGCTCCAAATTAAGATCCAGCTTTGCAAATTACTTTGCAAAGTGCTTCAATATCAAAACATCGTATTTTTCAACAATAAATTGTCTATTAAATATTTCAGTCCGTTTCACAAAGGTACTTTGAACAGATGTTAGGCTGAAACATTCGGGAGAAAGATCATGACACATTTGGTGACAATGCGGTACCAGTGCCAATAGCTTCCTATAAGCTGTGAAAAAACAGATGTTATTCTGGCCAAAATTGTGCTTTCCTCTTGACTGCTTTCAGCAGGGTGCAGGCCTGACTCTGACCCCCACTCCCTGAACTAACCTTGAAGCTGCTGTTGCAGTGATGGAGACCTCTCAATTAGCCTGATCCTGCAACTGTTTGACACATGCTACAGCAAAATTGTCCTTGCCTGACTGTGGCAGCTGCTGCCTCCAAAGTGATACTGTCTGCTTATAACTCAAAGTATAACTCTGTCATACACACACTTAGTGCAGAATGGCTCTTAAAAGGCATTTTAATCTGCTGGCATTTTAGTTCGTAGGCCTCTGGGGTCAGGTTGAAAAATTACACTAATGCTGAACTTACTCTGATATTCTGGGCAGCCTTCTGAATTTTAAATAACTATTCTCAGAAGGCTACCCTTTTCAAAAATTATCTTAAAGACTGCACACAGAATTTAAACTCTTTTCAGTTACCACACTGATATGCAGACTGAATTTTATAAAAATGTAGGGTAAGAATCTCTGAATTTATGGATACCAGCAGTTATTTTAGTTTTCATTATCAGAGTATCTGTTCCTACAGTGCTAACTATATAAGTTCTGTGTTACAGTAATTGTTAATATTTGCATCTGAATTAACTGTTCTGCATTGCTGGTTTTGTCACTGACTGCCTATTCAAATACGTGGGATTATTTTGAAACCTACATAGGAACTGACTCTTTTATAGTCTGGAAATAGGCAAGGCGAAAGATATGGGTTAGTTTTTCAACTAATGTCTCTTCTACATCCATTTCTGTACATGTATGTACGGAAAAAATAAGATTACCCCCTCTTTGCCTTTGGAAATATTTATGCAAGTATTTCATACTTTGCTTATTCAGCATTTGTTGCTTCGCCCAGTGATCTACATGGATTGTTACTGACTCTCATCATACCCCCAGCCTCTGTTGTACAGCTTCCTCTTCTGCTGTGACCTCTTCTGTTGCAAAATTTATCAGCTGAGCTTGACCAGCTCAACAAATTGGGCTCCTCTTCTGGTCCTCTACCACTCATCTCCTCTGATCTGACCCTGCCCTCAGACTCTTTCCAAAATGCAGATTGCAGTGGGCATCCAGCCATGGAATGGGACCAGATTTTGGGCACAAAATAAACCCCACTGCTTCCAGGCAGGGACTGAAACCCGTTAGCCATCTGTTCTGCCTGATCATTAGGGATAAGGGCTACCCAGAGGTAGATTTTAGCAAGGCCTTGAGCAAATGTACCTTTCTGATTTATCTGAACCCTCTCTTGCTTGCAGCCTTAAAGACATGCTAAGTATTCTATATCCTCAGTATTGAAATCAGATTTTGAAAAGCTGTAAACTGTTCCCATTTCACAGCACATCTTCTTACTCAACTTGACTGGAGCTGTTCTCCTTTGGGAGGAGGTCTTTCTGAGCCAGAGGGAAAGGAAGGATGAGCTCAATATATTCCTTGTTCTACCAGCTGCCACCAAACATATTCATCTTCCCTCCAAGGAGCTGTGAGTCCAGATCCATTCACACTGTGCACCCTGATGAGACAGAGTGACATCTTCCATGATAGGTGATGAGGCTGTGGTTCCAACCTCAGGGGTTTTTTTAGGTTGGTTGGGGTTTTTTTTGTCACATCTAATGAAGAATGCCAAAGCAGATGTGTTTCACTGTTGTACTTTCAGGAGCAGAATGAAATAAAAAGCCTAGGATGGAAGCTACAGTGAACTCCTGCAGCATGCTGCAGTATACCTGGACCATGAGGAAAGGAAAAGTAATTCTTTGGCTGCTCAGATAGGTCACAATCTTTTCTGAGTGCTCCAGCAAGCTCCAGGGAGAAGGTTTAAGGACTTCTCATCTACACAGTGTTGGAAAAGGCTTGTTCACTCTGCCATGTGTCCAGCCTTTTGCTAGTTAGCAAAGAGTTTCTAGAATGCTTCTTCAGCTCCTTTTAAGATCATGTATCTTATTTTTAGATTGACAGCAAACTGTGCCTGGCAGTGACATCTGCAAGCTATTCTTTCTGGGGCTGAATGGTGGCTTTTGTGTTAGATGTGTGATGCATAAACACACCAGTTCTGCTCTTTGAGTAGAAGGAGGGCACAGTTTGCTTCAGAGGGTTTATTTTATCCTTGTCCTAGTCTAACATCATTGCCTCCATATGAACTGGGTGACTCTGATTGTTAGTTGAGATAGACAATGGTTCTGATTATGCACTGCAGCCTTTTGATACAAATACATCCCAAATAATACAAATAAGAAAGTAATGATAATGCTTCATGTTATTTACAAATCAGGAGGAAATAAACCATTACTTTAATAAACAAATTGTTCTGTTAATGTCTATAAGCATACGGTTGTATAGAAGATTTAAAGATCTATCACAAAATCTCTGTCTTTTGGTGCTTTACAAGATTCCCCTTTCAAAAATTTTGGTTAGGGTCCTTAGGAGGACAGAGTTCTGATGTCAAAATATTCTGCTTGATTAGTAGTTCATTTTCTCATTTTGGGAAAATCTTTGCTGAAAAAAAAATATTAAAAAGTTACTTCATCACATTTTGCTTCCTCTTGGGAAATACAATTATCCCCCTTTTTATGAACCGCAATTGCGATTTTTATCCAAAAGATTCAGGTCTTGAACAACACAATACTGTATTACTTGCTTTTATAATGTCAATGAACCATGTCAATTTTTCATTAAAATCAGGAATGACCTATGCTTTCTTATCCTTTCCTCTCTCCCAGAATTTGACACAGAATTTCAATGTCACAGGAAACAAATAACATTACAGCTATGCAAAAATAATTTACTCCATCATATATCATTCTTAGCAGCATCACACTTTCACCTTTTTCAAAATTAGATGAATTAATAAATTGGTATTTGTTTCAATCATAATGGAAAACTGTGACTACTTAAACAGGATCATGCCCTCCCTGTAATTGAAATTTGCAAATATTAATGAGATTATACCTGTGTTCTGTCAATAAATATTATCAACTGAGTTCATTTGTGTGGAGGTCTTGGGATTTCTGCAGAATGATTTTGCATTGTCACTCTAAAGGTTTCATATTAAACCTAGCAGATCATAACTACCTTTTTTAATTAACTCAAGTCCTCTCAAACTTTATACAACATGTCAAGGGGTATTACGTATACAGCTCTTGCACAGGTAAGCAGGCAGGAGGAGTGCACACTGATGTGACTGTTGTTTATGAAGAGTTAGTCACAACTCTTTGGAGAGGTGCAGTGTCATCCTCACCTGAAAGTAACCAGGTGGCAGATAATCTAGATCTGCCCCAGGTGTAACTTGTTCCTGAATGAATATATATCTCTGCTGGCCAAAGAAATTCAGCACTGTTACTGGGAGGCATAGCTCTAAGCTCCTACCTTGTCCTTAGGTGGCAGCTTTGTGATAAAAAGTGACCTTGTAGTTAACAAAGTCCTTAGTTACTTGTAGGGAAAAGCTGCTGGAAGAGGCTGAATCCTTTTGCACAGGGCGTGACACAGCCAAAGCTGAAGTCGTGTACATGCACACAGACAGCAGGAACACTGCCTGTGACAGCACCGCTTGGTGTCACCTGCCGTACAAATATCACCACTGGGCAAGTTCTAACTACCTGAGCTATGTTTAATAATCCTGAGGAGTCAAAACATGGTTTTCAAGGGGTTAGAATCTCTGAAAATGTCCCTGAACAAAAATATCCAGGATCAGCCTACCTCAAAAGGTCAAGAAAAGTTTCTCTTTTTATCTCTAAGGAAAACTTCACAATCATGCAAATCATTAAAAAGCAACATACTTGAATATTTTTAATGCCTGTGAAAACTGACATTCCAGAGCTGAAAAACTGAAAAAGATAAATCCAAAATTGTCACACAGATATATTTTTTCTTAAAATGCATTTGTTCATTCCAGTGACATTTGACTGAGCTCCAGCTTTTCAAGAAGTATACAGTGAAAAGCAGCATGTAGTGAAAACAAGTCAGCACATTTGATTTTTTTTTCTAAATTTATTTATAAATGTAGCTCTCTCTATATATTTTTGTAATTGTTTGGAATATTCTGAGCATTCAAAGGAATGAAAGAGATCACTTATCCTCTGTATTTGGCATGAAGGGTGTCCTAATGCACATTTAAGCTTTTCATTGTAGAAGAATGCTATCCTGTGGATTGCTTACAGAAAATGGGAGAGGCTGTATCTGATACAGGCAGTCAAATGATATTGTGTAGTACACAGTCAGCACATTTCAAACTAAGAAATCCTTTTTTCTGTTGTTACCTTCAAGTTTTCCTTGAACATATTACCAGGTAACTGTGGAAAAATCATACTAAAAGTACAACTACTGAGAGAAAACTTGAACTGTCACTGTGTTAAACTGTAAACTTAATAAAAATAACTTCTTGCAAGTATTGCCTCCCAATTTTCTGTGTTCTGTGTTTTGAAAATGGTCAGACTGAATTATCATATTTTTCCTCCTGACCTTAAAATCTATGTCAGCACATTTTATTTTTTATTGGAACCTGGCACAGCATTTCTCTGGTGATTTTCTGAAAGTTCTAGCTTTTATTTTTAAATAAAAGCAGAAAATCAAGGTGGGGGTGAGGGCGAGGTGGAAGAGAGAAGCATAAATCTCTAGCTGTGACCATGAAAAAGAAAACTTAATAAAACCCTCAAAGAGTTAAGATTATGCCTTTTTTCTCTTTTTTTTTCCCTTTTTTTTAATGAAAGAGACTGGCACTTGAATTTTACTATTTTATATAGTCTAATTTTAAGTGTGAATAGTCATATTGCAAAGCTCTTTGTATCTACACTGGGCTTGAGATTGCCTTTGTGCTGTGCAAGAATTCTCAGTCCATTTCTTACTGCCTGAAGCCGCCACAAAACTAAGCCACCCCATTTTTTTTCCAGTTAATGAAGAAAAAACTTCTGTGCTGTAGGAGACTTTCTGAAGAAATACGGCTTGAAGATAATCTAAATAAGGAGAGATTCCAAAAATAATCAGTATCCCATCATTCAAATATTTTTCCTAGTGATAGAAATTCATAAAATCACGGCATGAGTTTCAGTATCATCACTGAATTTCTTTCACATGTGGGATATTTCCTTAGTATAATAATGGAATTTTCCAAAACTATATGTATG
Organism: Passer montanus; assembly: GCF_014805655.1. Lineage (NCBI taxonomy): Eukaryota > Metazoa > Chordata > Aves > Passeriformes > Passeridae > Passer > Passer montanus. The sequence goes on from NW_024373145.1 coordinate 3,077,401, forward strand.
ACTCCACAGTATATGAACTAAGAAACTGAAATACTTGAAAAATAATCTTTGCTACATACATTTCAGAAAAATAAATATGCTATTAATTAATAAAATATATCAAAAAAGTTATTGCAGAAACCATTACAGTTGATTTTTCGACCATATTCCAGAACCTTCTGGTTTTTTATAAATTTTATATTTTAATTTAATTATTCTACAGATTACCAAATCTTATCACAATGTTGGATATGAACAGGGGAAAGGGTGAAGCTCTCCACACTGTATATGCACAAGGTGCTTTTCACTGTGAACTTCTAAAAATGCCTCTTCTTTTTTTTAATTGGTCATGTATTCAGAAAATTATCACATCTGTGGACTTCATAGGAGCATGTGCCATGGCTGTGCCAGTGTGAACATTCTTATATGAGATTAAATGCTTAGTCTCATATTTCAGTCTTTTTCTTTCTTTATATATATAAACCAGATCATACAGGAATATATTCTATTTCAAAAGACACAGAATTTTCAAAATGTGTTGAACTATTGCTACTTTAATATTTAATATTAGTATATATATATATGTTTATTTATTTATTAATATATTTCTCTTTAGGCATTTCCAGTGTATAAATTGGAATAAATTTTTTTACACTTATCTATCAACAAAACTCATTATTTTTTACATTTCTGTAGATTGCACAGTTGAGCAAATCAGGCTTTCATCTAGTGGAGTTATTGAATTTACCTTCCTTTTATATATCTGGGCATTTTCATTTTTCAAAATATGGTGGTTACAACTATTTATAAGGATACAAAAGATACATAATGGGACTGAAAATGTTCAAATACTCAGTAAAAAAGGACACTACGCTACTAGTAGGACAGAGATATCTGTACTAGAAATGGCCAATATCTGTGATTTTTCAATATGATTGAAACCACAGACTTCTCTCTGATAAGACAGACACTATTTCATAAAAATTTCTCATATATTAGTGCACACACCTGCCAGTTGAATATGTCACCAGTAACTGAAACAAATGTATTTTATTGGAAATTATCCATAATTAAATTATAGTGATTTCCAAAACAAGGAACTTGCTTTTCAGAATATTCTTTCACAACATGAACTTCAAAAAATATTTTACAAGAAAACAAGGGGGAACCTCCCCAAGTTTTGCTATATCCACCCTAAGGACTCTTCAGGTATTTCCTGCATCTAAAATAAGAGAACAAGCTGCTCACCTTTTCTATTATCGTAGGTATTCCACAGTATTTGCTTGCTACAGCACAGGTAAAAAAGAGAATGTTGCAGTGCCCTTTCCCAGTGTGGTAAGAGGAGCATGGTCCCATCATCAGCCTATTTTTCTCACTAAACACAGAACCTCTGCCATGCTTTTGGAAGACCTTGAGATCTTCACATTTTCTATTATAGTAGGTATTCCACAGCATTTGCTTGTTACAGCACAGGTAAAAAAGAGAATGCTGCAGTGCCCTTTCCCAGTGTGGTAATCAGCCTATTGTTCTCACTAAACACAGAACCTCTGCCATGCTTTTGGAAGACCTTGAGATCTAAAGATTTGATTTATCATATAAACAGTTAATTGCAGCTTCTGCAGCATCCATGACAGTAATTCCATACAGAAGTAAAGGTGAAGTCTAGGGCAGGATCTTTAAGCTACTCTATAAGTTTCTGGGACAATCTGAACATTTGTGGTCGCGTGAGAAGACCTGCAGTAGACACCTTTCTCTGTGGCATTAATGTGAACATGTACAGTCAAGGAAAAGTGTGGAAGGGCTCTGAAGATGCCAGAAAAAGGGCAGAGTGTCAACTCAAAGAAAAATGGTGATTCTTTTAATTCAAAACATCTTGTATGGCTGGCTGGACCTGTAGGTGCCAAGTGACTAAGCATAATTTGCCAAGCAGAGTTTGGGTCTGGATTGAAAGACAGGCAGAGGAAAAGAAACCAGATCTGCAGTCTGCTAGTGATAGCTCCATCACTTTTGCTACTGTCTCAAGAGCACCTGTGGCATAATGGGGGGAGTTTCAATGTGTAACCAACAAGTGAACCCAGCTTGAGACTGTAATATCCCCTACAGCAGTAAGTAAGCTTATTCTGATGCTGGGCCTCTCTTGGACCATTGCCCCTGGTGTCTGTGATCTGAGATAGGTCCCACCTGGGGTGAGGACATGGGAAGACATCAGCTCTCCGGGATGATGAGTCTCCTGTATGTGATCCTGTGCGTGACATGAGCTGGGCTCCCAGCATGACTGAGCTGTAGGAATCCCTTTGAGATGCTCAGGTAGGACAAATTTTCAACAGCTGCTTTGGTAGCTAATTAGTCCTATCCAGGCTTTGATATTTGGTTCAGTCACTACCTGATGAAAAGACTTATTTACATATTTTCCACCTGTCGCCTGTTTTTCTGTCATCCTAGCATTTCTGAAAGGGTCATATAATGCCAAGGTTTCCTGGAGTAATGGAACCCGTACTATTTAAAGGTCTCCAATTTTATACTCTTAAGGCCCAAAATCCTAATTTTTAATTTTTTAACTGTATTATATTTTCATCTTACTTTTTCATGAGTTTTCTTTCCTGGGAGGAATTCAGAGAAGTCCAGTACAATAGCAGAAGAAATAAAAGCACATCATCCTAATGAAAGTGATTTTTTCTTTCAATTGATTTGAATGAGATATCCTGTCTTTGTTAAAAAAAAATAGGACTAGGAAACTTAATATGTATCTTATTCTTTTGGTGTCATTTGTACTAGATTGTTAATCTGATTGTAACCTCAGAAATAGGTCATGACAGCCAAGTACCTAGTCACGTCCTTCTTTTCTTTGCAAACTTTTGTACTTAAATTTCTTTTGCATATTTATAACCCTTCTGCAATTGTACACAAGTAACTGATATTTCTGCTAAATCTTGGCAGCAGATAAATTTGCATAGTGAGTTGGTACTTGAATTTGTGAAGGAAAAGATAAGAGACAGGAAAGGACAGGAAATTGCTTTTGTGATGTCTTAAAGTACTCTCAAATGATCCAAAACCAAACCATCCCCACAATGTAGAGCTTTCTTACAGTCAGCTACACACTGTGTCACTTGACATGTCAGCGGGCTGTAATTTACCAGAGAAATGTAACCTGCCATGCATTAATAAATAAAAAATGCATAAAATATACTTTCTTTCCTTTTCTGATTTTCTTCACTCTCTATAATAATGCTGGGCTTCATTGTTTTGTATATTGAATCTGCATACAGGGCTGATGGTTATGTCACTGGGAAGGAACTAAATCTCTGCTTGTCCCTCCAGATGAATGCGGATCTCTTCAGTATTTTGCACATTTCTGCACAGTTCATAATGTCATATGCCACTGCCTCTGACTGCAGCCTGCAAAGTGACTGTCACCATTATGTTGTTGACATGCTCACCCTTTCTGGCACGGGAAGTGTGTACTAGCTGTATTTATGGTAGGGAAGCTGATAATTTTTTCAGCTCAGAAGCTAGTGATGAAGGATCTCCTCCTGGCTAAATATTGAGGGGAGACATAACTGCAGGGCAGCACAGATCACCCTGCCCTACAGCACAGAATAACTTATCTCTCCAGCAGGTCTTCAGATGGTGGCAGCAGAAACTCACCTGCTGTGGGTCTGTAGCAGGCCAGAATAGCCCATTTCCATGGAGTTGTTAGCGTCTTCTGGGTGGGAATGGCTGTGTTTCCTTGTCTGCCCTAGGAAATCCCAAACACTTGTTTTCTCTTTAGCTGTCAAGTCCTTCCCACCTGTAGGATGATGGTGTGATGAGAAATGTGTGGCTTTGCAGTACAGAGCCTGGAAGCAGGGACTCCTGCATCCACTTGTGTCTGAACTGCAGAGAGGGTGCATGTGGGGGACGGGGGACTCTCCTGTCTCAGTGACTGGATGTGCATCAGACAAGAAGGGCAGGAGGGCCAAATAGCCAGAGAATCCCTAGGATGTTCCAGGTTTATGTTTGAGTTTGTTAGCCAGGAGTGGCTAATTTCTTATTAACTAGTTTTTAATTTTACTATGTCTATAGTAGAGCATAGTTCCCCAATAAACCCGTTAGTTGACCTTAAATGCCTAGATATGTATTTAATAATTTCATTTGTTCTATAGATCCTCTTAGAAAGAGGCAGAAGGGTATTTAGACATTAATTTTTTAATTCACATATAACTTTCCATAATCATGTAAATGTAAGTTCTAATTAACAGTGTAGAAATCAAATTATTCTGTTAATCCATGACATACCATTAAATTTGATATTTTAACCATGATGAACTATAATTAGATGAAATATTATTAGATCAAAATAATGGCCTGAACATTTGGCATAAAAGAAAAATATATGGTTGTGTACATATGCACCATTATGATAAATTTATTACTTAAGAAAAAAAATGCTAGTTTATTTTAAGGCGGTTTAGTAGTCTTGCTCAGAACATGGCAGGAGTAATTTAAAAGAGTTCTCAGTTTTATCCACATTATACATAATGAAACTGTCAAATTGAATCATTAGTATACTAATTTTGGCTCTCTTAATAATCCTTTTGTATTGTATATTCTTACACAATCTTACAATGATGGGGAATATATATAATTGTTGGGTGCACTAACAGCTTGTCTATATAAAAGGAGAACAATTTTAAAAATAACCACTGCTTTCAGATGTTCAGTTTGAGAAACCTTATTTAGTCATCCAAAACAAGAAGAAATTAAAATCAAGGCTCATGATGTCATACTAGTAACTTACCTTTTTACCAAGCTGTAAAGTAAGTAAGCAGTCATATAACAAATGGCAAACTCATAAAATTACTAAGAAGGTTTTGAAACCAAGAGCTCAAGTGTTAGGAAACGTCACAACCAGAGCACTTTGTTTTCAGCCGTCTTATAAGGATGCATTATGATTCAGACTTCAATAACATGAGTGTGCAGTAGTTTTTCTGAAAGAATCTTGAGTCATCTGGTAGGGTGATTAGAATGGGCTCTCCAGTGAGCAGTGCTTCAATTATATTTTTCTTTTTATTGTTTACTGAGTGAGCCTGTGCCTTATTCACCTATGCTATTGTAGTCTTATTTTGAAGATAGAAATCCTGAGTTTCTCATTGGCTTTTTTCAGTGTTCATTGTTGAGATTTGCAAAAGTCACTAATGTAATTATTAATTTTCATATATCCTGAAGAATAAGGAGGCTATCATTAATACATTTTTGCAGTTCAGAACTGAATTTCATCTAAATGTTAGGACATGAGCTCATTTTTGCTGTTCAGCTTTAAATTCTACTATTTATACAGGTATGAAGACCTCATAGGGAAAATGAAAGAACGAGGTGTAAAAGATGCCTGGTTTCTTTCAGATATATATATATATACATATAAATCTCCTGAAGGAACATTCCAGCTGTTCAAATGTTCATTTCCAGAATATGACTCATTCAAGCAAATTTCTCACTTTTAAAACCAGAAGCAAAAAACTGATTTTCTTTAAAAAAATACCCCAAATGAAAAAAAAAAAATTGAGAGCTCTAGTTTATGAAATATGGGATTCTGGGATGGGGGAAGTTTGTGTATGTGTGTATGTTAGGAGAGTGCAATGGTACTCCTCCATTGTGAGGAAGCAACAAACCCAGAAAATAGATGAGAGCAGATGGGAACATGGTTGGTCACTACTAGAGTAGTGGTCTAGCTTTTTACATACAGATTGGCTCATTTATTTGTTTTTCATTTTTTAATGCATTTCTATATGTCCATAAAAATACTAACAAATAACAGATATAGAGGTCTATCTAAGATCTATATTGAAGATGTGTTATCAGTTCAAAATTCTTGGGATTAAAATTACAGGCTTTTTTGCTCTGCATTTGAATGGTGTAATTAATTAATTAATAAGCTGGATGTATATAATGCATGTTTGCAATAATTTTTTGTGATTTCCTTGTTTCCATATATCATATATTAGAAATAGCTACTGTATAGGGCTTTTCTCCTACTACAAAGTCTTTGAAAAGAGCCTTTTGTTTTATTAATTACAATATCAAATTGCAATTATTACTCAATCTGGATTAAATTAAAGATTTTTTTTAAATACAGTATATTTGAGAACTGGGAACTTTAGTAGTTCATCTTTGTGATTTGGTTTGATTTGGTTTGGTTTGGTTTGATTTGCTTTGTTTTGGTTTCCTACCACCATCCAAAAGGAAATAATGATACTAAGCCCCAGTGTGGCACTTTGTTTTGTATTCATACGAACATTCTTTTACAAGATCCTCAGCTTCTAGTGTCATAGGAAAAATATGCTTTGCTACTTTTTACAAGAGCAAGGATGTTAAACTCTGGTATCTTGGCTATGTTCCAGATTTACTAATTAATGTTCTGCATAGTTTCTCTAAAATTTCAAATTAAAAGATTGGTTTTTAATTTTGACTAGTAGCAAGTAGAGTATCATATATTGCCCTACAGAAAAGGCTGCATTTCTTACTGCAATTTAGTAGCACGAAGCATCATCAACTCTGAGGAGAAATAATTGTGGAATTCTTAGTGTGTTCCAAGAAGATAAGTTTGTCTATTCAGAGCAGTGCTTTTCAGTTGCAGGATATCAGATCTTTGATTGTAAATTCTAATTCATATTTTAAAAAAACAAGTTGTAAATGAATCATGTGTGGTACATATGGTACAGTAACATGACAATGTTATCGCATAAAGATGAACAAAAATGGATTTGAAGATTCCTGTGACCTTACTGACCCCTAGGAGGACAGAAGTAATCAGAGTCCTTGGGAACAGATGTGCTCAGAGTTGTTAAGTGGTGCTTTTGACTTGGGGGGAGATGGGGTGATGCACACACTTGCCTTTCTATTGAATGTCACAGCTGGCCTGGGCAGATGAGAGCATCTGGTGCTCCCCCTGCAACAGTGCTCCACAGTCCCCTTACCACAAGCTCTGTGTTCTGCTTGATTCCCACACCTGTCACTTGCATAATAGAACTGAGAATGACCCCAGTGCAGTACAGAAACTAAATTATCCAATCTACAGCAGCAAATTTACAGTTTCAAAATCCAACCATATAATTGTATAAATAGAGATGGAACTAAAAATACAGTACTGCAGCTGTGTTTCATCTTGTGTTTTAGGAGACAACAAAGGATGAGTATGCTCTTAATGAACCAGCTCTCTCTTTTCCCACTCTCTTTTATCTTTCAAGTATAAGTACTCAGTAATCCCACTCTGAAGGTGTTGAAAATCAATGTTATATTTGATTATATTCAAGGTTGTTGAGGCTTTTCCATTGGTATGAGTAGGATGAAGAAAATAGTGGCTCTAGGATCTTTATTGAAAGAAGTCTTGTGATGTGATTTTGAGAGAAGGTGATATGTCTGATATGTATTCTGATAGGCCTGTTTTCTGATACGCCTCAGGATTGTAAAATGCTAACCAGGCCAACCTGTGGACATACCATGTGTTTCTGAATTACATAGTAACCCACAGCAAGACAACTAGGATCAAATTGAAATCAGATACTGATGAGTACTGGCTTCTGAATTTGGGATGGGCTTTGGCTGGGGGATTTCAGATGATCTCTTTAGGACATCTGCTTCCTCCCTCTTATTGTGTTTTGTGCTTCCAAGAGGTTACTGTATCTTTCCTTGTCATACTTGAGCCAGAACAATCAATCATCCCAGATATATGTAAAAAATATTCCTGGCAGCTTGGGCTGCCAACCCATTGGCACCTGAATTTTCAGAGCTTTTGATATACTCATTTTATCTGAGCCAGTCTCTGAATGGCAAGGTCTAGTCTTAAATCAAAATCACATAATACTGGGGAAACTGAGTGCCTCACCTGCATTAGCACGACTAGATGGCTTGGTCCTTGTCTCTCACCTCCCCTTTAAAGAACACTGAGAGTACATTGATTTGAGGAGTGAATCTCACTGGGAGAAAGAGTTTGAAGATAGCCTTGTAAGAAAAAAGGGTAAACATAAGAAAGGCAGGAGGTCATTACATGTCTGGGCACCACAGTTTGCCATGAGCTAATTGATTCTCTATTTGGAGAATGAAATAAAGTAGAAAATAAATATAAAAAACTTGGGTAAAATATCACTTTTCTGGGCTGGGAGTGGTCTTTTGAGCAGGTGTAAAAACCTGATGGTGGAGGAAAAGCAGAGCTCTTGTTGTCGCATTATACTACAACTGGCTCCTGTCCTAGCCTGCAGCAAGGCAGGATTATCAGCAGGATCAGTGAGGCAAGGATAGACCACTGCTCCTACACGTTACCTCCCAAAACCCCAATGACCCTTGTCAGAAAGTTTTAATAGCTTCATGATTCCTGATGATACTGTGCCTTTTTAATATCAGGGTTTTGTGACACCTAGATGCATTACCCTGTAGTTATTACCCATTGTCCTATTGTCTGGAAGATATCAAAGCAATGTTCAGGCTTGGAAAAGCCAAAAATAAAAAAGTGTTACTACAGCATGTTGTCCTTTGGAAAGGTCATTTATTCAGTGCAAGTGTCATAGAACTCTATCTTTTTCTACACTCACTCTATCAGGATAGCAAGAGAGAGAACAATATGTTCTTCCAGTGTAGACATAAGTACCTTGTGTCATCAAGTCCCCACATTGTTACTGAGTCTCTTGAAAACTCCAGCCTCTTGGCACAGGTTATTACTGGGAAGAGTCTGGTATGGATGGGTGCTGGAGCCCTGCTGCAGAATGTGGTGCACAGGGAAGCTGGGATAGAGCCAGTGTGATGGCTGCATGGGAGTCTGTCTTTTGGGTCACAGAGCCTGTATAACTGATAGCAGAAATAATCTACCACAGCAGGGCTCTGCCACTGGGATCAGAGTGTGCCAGAGTCTCTGGTGGGTCTGGAGACAGATGCACAATTTAAGGATGCCTGCCACAAGGTATAAGGTTCAAAGGGTTCCAGTGCTTCAAGACAACTCACTCCTCTCCTTTTTGTTTGGGACAGTGTAATTATCTGGATCATATGCAACCATCATGTAGAGGAAATGTGCTGTGGTGGTTAGATTTTTTCTGTTGTATACCCAGTATCTGACCTTATGTAGAGTTTTGACCATTTTTCCTTTAATTTTTAATTCTTTTCTCTCAATCTAGAGGTTATGGTAGGTTGGGTCCAGCTATCTTTTACAGGTCAGAACAGAAAAGGACAGACAGTCAACGTGTCTGAGGTGCCATAACTATTAGTTTATAACTGTAACACCAATTCATCTCAAACAGCCTTTTTAAAGTTTACAGGAACAGAAATGTTTGTAAATAAACACAGAAAAAGGGTATCACTGTCTAGAACTCTTATGGGCTAACTTCGCTCCTATGATATCCCATACTATTGCCAGTTTCCAAAAAACATGTAGGTACGTTCATTAAGAAAAAACAGATGCAGTCATTGTTAATGAGGCAAATGATCTTAATGTAAAGAAAAAACAGATTTTCAAACCATAAGTCCTTACATAAAAGTATTCTTTTATCATAGTGAAAGTATTATGGGCTAATGTCTTATGAAAATGTAGTAAAAAAAATCAATAAAATGTGTCTACAGTTTTGAAAGTTTCATAAAGTAATTCACATTCTTTTTTATATGATGCTAACTCCAAGAATTTTGTAAGTTACTTTAATGATAGCTGTGATCACTGCATTCCATTATGTATTCAGAAACAGTAGTGGAATTTTGTGTATTAGTCAGAATAACTGAAAGCTGGTAAAGACATTTATGCAGTCCACAAATACATTATGAAAGTACTTAATCTGAGGCAAACACAATTGTATATGCTTTTATTATGTACTCTTTTAAATTTAGGTATAACAGAATATCTTCCTGAGCATTTTAAAATACTAGACAAAATTGAATATATTGCCTTAGTTCATCCTAATTTAAAGAAGTAGTGGGGGTTTTTTTGGTTTTTTTTTGGTTGTTTTTTGTTTTTGTTTTTGGTTTTGGGTTTTTTTAATAAAAAGCATTGAGGGTTGTTTTTTGGGTTTCTTTGGGTTTTTTGTTTGTTTGTTGGTTTTTTTTAAATTACTGGATTTTTTTTAATAAGAAAACTTTTGCCAGTGAATGCAGGAACTGTCATGAGGTGGTACATTAAGCTACAGCTTCTTTTAGCAAATAGCTATTTTCTGAATGGCAATTTATTTTTTCCCTCCGAGTTTGCTTAATGGTGTTATTCATAGAGTGATAATTTGTCTCAGTGTGGGGCTGCCTGCTCCAGGGGAACTCAGCAGGGGCTGGGAGCTGCTGCCTCTCTCAGGTCACTCCACTGTGAGGCAGCAGCTTGTATGCCTATGGAAACTCACGAACATCCATCCCCCTCCCCAAAGGAATATCACCCTTCAGTTCCTGTTGTGTTGCTTGGTTATTTGGTTTTTATTTCAACAGCAGGTAGCATCTAGAAACAGCACAAAAGAAATACAAAGAAAACTTCTATACAAGGATATTTCGAGTTAAATATGGACTTCATGAGTGGAGAGAGTGTTTTCTGGCTTTTATGAATGCATTAAGTAGTTTTTTGACACTTCAATGTAAATCTGTCAACAGATAACTAAAATATTAAAGAAGAAAACATTTTTATGACCAAGGTGTGTAGAAGCCCAGAAGGCTGGTTCATCACAAGGTGCCAGTCCAAAAGTCAAAAGGGATTATGTTCATTGTTGAACTAAGGAAGTCTGAATTTTGTCCACAAAATAAAACAAGCAACGAATTAATACATACAAAGCTTTAAATATCTTTTGACATGTGTCTTCAATGTCTGCCTTCTATACCTGGAGGCAGTGATCACATGTATGTGACAGCTTCTTGATGCTGACACAAATATTACTTGAAGTGCCAAATACACATCTTCACATCTAAAATTTCCCTTAATTTCTCCAATTTTTAACCCTTGGAGCTTAATTTTTAGTGTCCATGATTAAAAAAAAATATATGTGAACTATGTTTTCACTGTTCTATCAGTCTTAGTTATAAGATTAATAAGAGATAAGTATTTTCCTCTGACATTATAGAATAATTTCTATGTGGCTCAGTGGTTCATCCTGTAGAATGGACATTGTAATATGGTCATTGATTTTTTTCTAATGACTTTGAAGAGCCCACAAACATTATGCTTATTTATGATTATGTCCAGGTTTTGTCTGGGGTAGAACTAATTTTCTTCTTAGTAGCTGTTAGAGTACTGAGTTTTGAATTCAGTATGAGAATAATGCTGATAAAACACTGATGCTTTTGTTGTTGTTCAGTAGTGCTTTTCCTGAGTCCAGGATTTTTCTCATGCTGTCTCAGTGAGCAGGTAGACAAGAAGCCAGAAGGGAGCATGGATGGGACAGCTGAGTTGAACAGGCCAAAAGGATATTTTATCCCATAGAACCCCCTGATCACTGTATAAACTGGAGAGAGTTGGCCAGGAGCCACTGATCACTGCTCTGGGATGGGTTAAGCCTTAGTGGGTGGTGAGAAATTATCCGTATTAATATTATTAATATTTTAATTTTAATTTTTTTTCAGTTATTGAGCTATTCTTACCTCAACCCACAAGTTTTACTTTTTTTTTCTGACTCTCCTCCACGTCCCACCTTGTGGCAGGGCTTGAGTGACTTTGGTACGCAGCTGATGGCTGGGGTTAAACCATGACAGAGGAGCTGCAAGAAGTTGTGAAATACAAAACTGAACAGCCTTGTTGGGAGTAGCAAAATTATCTCTTAATCTCTTCTGCCTTGCACGGCCCTTTGGAATTTACCATCTCTGTGTATAATCCTTCTTCTTTTACTCTCTCATCTTTAACTAATACCTCTGTTTACTTACTGAAACCTTTAACAACAAAATAATAGTACAGAGAAGTACACAACTGTCTTAGCAATAAGCTTTAATTAATTTCTTTTTTTTCTAATTACACTTCTGCATCATTGTTCCTTTGGATTTCCTAGAGGACAGACAGCTGCTAATTTAGGTGTAAATGGCCTAGATATCCACAGAGATAGGGGAAGGGGAACTGGATCATGGACAGTTTTTTGAAAGCAAAGGTTCAGGAGACATTCTGGACCTATGGGTTTGCTTGCAGTTTCTCCACTAAGATGAATGGGAGAGGTATAGGTTCAGTGACTTTGAAAATGAGGTTATGTAATCTCTGCAGGGGTCCTTGCTTTTGTTCGTGCTCTCATCCCCAGTGTCAAGCAGAAGCCACATGTGTCAAAGAGATTATAGTTTCCTCCTAATGCTTTGTGTCTTACACCCTTTCTTGTCTTGAAATGGGGTTCACCCATTGCCTTCGACTGGATTCTTCAGGCACCATGTTGATTACACTGTTGCATTGAGACAGAAACAAATGCATCTTTTGGGAGAGAAGAGTGACAGGAGTGTGAACTATAGTCCTCTTCCTTGTTCTGCTCAGCACTGAGGTTGTCTATAATGTTATCCAATGTAGCAGTTTTTTATAAATTCCCAGAAAGCTGCAGTTTTTCCTTATCTTCCTATGTAAGCTAAAAAAACCCCTAATTACACTATTTCTACCATAGAATTGTTGGGAAAGGCATTTTTCCTTTTCATTTATTGGTTTAGTCAAAAGCATTTCTGCAATAATTAATAGTTTAAACTAATTTTAACTTGGTGCTTAAAACCGATTGTTAATTTCTCTTTATCACAGTAATTGCTCAAACGAATGAAAATTTCACAATGAATCTTCAAGTTCATTATAGATCAAGGACATATGGATGAGTAGATGCATTTGTTACTTCTGGAAAATTAAATTCTTATAGAAAATATTTCAATGCAGTTGTATAAAATGAAATTTAACAGTGGTAGTCCAATAAAGAAGCTTTAATAATTAAAGGAAATGTGAAGAGTTAAAATCTAGAATTATCTTTTTTCTGGTATTACTGTAGACCAATTTAGGGAATATGGAGTGAGTTGGTCTCCATTTTCTTCCCTACCAGAATTATTTACTTAAGTTCCAGTCAATTATATCTATGTAATGCCATTGCAGGGTTTAAAAGACAATGGGGTGGTTCAGAATTATCTTGGGGTTTAACTTTGCCTTTGGAATCTTTCTTACTAGTGATGATATGTGAAAAGAAAAGAGCACAGCTTGACTTTCAGAAGCTGGGGTAAGTTTTTGGCTGATGCTTAGGATCTCCTAAGCATCAGCCATGCAAAGCCTTTGTAAACTGGTCACAGACAATGTGCAAATCCCTAGAAAACAATAAAATATATTTAATACATTTTAGAATCTAAAACCAGTTTAACTTGTAGGTACTGCAGAGTTTGTGTTGCAAAGTGATTCTAAAATATTTATTTACACAGCTTAAGCTAAAAAAGTTTATGGCTACAAAGAGCAAGATCATATTAAACAAAGCAATATGTTCAAGTATTCCATTGTTCTTCACTTAACTCTGCAGTAAGATCTTTACCAAGAACTGGATCCACAATGAATACTTGGTGACAGGACATTTTCTAACAAAATATTAATTAATTTTCCTAAGAAAATTGGAAGTCCTTAAAATAAAGCTGAAGATTTACTCTACTGAGATTGGACCAGTGTATTTTATGTGCACTTAAATAAACTCCTTAATTACAGAGAGGACAATGCAGTTGACAGTGATGATAGGTGAGATATACTTAGACCCTCATAAATCCTCTCAAAAAAATACAAAAAAAAAGTTGCTGTACTGTTCTGAAAATGAAATGCCAAACAGTTTGGATTTCCACCTGTCTTTGAAGAAATATATTAAGTGCATGGTATCATTAACATTTTTAAAGATAATTATGCTAAAGCTAAATCATCTGCTTGATATTGATCTAAAGATTTAACAGTAGACATGTCCTATAAAAACCATAAGCCACAGCAGAAAAATAAGTGTTCTCTTCAAACTCTGTTGGTTTGTAAAGAATTTACACTTGTGACTTCATGTTCTGTCCCTAACCAATGTGAGTTCTGTGAACTGATCAACATCTCTTTTCTGTTTCAGGGGCTCTGTAGTCCACTCATCAATATTTTTTTGCTTGTCCCTATAGACATTGATCCCACTTTGCTTTTCATTTCTTCTCATCCCAGGTCTCCATTTTTCAACATTTGATGTGATTCCCTGTACATTCCATTCCCCTTTTTCTTCCCCAAGCTTTCTTTCCCTATACTAATATTCCCAGTGTCTCTGCTATCCTTACACCAGGATTTGTCATATCTGTTCTCATGTACTCACAGCTTTGGGTCCCCATAGCCAGCCTGGAGACTTCCATCCATGGAAGATACAATTTTTAATAGTGCCTGAAAGTTACCCTCTCCTCTGCGGCTCTTGCACCTTCTAGTCCCTCTTTCCTTTTCTTTTAAAACCTATTTTTCCTCTGAGAGATGTATCATTTAGAGCATTAGCCAACAAAAATCCACAGGGAAGATGGTTAGAGCCAAGGTGGGAGTAGTTTTGCTGCAAAGTATTAATTTGTTACTAGTTCTGTTCTTTCAGATGCAAATTGGGAAGGTGCTTCTAGCTGCTTAGGTAAATAGATGGCAAAGACTCAATTTTTTTATTATTTTGATTTTTTCTTGTGAGAATTCAAGAAATTTTTGACAACTGATTCTGAAATTTGAAACAGGGATCACACGGAATATGTAAAAGTGCCTGGACAAAGAAATGCACTAAGTTCAACTAGATTTCTTATAAACATAGTTGGTCAGTAAGCAAAGGTAAATATTCCTGTCTACTGTCTTCCTTTCATGAGTAAGCAGGTAAGTAAAGAAATAGGATGTAATTTTATTTCATTTTTGTATGTAACTATCATCTACTGAGGTTTAGCTCTCACTGATGGATTTATGAAGCTTACTCAGATTATCTTAGCACTTTCTATGACCAGGCATCTCTTTCCATTTTTTGTTGTCTTTTATCTTGTCATGGTTATAGATAGTAAGATTGAAATTTATTTAATGTAATTTACAGTATTTTAGTTAGATGGTCTTTAGAGTTGAAAAAAGGAAAGAGGCATTTTTAGGGTATTATTCATTTGACTCTTTTCAGATGTCTACTTCAGGAATGGATGAAGCATACCAAAGAAGTTCCTCCACCACAAAGAAAACCTAGAGGGATTAGATCAGATGTGGAACTCTCCTTGTTGTCTTTGCACTGACTTAAATTAGGATCTTCAACTTTGTTATTAGAATTGAATAATGAAATCCACTTCTGTATGGAGATAATATTCAAGCAATCTCTATCATCTAAGTCTTCAAACATATCTACTCCAATATCCCTGCCAAGGGCCCAGACATCTTTCACTAGTTTAGGTTGCTCAAATCCTCATCCAATCTGACTCGAAGACTTCAGGGATGGGACATCCACAGCTTCTCTGAACAACTTGTTTCAGTGTCTCATCACCCTCATTGTAAAGATATTTCTTCCTTGCAGCCTATCTAAATCTATACTCTTTCAATTTAAAATCATTTTGTGCTGTCATGACAGGCCTTAGTTAAAAGCTTTTCTCTTTCTTTCTTATAAGTCATCTTTAAATATTGAAAAGCCATAATAAGGTGTCCCTGGAGCTTTCTCTTCTCCAGGCTGAACTCCAGCTCTCTCTTTTTTGTATTCCTAGGAGAGCTGCTCCAGCCCTCCGATCATCTTCAGGGCTCTGGACTCACTCCAGCAGGCCCATATCCTTCCTATGCTGGGGACTCCAGAGCTGGACACACACTCCAGATGAGGTTTTACAAGAGCAAATTGGAGGAGGAGAATCACCTCTCTCAGCCTGCTGGTCATGCTTTGTATGCAGCCCAGGAAGCAGCAAGCTTTCGTGTACAATGTTGAACATTATTCTTTGTGTCTTTTCCCACAAATGAACTCTACTTCCAGGGACAGCACATTATTGTGTAGGGGGAAAATAGAAAAAGAATGAAGGATGAAGCAGAAAGAGACTAGTAGGAATCTTCTAAAATCTGAAATATTATTTATAAAGATACCTTGTAAATTAAATCTAATATAATAAATCTGACATAATTTTCAACTTGTCTTACTAAAACAAGCAGAACTTTTCAAAAAACGGCCTATGACAGTTTCTTTACTTAGACCATGTTTGCCCTTAAAACAATTTGCTGATATAGCTGGGCTTGGAAAAAGTGAGATGTTTTCACCATGCTGAATGACATAAGTATGATAGCATCTTCCTGGCTGTAGAAATGTTTCTTAAAGAGCAAAAATGCCAGTTTGCAATTACAGCTTATTCTATTCCTGGAATTAAACTCCTTTTGCTGTTGCTCTATCTCCATGGTCAGGATTTACCAATATAAACAAATGTGAGGATCTGATCATTTGGAGATGCCTCTGCCTGAATTAAGGTGCAAGGGAGAATGTATGCCAAAATCAACAACAGTACAGATTTTATTTGACAGTAAATGTGAGGTAGAAAGAGAGATCAAAATAGGAAGGGGATGTGGAGAGAAATAGAGAGAGAGAGAGAGAGAGTGAGAGAAAGAGATAGATCAAACAAAGATGTCACCACCACATAGATTCTAATAGTGTCCTATTGGTTCTCTTCTGGTCTTTTTCAAAGTGGGGGTCCTCAGTCATTTTTCTGGAGGTACATCTCTACAAAGTTCAAATGCCAGGTATCCAAGGGGTGGTCACAATTTGGGCTAGCATGGGTTTAAGCTATAATTTCCTTTCTCACAGCTTCCCACAGCAGGAATTTTTGTCCAGATGCTAACCAAAACTTTACCTCAGTTAGGCCTGGAATTAGCTCCTTCCTGCTGTGCTGTCAACACTTATCTAAAGTTCTGTTGTGGTGGCTTATCTTGTGGGGAGAGTGTTTTTGGACATGTAACTTTGTTCTTTAGGTCCTCACAACACAGTATAATGCTTTTCCAGAGAGCCCTTGTAAATCTATTGAATACCTTCTGCCTTTCAGAACCATCAATCCTTAAATTCTTGCTTTTGATAACCTTATGAATCAGCTCCAATGAAAAACCTTTTTCTTAATTGACCACATAAAAATATCTCCATGTCATATTTGGAACAAGTTCATTTGACCTTTTGTTGAGAACCTTTTCTGCTATACAGCCAATTTATACTGGTCTCTTGAGTGGTCACTTATCAGATACGTATATTCATTTAATAAAGATATGCTGTCTAGCTGAATGAGTGCCAAAATGTTATGACTCCCTCTCTTCCTTTCTGCCAAACAGTAAGAAGATTACTCAGTAATCTTTGGCATATTGTGTTTTGTCACTATGCACGACCTGAATGTATCCAGACATATGTTATACAGAGCCTTTATCTCTTCCTTTTCAGTGGGTGGAAGAAAGTCAATTACTTATCAAGAAACTGCTATGTTTAATTCTTGAGGGTATTTAGTTCAAGATGATAGAAGAATTTGCATATTCAAGACATTCTTTTTGTGCAATCCAGGCAATACCTGGTTCCATAATCTTCTGAAAAGTTCACAGAAACTGAAGAGAGGAAGGTGCATGCTGCTTTGTGCACTGGAAAAGAGTACAACACCTTTCCCGTATAATTTTGAGTACATCAGCTTTTGCTGGAATCCGAGCACAGCTGGGTTATTGAATGATATGATCTTGTCAGCTTCGGGAAAGCAAACTAGTATAAGCAAAGACAGGGTTTTGAATGGTCTAAGTCAACAGATCTAAATTCAATTTGTAATTTATCTCATTTTAATAATTTTAAATTCGGTTGAGTCTTTTTTATTGTTGTTGTTCAATTTAAACAGACTATTAAACTACATGAAAAAAACCAAAAACCCCAAAACCATTTTTAATGAGAACATTCATATGAGGCACTATACCTATATGACTTATAAATAAAAACATCTGTGTCCAGACAAGCCCCTTCAGACAAGGAATATTTTATAGCTTACCAAGCCATCCCTCATCTTCTGAGTGTGTCAAAGCTGCACTACTGTGCTTGGGGGGATCCTGATTTATACCCTGTGTTAACATAATGCCCACTGGAGATGTGGTTACACCAAAGTTTCCTGTGCATGAAGTTGTCCTAATTACTACCTTTACTCTCTCAAACCAGCAAATATCTCTGCCAGTAAACAATCTCCCTGCTTCTAACTCATTTATGGGTTGCCTCTGAAAAAGAGAAAGCCTGCTTCCAGCTGCTTGGACACTCTCTTCCACCAGATTACACTGTCTCCCCAGTTACTCCAATATGACCATTTTATTATTCTTTACATGTATAAAGATGATCCAGGGTAAATTCAGAGCAAGGGACATAGCTTTGTGTGACAGAAATGTGATACTATTCCATCTGAACTGATATTTCCCTAGGATTCAGCACAGGAAACTCAGTGTGATGAGAGTGCCGCCTAGTAAAACACAAGATCTCATTCAATTGTGTCTAATAGATATTTTTTTAAGAAGTGTGAGAAAATCTCATCTTCTGCCAAGTCCTTAATGCTGTTTGCTCTTATGACTAAATATTGAAAAATTCCTTTGGGAGGTTTCTAATACATAACAAACATAACATCACATATGTTATCCTGGAGATTCCTCATAACTTGCCACCTCTGTTCTTTCACCTTATGTGTTATCTCAGAGTTAACTCTTTCAATAGACAGGAGGGTATGAGGAGAAACAAATTTACTACACTCTTATCATGTTAGGTTATTGATGGCTGTCAAGTGCAGTGTCATTTAAGTCACACAGTGTAATCTGCACTATTAACTGTTACAAATCATGGTCTGAAGAGAGAAGTTCCTGCATGTATTCAAGATTTCTTTAGGCAATAAAAATGCCAGACCCTAGAGATATGCCATGCCACTTATGCTGATTCAAATGGAAGGTTTAATTACCTCTAATTTTGTTATACCATCGTACAGCAATGGAAAGAAGGATCTGCTGCTTTGCTGTTGGCTAGCAGAGCTGAGGAACTGACCAAAACAAGATAAGTTATTGCAAACAAGGTTCTGTCTGGCACCTGGGGCTATTTAATTAGCCAGAGACTGAACTCCAATGAGAACAAATCACTAGAGGAGAGAGTTTTCTTATTTTTCCTGTTTCTTTCTGAGCAAGGATAAAGTGAAAAGGTAAATGAGGTAAAAGTTCAGGTAAGAGCTTATGATTTTTCCATAAGAATAGGAACAATTTTTTTGCTTTCTTTCTTTTTTCTGCGGTCTCTGTGGTGCTGAAACCTTTGGACCAGAAGGAAATGAGATGACAGCTGGGTTCCTTCTCATGCAGGGGTGAATGCTTTGGAGCACTCACTGCTCCACACTTGTCACTGCCCTGCTGAGTGGCGTGGGTGTGAGAAGTCCCTCACCAGATTCCAGCAGAGTGAAACAGGCTATTTAAACAGTTTAAACTGCTAGTCTGAACTAAGCTGATTTTATTGCCATTGGATTAGGAAGCAATTGTATGAACTGTGCTGTTGGCTCTGCAGGAGGATCAGACTTTTCAGCTTTTCACCAAAGTTGAAAAATCAGAAAAAAGAAACAGGATGCTTGGGCGTCTCTACAGAGTCCATCCAGTAATTTTTTCCCAAATATGCTTCAAGACTGAGTTGTGGACTAGTTCTGTATCCTTTGGCAAGTGCTTAGTAAACATGACAGGTCCAAAATATACGTTAGCAAGAGAGTCAGTTTGACAGGCAGACAGTTGTTTTGGGAAGTCTTAAACAAGGGCTAATTTAAGGCATGAGCAAAGTGATCCACAGTCAGAGGAAGCAGGAGAGCAGTCCTCCCACAGCTCCTCTGAGTTAGATTTCTAGTCTGAGCCACCAACATAAGCAATCACTTACCTAGGAATCCCAGTGAATCAGACACTCATTCATACTGGTCTTTTTTGTGGGAGATTATGGAAGGAGCAGGGCTGAAATACCTTAGCAGCACAGATCAGACACTGGTCAAGCTGGATTTAGAGCTATGTTGGTTCTGAGTTTGTTCTGTCTGCTGTAAATGCTCTTTTTCTCTTTGATGGCAATCAAATGTTCATGCTGACATTAAGGTGTTTGCTATTACTTTACTTAAAATTGGCACTTCTTTTCTGAAAAGATCCAAATTTATCACTGAATGATTGTTCTTTACAGCTGCTGTACACCTAGAAATGAAATAGTTGTTGATACTGCTGTTTCTCTATTCCTTTCTTTTAATAAAACACTAAAGTATTGGGAAATAAATGCACATTTGTTCCCCTTTCTGAATTCACTTCTTACTTGGACAGCAGTTCAAATTACCAAAAATAAGAACAAAATGCCTTCAAAATACTGATGTAATAACAATACATTTTTTCAGCCACTGTCCCAGTATAAAGAACTCTATGAAATACAGAGTAACCTCATAGAATGAGCCCAACAGTGAGTAGAGAAACCTACTGTACTCAGGCTGCACATCCACTGTGTACATCCTAGACATATCAGTTAGGTAAAAACGTGCATTTTGGATAATTTCTTCTCCAATACATTCCTGCAACTCAGCTTTGCAGAAGACCTCTGTGCCTGAGCTAGCATAACTTTCAAATCTTTCTTTGTATAACTTTCATCTTTAAAATAGGATTTCAGTGCCTATGGCCGAGAAGGTTCCCTCTTGAAGCATCAGAAATCATTCAGCTCCTCTGCAAGTTCAAGAACTTCAGACTTAGCTCACTCCTTTGGAGACAAAAAAAAAAAATGTTATCATTCCCTCAACATGCTTAGCTAAGAAATACATTCCCTGTGAAAAAAGCTAAAAGAATGATCTGGAGTTGTGCTTCTGGGCTTGGTGTATCTGAGCAAGTTTTTCTTATGCCTTGAGAATTATTAAACCCCAAGTGATTAGATACAGTTTGGCTTACTTTTCTATTTCAGAACTTCAGTCAGATGAGAAAAGTAGCCTTACTGTTAGACAAGGACACGTTACACTGATGAATTACTTAATTAGATCTTTACAGCAAGTAATATATCTGTAATATGGTTGGTTTGATAGATAAAAATCCCATAAAAGGCTAATTTTTTTCTTATTTACATTATAAATACATTAGTACCAGTGTTCAGACATGGAAGCTTGATCCAGCATTCTGTGCCTGAATTTCAAGTGCAAACAATATTTAGTTATTCTAGTATTTATCTAACATTTCATTAATTACATTTTTATGTAAGGAACAAATGCAATAAAAGTACTTCTCTGAAACAGGCCAGCCTTCTTTTCCTTGTATCTGTAATTATCAGCTGAGAATCCTTTCAGGCTGGATGGCATGCAGTGTGATAGTTATTCACTACTTGAGATTTGAGCTTAGCTCTGACTGAAACCATGAATAAAATTAGCTTAATTTATTTTGATTGTAGTAAGTATTTATCTGTATGACAAGACTATCAAAGACCTAAGCATAATTTACAACATTTCCCAAGGTAGCACTTGTAAAACAACAAAGGTGTTGATAGACCCATTTTATGCCTTTTGGCAGGCTTTTATGAGGAAACTTGCCATGTTGTGTCGGCATTGTGTTGTTCTCACATCCAGTTAATGGGTTTCCTACCACTGAAACAGGAGACCTAAGAAGTCCTTAAAAACCTTAAAAATGTTCAAAATCACTCAGAAGTCCAAATTTAAACAGAATATTTAACTGGAAATATGGAAGACCAAGCAAATAAACTTATTTTTTTCTTTACATAAACTATAGTGTAACAATTTTAAATAAACTAGAAGAACTTACATAGAGACTCCAGTACATTTCTTTTCTCCAAGTTTGTATTTCTTTTTTTTTTACTCATAATATTATGGTGTTTTCTTATATATTCTTTATTCTTTATTGTCATTATTGACAACTTTATTTTACTACTACAGTGAAATGTCCAGCAGATCTGTTAAGAAACTAAGCTTCTTTTGGCAGACTCTCTAGTCCCAGTTTTCCAATTTGAATTTGGGTCATAACAAAATTTTTACAAATAACAAAACAATATCTCATATTAAAGGAATTCCACAAACTTAAGATGTACAAAAATCGTCCAGTTTGAAAACAGACTAGTTTGCCTTTTGATGGTGTGAGTCAGCATTTCATGTATT
The DNA here is from genome assembly GCF_014805655.1 of Passer montanus. Classification (NCBI taxonomy): domain Eukaryota; kingdom Metazoa; phylum Chordata; class Aves; order Passeriformes; family Passeridae; genus Passer; species Passer montanus. The sequence goes on from NW_024373145.1 coordinate 3,099,385, forward strand.
GATTCCAAACCACATAGGCATTGGAGACATATGATGACCCAGTTTTAAAATGCATATTGTTGATTAGAATAGTCATTTCATTTTGGTGGTAGAATGAACAATGCTGGACCACATCCAGGCCCTTAAAACAGTTAATGGCTGCCCTTCTCCAACAGATGGCCACTGTGTTTGTTTTATGGGATGGTTTGGATCCATGCAGCTTTCTGCATCACCATCTTATTGCAACTAGTTGTGCTGCAATTGGAAGAGCCACTTCCTCAAGCAGATGACATGATGGTGTAATTTGTACAAATAATTATCAGCATGCAGTCCAACCACTGTAATGGAAGGATTAATTTCTAGTGATTTGAAGACAATGTTGGAGTTAAAGAAGGGAGGTTATTACCAGTGGTTCATTCACTGATGGACTAATTTACTTTGTATTATAATAAATTTGATAATTTTTGATAAAAAGAAGTAATACATACATGCCTACTACTATTTATCTTAATGGTACTGTGACATTAGATTGCAGCATGAATGAAAAGCTGATGTGTTTCAATGCCTTGGCAGCATGCAGTGACCTTCAGGAGAAATGAAATGCTCTGTTGGCTGAGGAAACAATTGAGCTGAAACCAGTCAGGCGCAGTAAACTCGGAGATAGTCTTTCCAAATTAAAAGCTGTTACTAGCAGCTCAAAACAAGGCAAAAAATCAGAATATAATATCTTTTTGCAAGGTGATTTTATGCTCAGATTAAAGGGGAAGGGAAAAAAGCTATGTTCAGATCTAAAGGAATTCCCATTAACTTGAAGAATTTGGAGATTAGAATGAACATTAACATCCAAAGGTAGCTGATATATGAACACACTCTAAAAGCCATAATCTGTTGAAAATCACTGAGATAAATTTAGGCTACTGACCTTTTAGTGCATTAGGGCATGATATAAATCACTGGCTGCAAGTAGTAAATTTGCTACAATCTAAATGCTTTCCAAGTACTTCTAGCTGTAGAACTCTGCAGTTGAGAGCGCTACGTATCAGGAATAACCTTTTAATATTTCAATTACACCTGAGTATTCTTGACCCAATCTTGCATTGTTGCATATCCCAAATTTTTTGCTAATATCAATGGGTTTTTCAGGGAATGAGAAAGAAAAAGTCGGGCTTTAAATCAGTCAGCAGTGTCCTCATAGGTTAATGGTTATTTACATACTGATAAAAAGTTCAGCTTAATCTCTAATAAATTTCCATAGATTTCAGATGCAGTGCTAATAAATATGTTCAGTATTAAAATTCACTTAATTGGATCCCTTCCTTTACTGGCTGTGTGCTGCTTTACAGGTGGGTACCCTGAGGAAGCGAGCCCATAGTGTGAGAACTAACTAGCTACAGATGAAAGTTCCAGTCTGTGCTTCAAACATAACAGTGTTTCAGGAGCAGGTGTTGTAGTCCTGCTTATTGTGCTCTGCTGACAGAGGAGAAGTTTTCTTTTTGTCTGTCTAGCAACACTGTTGTGAGAAGTCTCCTAAACTGCAGACAATATTGTCACCTTCTTTCCGTCCATTCCACAGTCTTCACATAAACAGTTTTAAAGAAAAAGAGAGACTTGATGACTTACGTTTGGAGGAAAGAGTTACATCTTGTTCTGTTCTTCTGCATTTTCCTGACTCTAATGTCACTTACACATGTTTCTCTTTGCAGAAGAAATAATAATATAATCCACAGAGCACACATCCATCTGTAAATGTCAAAGTGAATTCCTCAAGGTGTCAAAGCATTATTCTTTCCTCTGATAATTGAGTTGGATAGAGCATTGACTGGGGAAGCTTTTTCTGAGGACCTTAGAAACCATTGTTCCCTTGAAAACTCGGAGGAGTTATTTGGGTTCAGCACTTTTCAATATAAGATTTTGGAATAGATAAAGACAAGTGCTGTATCTCTGCAGCATGACACAATGTTGGGTTTATTTTTCTAGGCCTCATTACCCTCTTTGTGAGGGGAACTGGAAAACTGTATGGAAGGAGAAAAATTTTTCTATGTCTGCTGTAACTCAAAGCTCATTTACTTCACCAGGTCAGCAGCACTTCTGTGGCTCTTACCTTGGCTGGGGTAGTGAATAGTTCCTCTTCTCTTCCAATTGACAGATTTTAGGAGGGTGGGGGTTAGCTTTTAGCAAAACAAATTGATTTCTGGAGTGTTATTCAAGAAAGGGTCCTGTATGTTCAAGAATTCAACAAATAGCTGCAATTAGATAATTATCAGATCATTGTTATAGGTTGGATTTTTTTCTCTTTAAAATCCAAGGGATTTAGCCAGTCATGCCTGATTTGCAGTGTTACATTTAGGGCATTTTCCCTTCCCTGAAATGACTATTCAAAGCATAAGCTTTTATACTGCTCAGGGGAATACAGCTTCTCAGACAGCTCTCTTGTGAGACTTTCAGGGAATAGCATGGAGCAAGTTATTTCCTGCACAAATTTCTTAGCAAACCCGGAGACATGAAAATTCCAGGTTTCCTTCAATTCTGAGGTTGTACTAGCATCTAAAGAGACAAGAGTTGTCAGGCATCGTAGACGTGCTCCTTAAAAATGCATGCTCCTTAAAAATGCATGCATGCATACATGCATACATACATACATAAATATATACATAAAGCCACTCAGATTAACAACAATAAGGATAATATGAGTAGTCACATGTGCCCTATGATCTGTCCTTGATTCTTGATGATCTTGCTTGCAGTTGAGATGCCATCTTCTACTATGCTTATTGTCATCCAGACCTCTTTAATTTTACACTAAGATGACAAGCAATGAAGGGTTCTTTATTCCACAATGTCAATTCAGAAAAAAAGAAGGAAAAGAAAAAAGCCAAACACCTTTATGTCTCTTTTTTTTTAGTTGACTTCTAGTCTTTTTTTACTTCTCATATCTCAAAGTCTGCTCATGAAGCTCTTATATTTGGCCTTTCTTCAGTGTTTGGCTTACACTATGTCCACAGGAGTTTGGAATCTAAAACCATAATGGACCTGCCCTCTCAGCATATTGCTGGACTTCAGAGCTCTGTACAGCTTACTTGGCTCTCTGCATAATGCCCTGTTTGGCAAAGATATCCAGATAGCATATCCTATTTATACGGTGTTCTCAGAGTTTGGTGAAGTACAGAGCGGGAGGATCAGGAGCATGCTATTATAATAGCTGACCTTGCATGCAGCAATCAAGGCAATAAACAAGTTACAAGAATTGTAAGGTACATAGAAACAGTAACACGAAAGAGGAGAGTGAAAGCTAAAAACAGAAGGAGGCACTGAAAACCCAAAAGTTGAAGATCATTCTCATTGACCGCAATCATTAAATATGTGTATACCCTAATTCTTACAAGGATAAAGAAGAGTTTTTTCATCTTAGCCTTCCTTGTTACTGATTTTTTTTTTGTTTGTTTCCAGTACCCTTCTTATCTTATATTTTCTTTCTTTATTTTTAATCCTCCTACTCCTCAGCTTTTGAGATATTTTTGGAACTGTGTAACATAATCCTTTCATATTTGGCTGTCCAGCTTGATAAGCTGCTCAACTACCAAAAATTTGTCAAGGTTTGAGATTACTAGGTATTGATTTTAGGTGAGCATAGCATTACAGGAAAGCAAGTGGTTTATCTACAATTTTTCAGAAATATATGTATCCTTATCTAGCAATGCATGAGAGACAAAGAAGTGATTGCCTGTTAGGGGATCATGTGCTAGTCTTACTAGGGAAAATATTTCCATTGATATGACATTTATAAAGTCATCATAAAGAGGAGGCTTGGTAGTTAGTATATTATTTATTGGATAAAAAAATCACTACTAAGTGTACAAGGTTTGCAATAGAAAAGAGACCATCACTCTTTGTGTTATTTAGTTCCTCTTAAGCAATTTTTCAAACATTATTTTTAAAAACACAGGATACAGCCAATAGAAGAAGGCTGTGACATCGGTCAATACGAACTGAAAGTCCACAAAATGTTCAAAAGAATTTTTGTCCCAAAAAATTGTATCAAGAATCCATAATTTTTTCTGACATTGAAAATGTCAAAACTATGCACAGCAGCTGGAAGAGCACAATCTGAATAATGACATAACCCTAAAAGTCCAAATTTTGTGCAGTCCTGAACATAGGCCTTTTCAAATTGATATCTCAATATGTGCCAGTTTAGATAAAGAAAAATTTAGATATATAAACTTTGATGGGTTGAAAATCTTCATGTAGATGTTTCTGCTATATAAACTATGTTACAACCTTATAAAAAGGAACACCACTAACACAAATGCTGACATTGTCTTTGTTCCATGAACAGTAAGTGAATCACATGAAGGGTATAGTCCATGCTCCAAGGGGCCATCAAATGCATCCAGTATGCCTTTAAAATACTTGCTTTATTTATTGATGAAAATGCATTATTTTTATAACAGTGTTTATTAATTTAAATAAAAGTGCTTCCATGTATGCATTGCAAGTGTCCTTTTGAAATCACAGCAGAGGCTGCTGCACACTCCATTATTTAAACCTGCTCTAGTTTTGCTTTGGGCTCTTTGTTGTCTTCCATGAATTCTTTCTCCATCTATCATTCGTTGTATTCACTGTCTTTTCTGGAGGAGACTTATTCATTTGCTCTTACTGATCTGGAAATAAGGAATCACTACTGCAAATTCAAAAAGCTCAATTAAAATCAAGGCATTTTGCCTCACTGTGTTGCTCTTCAGTGTAAAGCATGGCTGGACCCATTTAGCGCTGAGAAGGGAAACAGGATATTCCAGTTTTAATACAAGCCAAGGAATTGTGGTAAAGCAGTTGGCAGAAGTCAATCTACAAAAACTGGAGGAGCAGAAAGGCTTATTTAGTCCTTTGTCACTATAAAAAAATAATGGGATTCCAGGAAAAGAATAGCCACCTTCAGCCAAGACCAATCTTCCATTTCAGAAGAAGAGAAAGAGAACAAGTAGATACTGTCTTCTTCTCTCCCATCAGCCAGAACCCTTCCTGAAAACTTCACAAGTCCTTCCTGGAATCACTCTTACCTACTGCCCTCCTCAGTGACCCTTCTTTCCCATGCTAGTCACTCTTTGAAGCTCGAATGTGACCTTTGAATCTCCAGTTCATGACAGTAGAAAGCTGATTTATTTATTTTTAATTTCGAGTTCTTTAAGCTCTGCTTCTGTTTTAGATGCAGTAGTTAAAAACCTACATTTCCTTGCATCCAGAATGAGCAGTGGGAAGCATCCAAAAGGGTTCTAAATATGAAAAGAAAATTGAATTCATCATTTAGCTACACTAATTAAAATTTTTTATTTGTTCAAGTGCCTTCATTGTTTATTTTAATATCAATATTTTATTAGGCATTGAGAAAAGAAACTGCAGTTCTTGGAAAAATGCAAATTCACTTTTGTTGCTTTAAATAAAAATGCAAATTCCTTCTTCCCACTTATCTCTTCAAAAAGAGAACACAGAAAAAAAAATTCTTTCTACCACTTGCATTTCCTTCTGTGGCTTTTGCCACAGAACAGTTACCTAGGTACAAACCAAAAGCATTAATTAAAATGATCTTGGTAAATAGGTGAAGACCTATCTGTGAATATTGTTTTCATCTCGGCTGTGTATTTTATGGTACAGCAGGGGCCAGACTTATGAATGAAATCACCCTTTCACTTATATAAAATTATAGACATATGAACACAGACACAGAGGTCAAGGCATAAACAAAATCACTTTAACTTCATGGAAAAAAAAATCTTATATTAACCATCATTTAGGGCAGTATGGGGGCCTACCTCTTAATGAAGCTGCTTTATAACTCTAAAGAATTTGAAGCTCTTCAGGAAAAGGATGTCATCACTTGTCAGAAATTAATATATTCGTATGCTTGAAGAGTAAAGGATATGACCATAGTGCAGCTACAGAGACAATTCCAGTGTACCATGTAGGCACAGATCTAGGATTAAACTTTATAGACTACTACTAAATTGCATTGGTAATGGCAACATAAACCTTGGGACAGGGTAATTTAACCTACTTGTGTGAAGCATTTAGCCATACTGTGTTTTAATGTCCATGCAGGTGCCTATCTCAATATAACTATCAGCTTTGACATATTAGTGAGTGACCGGGTGACAATATGTTACCAGGCATCAGTGGCTCCATGATAACAGTGCATTGTGCATGCTCCATTTCCTCATGATAAATGGGAGGTATTTGATATGGGTTACCCTCCTTAAGGAGAGTAAGCTTCTTGACATGTACGGAGGATGCTGCTGCTGCAGAGTAAGATCATGTGCAGGAACTTCAGAGCAGCTGATTCCCAGGACTTCATTTTTCTGTTAAAGATTTATGTGAGATTTAAATCCAATTTAAGTTAAATCAGTGCAATTCTCCCCTTCAGGTGGAACGTTAGGATTACTGCATTAGTACACACTAAAATCTCTGTTGGTACAATCTATGATTTAAACAGCCACCCAGTGGTAAGTGGGCCCATATTATTTCTATCCCACATGGAAATGGAATAAATCACACCAGTCTAAAGCCAAATTTACATTACAAGTTTTACTGGCATAACTACATTAGCCAAAGCCTGACAGTGCACACTCTGACAGACACAACTGTAAAAGTGAAGGTACCAGAAAATATGTAAAAAAAGGCATTAAGAATCTTAAGATTTTGTCAGCAGTAATCTACTTTCAAAGTTGTTATTCTTCTGGTCATTCTAGATATAACACCCTTGCTCAAAAAAGAAGGCAGAAGTTTTAGTTAAAAAGTCAACAAAAATTATTTTGACAATATATGTTTTTCTGTTCAAGGAGCTGGCTTAAGTTGTACTGGCAAAGAAAGCTATTTTATCAGTGATCTATTTCTGTACTACAAATGAGTGGCTGGTGTAATTCTATCAGTGCAGCTCTTATCACCAAAACCTGCTAAGTGCAGCCAGGCTCTCAAGGTAACTTATTTATCATAGGAAGAGGAAACATGTTCTGGAGTAAAGTATACTCGCTGGAATACAGTTTTGCTGGTTTAAATTTCCTTGTCAAGAGTATTTTGCTTGTCATATTCTATCACAAACAACTCATACACTGCCCCTGACCTGAAAAAACTTTTTGTTGTGTAAGTGGTCTTATCAAGTCTTATACCACTATATTGCTTTCACTAAAAATGTTAAAGTAATAGCTGCAGTGTCTACGTAAAGTTCTATTTAAAAAATTAAATTCTATTAATATTTAGAATTTAGAATATTTTAATATTCAAAAAAAATATTCTATTAAAAAAAAAATCTGTCTAAGCCAATATTTAGGCTCTAAAATTTTTTCTTTGGAATTTGTAACTGGTTGCTTTTTTTTTTTTTTTTTTTTTACATAAGCACTTAGCTTTCTGATCTGGTTAACTTGTGATACCATATAGGTTTGCTTTGTTGTTTTGTTTTGGTTTTTAACTGGAATAAATACAGATTCTATTCTGACTGCACCCAAGGTTCTGATCCTCTCTGCTGTATCCACCTTTGTCTGAGGACATATCCATGTGCTGCATCTTGACAACTCCAAATTTATATTCAAATTCTCTGCAAAACAAGTTTCACATAGCTATATTGACAGATAGAGGTATAGTACAGATAAAATTCCAAAATTAGATGAGGTTTTAAGTTTGGTTTGGTTTGGTTTGGTTTGGTTTGGTTTGGTTTGGTTTGGTTTGGTTTGGTTTGGTTTGGTTTGGTTTGGTTTGGTTTGGTTTGGTTTGGTTTGGTTTGGTTTGGTTTGGTTTGGTTTGGTTTGGTTTGGTTTGGTTTGGTTTGGTTTGGTTTGGTTTGGTTTGGTTTGGTTTGGTTTGGTTTGGTTTGGTTTGGTTTGGTTTGGTTTGGTTTGGTTTGGTTTGGTTTGGTTTGGTTTGGTTTGGTTTGGTTTGGTTTGGTTTGGTTTGGTTTGGTTTGGTTTGGTTTGGTTTGGTTTGGTTTGGTTTGTGGGTGTTTTTTGTTTTTTTTTTAATAACGTAATCTACAGGCTTAATTTAATTACAACAGTTGAAGAAAATGCTGAAAGCAAACCTGTCTCTTTAGACATGTTTATTTTGGGATTTTAGCAATTCTCTTTGCTATACTGTGTATTTCCTCCTCATTTCTATACAGAATTTGTCAGCTATTGCTTTCAGGATCCTCAGGACTCTTGTCCTTCACTGTTTTTGCCTTAGCTTAGGTGTGCCAAACTCTGCTAGCAGTTATTATTCCACATAGTTTTAGTCAGTTTTTCTGAAAGATAAGCTACTTTATCTCACATTTATCATATTCAAAAGAGATACATCCTCCGTCTTCACAATGCAACAAAGAGATGGGACTCCATAGTTATTGTATCTTGTTGAAAATTAACGTCCAATACAAAGATTCCCTGATCTTGATGTTGCTAATACACACCTGAAATGTATATATAATCAACTATGTAACATGGAAGAGTTACTGTATTCTCACTTACTTCCTATATCTCAGAAAACCTGTACATCAACAAAAGTACATGCCTCAACAAAAGCATCTCATTTTGATGCTTACCTTCGCATAACCTATACAAAATTAGAAGTGTAGCTGGGGTACTTTTCAGAAAGAGGGAAAACTGAGTAGTAGTCATCTTTTCCTACTGTAAGTTCAGATGTATGAAGGTGCTGTGACTTGGCAGCCACTTTTGTTTGAGTAGTTGGTAATACACATAGACAACATTCACATGATGCTAACAGGATCAGAAGAAAAGTAAATTTAATATTTTTATAGATGCAGGAACCATTTGAACCTTGGTGTTCTTAAGAACTCTTCATAGACAGTAAGCATTTTTAAAACAGCTAGTCTTCATGAGTTTTCTGCTGAGTAGGCAGCCTTTTCTCCTGAAGGAAAATATGGAAAAGATGGAAAAATTAGTTCACTGACAGCTGTCCAGAATCCCTTAGTTCAAGGAGAGAAAACATAGCATGCTTAAAACTTATATGAGAATTAAATTATGTCATTTTTAATTCAGGTTCCATAGAATTAGCAGCAGCATACTGTATATGAGCATAGTTAAATGTAAAGCATAATCTCTTGTTTCTTGGAAATGTTTTTAACAATCCAGAGAGATTAATGGTATCAGTTTCCCTCAGCTATTTTGGTTCAACCAAATCTTTAACTTGTTTTTGGGCCATACAAGTAAATTTTATGCTAATGGCAATGTGGAGACATAAATGCCCTGTAATTATAGGACTCCATGACATCAGTGTTGTAAAAAGCCAAGATGCCACTAATAGAAAGAATTTTGGCAGACTACATTAGCTAAGAAAAACCCTAATTTTATCTGAAGTTGCCATCTATAAAACCAGCCTTTGGAGTCCTCTTAGGCCAACATCTCCCAGTTGTGACTGAAGACAAGTCTGAAATGTAGTGACAATACAACTTGTTCAAAACGAGGACATCTTTTTGTGAATTGCAAAACTTAAGATATTGTGTGGACACCAGTTATCAGATAACTAGATTTGTAGCAAAAGCTGTATACATATTACAGTCATTATAAAGGTATGCTTAATTTAAAGGAATCTCTTCATAGAGAGTTCTAGTTATTGTGAGCTGCAAATTGTTTGAATAAACTAGCCAATGCAAACTGTTTTAACTGCAGGCAGTTTTTAATCTACCTCTCTACTCTACAGTAAAGTTCACCTTGTTCAGTGAGTTCAAGGAAGGCACTGGGGGGCAAACCAAATAGTTAACAGGCTAAAGAATACAGTGCTTCCTCATGGGTACAACCACTCTGCTGTACGAAGCACAGAAATTAACTTGTAGATGAGTTCAAGTACATCCTTATGCTCTGAGCCTGTGCAAGCCTCACTTGTTTCTTCCTATAACGAGGACCTGTCACTACACTGGCAGTTCTGCTTCTTCTGTCACACAGAATGCACTTGGCAGGGCAGCCTCACTTGAACTTCTCAAGAGCCACAGGATAGTGTCCCATCAATAAATTGTTTTGATTTGATGGCTACTTGATTCTCATGCATGCCAGTCAAAGATCTCTGTTGTTCTTCTACAGTAGGAGACAATCTCTTAATTTCTAGTTAAGATTTTGATGGCAGCACTTCGCACAATGTCTGCCACACACAGTGAATCCCCATTTCTCTTATCATATCCTAAAATAAGTTCAGTATTCAAGGTCTAGTCTGTTAGTTGGATTTTCTCCCTGCTTAAAAATAATCAATTTTTTAGAATGAAGATGATTATTTATGGAGTCCATAGAAAACACCAAATATTGGAAATGTGTTTGTTTTGAATGGAGGAAAGTGATTTAATCAGTATATAGAAGCAGTTTCCTTTGAGATACAGTTCTGACATGCAAATTGTCCTGTCATTAAAGTCTGAAGGAGAGAGTAGAAGCATATTTATGTCAGTTATTGCACTATTACCAAACTACCAACTCTAGCATTTACACCAATAGTCACAGTGCAAAAAAATATAGTCATACAAATATATGCACTCAAAAAACACCCTTACTATGGGAGTGGCATCCCAGGAAATGCCAGAATCAAGGTGTTTATGACATCTTCATTCAGTTCCCCAGGCTGTGTATCAGGAGACAGGAATCATGCAATCACAGTCTGGTTTCTGTGCACTTTTCCAGGGCACAGAAGACCACCATGTGCAGCTGCATGGGATACTTCCTTGTCCTCATGGTCCAGTATGCCTTTACTTACCCAGAACTGCATACAAGCTATTTTTATTTTGAATTTAATAGTGTGTTTTTTCTTGTGTTTTTCCCTACTCAGATATTCATTACCATTTTGCTTGAGTGATTTGCAAATATTAGTAGTTCTTCACAAAGGCCTCTAAAATGTAAAGTATCACTTCCAATTTACAGGTTAAAAATTTAGACATAGGGAGATTAGAATTAAAATTGTCCACTGATTTAGGAAGTCCTGTTTGAGATGTTGAAAGAATATACACTTTGCAGCATTATTTATTATAAAGCAGTTTGATTAATCAAAACTCAACATTTTTTCCACTTGCTACTGCCAGAATTTTTGTAAATCTGACACCAGGATTATGTGAGCAAGGAAAAAATGAGCAAAGATTAATCTGATTTAAACAACTCTCAGATATTCACATACACATTCTGTGACTTAATCATATCTCCAGCATGGCTTTGTCATTAAAATATGTTCTATAGCATAGAACCTTCCATCTTCCATAGGAGGTGAAACAAAAGCAGCTCTCAGTCTTCTCCTCTGCATATTCCAGAGTTGTTTGTACAGCATGTTCTGTCACCAAACCAGACCAAGCTCTTGATAAAACAGAAAGCAGATTGCCAGGTGATTTCACAAATCAGCCTGACAGCCATTTCAGGCTATCCTCCCATACTTCTGAATGCTATTCCTTAGATCATCTCTTTCTCTTTATTTTAAGGAAACTTGTTAGTCTTTCTTGTCTTGATATACTTCCATGTCTTACGACATTGTGGTGTGTCTTTCTCAGACCCTCTCCCACAGCAGTTTCCCTGACCACATGCCTTTTATCTACCTCTTCATCCACCTAGTTTCTCTCTTTCTTATTTTATTTTGCCCTTTCTCTATTCTTCCTCAGCATCTTCAGCTTGAAAGTCGTCATGGACTCCCCATTCTGAATTTTTTATCTTGTTCCTCTCTTAACTTAGGTTCCTGACCCTATATCTGCTTCATGCTTGGTTTTCCATCTCTTCTTGTTGACTACATCACTGAGTCCCATTGATACCCAGTAAATCCTAGTCATTTAATGGATCCAAATCTGGAACCCGCTCCTCATCCTGTCTCCTGGCTGAGCTCTCCTGTTGACATCCTGCTGTTCCATCACTTCATATTTGTTCAGGTTCCTTCCTCACCCCCAGGCATTCAAACATTCTTCCTGTTACACAGCTGTTCTTCCATCACCACAAGGCATAGCACAGGATGTACCTCCCTCTTGCCTGCTTGTCACCTGAGCTAGGTGACTTTCTCCCACCAAGCTGACTGCTCATGTCACAGGCACAGATTAGTGCTTGGAATGAGCCACCCCACAGTGTAAAGTGGTTCATGACAAATGAGAACAAAAACAAGGAAAAAAAACAGCTAAAAGTCTAACCTGCTGATTTTGTTTATTCCCATGAAAATATTTGTTTTCATGAGAGAAAAAGTAAAAGACAAATCTTTGACATTAACTTCATATCTCTACAATATTTGGGGACCTTGCCCCAAACCACTGGGGAATCTAAAATCAAAAAACTTATTTGTCCCCACAGGCATTCATTATTTGGGGGGTTTTTTGCTATTTGTTTTGTGTTAGTTCATGACAAATGAGAACAAAAACAAGAAAAAAAAAAAAAAAACAGCTAAAAGTCTAACCTGCTGATTTTGTTTATTCCCATGAAAATATTTGTTTTCATGAGAGAAAAAGTAAAAGACAAATCTTTGACATTAACTTCATATCTCTACAATATTTGGGGACCTTGCCCCAAACCACTGGGGACTCTAAAATCAAAAAACTTATTTGTCCCCACAGGCATTCATTATTTGGGGGGTTTTTTGCTATTTGTTTTGTGTTTATTTTAGCATTGGTGTTTCCAAAGTCTCTTTCTTCGAATGGACTGGAATTTACCAAAATGTTTCATGTTGAGACAGATACTTAGGATGAATGTTCTGAGCCCCTATTATTCAAATCTGGGGAGGTTACAAACAACAGAAGTTAAGATTTTTCAATAGAAAGCATTAGGCGACTTTAAATTTTCTTATACTGAAGTGAATTTCAGACTATGGCCTGATTAATAGCTGTAGAGTTAATAAGTATGCAGAAGACATAAAAAGAATTGATCAGCTCTCTATGGAATCTTTTGAACAGCTTAGTAGCTTTGGCACAAATTTATAAAATGCTGTCGCTTTTTAAAATGCTGTACACACAAGAGAAGAGTGGAGAAATAATCCTGTTTCACTTTTGATATTTTTTATTTCCTTTTCCTTCCTTCCTTCCTTCCTTCCTTCCTTCCTTCCTTCCTTCCTTCCTTCCTTCCTTCCTTCCTTCCTTCCTTCCAACACCTGAGGAGTTAGTATTCAGGCTTTTTGTCTTTATGAATCTTTTTCCTTTTGGCTTTCATCCTTTCAGTCTCTAATTTAGTACAAACTGTTTCAGTACACAAAACATGATACTGCAAGTGAAAGTCTATATTTTAGGTTAGATATAAGCAATAGGAAAAATAGAGCATGAGGAAACTTGCACAATTCAAAATCCGGAGAATGTTTCTTTTTCATCACCTAATTTATCACTAACATCCAATTTATTTTTATGTTCTTAATACCTAAAAGGACATGAAATCATATTTATGTGGAAAAAGTCCAAACTTAAAAAGTTGTCTGATTTGATATTCATATATGACTCCTAAACACCTAGCATTCCTGAAACTGTGTTTTAACAATTCAAAGCAGCCTGAAGTGACCAGGCTGGTTTTACTTGTATAATAATCATAGAATCGTAGAGTGTCTCTAGCTGGAAGGGATCCAGCTAAGATCATGGAGTCCAACTAACTGTTCCTCAAAGGACTACCTAAAACTAAACCACATGAGTGACAGCATCCTGAAAATATTCCTTGAACTCTGACAGGCTTGTGCTGTGACTTCCCTGGGGAGCCTGTTCCAGTGATTGACCAGCTTATCACTGAAAAACCTTTTTCTCATGTCCAATGTGAACATCCCCTGATGCACCATCATTCTATTTCCACATGCTTAAACAGCTTCTGTTTAAAAAAAAATAAATATATATATGTATATATATATGTATGTATGTATTTGAATACCTAAACATTTGGTCTCTAGGGGAAAAATCTATCTGGAAAAGGTTTAACTTTTCAAACAAGGCATTCTTATTTGCTTCATAATCTCCTATATGACAACTGTGAAAGGTGGAGTTTGCATCCAAACTAGCTCAAACCTCTCTAGATGAAACATTAAAATGTCTGACTGTCCTATGGTGTTGATTTTGAGTATTTCAAATACCGATATCTTTAAGTCTCCAAGTACCTTGATTTTTCAAGCTGCCTGTCTTCACTCTGCGCCTGTAATTCAGCTCCAAGCCATCTGGAGTGAGCAGTGTAACACGTAACATTTGCAGTGCACTCAGATCTAAAGCTTCTGTTTGACAGCCTATAGCGAATTGCCTGCTTAATTACAAAAAGTTTCTACAATTCAATACTACTGACATTGACAGAAGCCAAGTACACATAACTGTGGATATTCAAGTTCAAAATATTTTAGATTATGTTGCTTTAAGATTAAATAGCTCTTACTTAATGACTTTATTATCCCTTTGCTAAAGGAGTCTTCATGATGATACAGGATCCATAAAAAATGCAACATTCTAACACATTTTTGCTACTTCCAACAAAACTATGTCAAAAAACTTTTTTTCTTTTTTATTTTGAAGGTGTTCTGGGAAATAGATAAAACCATAGATTGACAATATTTCAGAACATTCCACCGGCTAGTAGAAAACAAAACTATAGTACCCAGACCCCCAAGCTCAGATAAGCTGTGCACATCCTGACAGGCTCATGTCTAATCTGTTCTTAGAAACCTTCGCCGAAGAAAACTACACAACCTCCCTAAGTGGTCTAATCTGCTGCCTGTCTACACCATTCACAAGTCTAAACTAATGCCTGAATTAAGCCTGCAGTTTCTTCATGCTCCTATTCTGTCAGGAGCATATCACGTGTAAGATGTCTCCCTCCCTCCCCACAAGTGGCCATACATTCCTGCCTCCCTTTGAGCCCTGACATTTATTTATGCCAATTCTGCACTTTTTTGCTCTGACTATAAATCAGACTGATGAAATGGCATGTTTTTATTTAAAGACTAGACTTTTTTTTTTTGAGTGCTTCGTTTTGCAAGTCCAGTTTAGAGGTCAGCCATGTGAAGAGCTAAATCAGCATAACTGAGAGGAGACAAATCTCCTAGGGGGAACCAGAATGAATGGCTAAATGTAGAAATGATGAATTGTGTTTGGGCTGTTACAAATGGCATAGTTAATGTTAAACAACAGTCTGCAGGTCATCATCACAGGATCAGCTCCTTACTTGCTTTCCTGTTCCCAGTGAGTTCCAGATCAGAAATTGAATTTAAAGTAGAAAGTAGTCAGGAGGTCATATTATGATGGATGAAAGATGGCAGAAAGATGATGGAGCTGAAGCAGTGTAACCACATAGACATCATGAAAGGTGTGGTTCCCAAATGATCTGTTTGCTCTCTTTTCCTGCTCTTTTGCCCAGCCTCAGTTACTCCTTGCCCCCCTTTCCATTTGTCTTGCCCCATCACTTGGATGAGTTCTGATGTGCCTCCAGCCTTCCAGTGTTTTTGCTATGCTCAGTACCCTGAAAAAAATGTACTTGCCCTTTTTGCTGGGATGGTGGTCTGCCTTGGTTCAGCAAACTGTCAGATGAGCAGCAACAGCTGAATCTGTGCCATAGGTGGGAATAGGAAAAGGAAATTGACTGTCACTGAGTGTAGCTGTCCTATCAGAGGGGTTTAAAGTCCCTTAAACCATAGGAAATGTCAAGATGTTATTCATTCCTTGTGGTAAATAAAGCATGTGCCAAGGATGGTGTGTTATGAGCATGGCTTTTCACAAGCAAAACCTCAGGATTTGTAAACCTGTGGCTGCTGGGTTTGCAGTCTAGTTCAGTCATGCTCCATTCTCATTTGTTTGACTAGACCCATTGAATTCAAGTAAACTCAGCACTGTTAGTAAGTATTCACACTGGATAAAAGACTCTGTAAAGGATCATTATTTTAATCAATAGAATGATCTTCATTTTCCTTAAGTCTTACAGAAAAAAAACTGACTGCAGATCAGGCAAAGCCAAAATATGATCCAAGAAAAAAACAGAACATAAGAAATACACAGCAGTGTCTGAAAAAAAAAAAACACCAAAAAAACCCCAAAGAAACAAACAAACAAACAAAAAAAAAACCAAAAAAACCCAAACACAATAACAACAACAAAAAATCCCACCAACACATGGGTTGCCTTATTTCTTTCCCTGAAGGCAGTGACAGATTTGGGTTTGGGACCAAGTCTGTCCCTGAGATAAGCATACCCTCGCTCTCCACTTGGGGTCTTGGTAGGTGGGTGTCCTCCCTCATCCTGCTAGTCCTACTTAGAGAGATGAGAACCATCCAAGTCATCAGGAAAGGACAAGTGCCAAGATCTCAATCAGAGTGTTATTAAAGCATCCTACTGTAAGAATGCCTTAGCAGGCTAGATCTGGACTTTGAGGCTGGAGCTTTTAAACAGTTTGTTGTGCTAAAAAGAGAAGTAATTTGCAGAGACCAACACTGGAAATCCTCATTTCCCCTCAATTCCATTTTTAAATGTTCTTTTCTTCACTAGTGCTCTAAAGTTTTTTACATATATGCCTAAACATCTGGAAACAGAACCTCTGTTCAGGTGTTTAGACCTTAATTTTAACCAAAACAAAACAAATGCATATACCAGAGGATGCATACACTTTTGTTAGTTATAATCTTGCATGAATGATTAATAAAGTGCTCTTTTCTTCCTACTATTTAGCTCCATGTTGGCAGCCTCAACAGCAAAAGGTTATGGTCATTATTTATGTGGCTGATACTTCACATTTGTTTTCAAGCTTGGGAAAAGTGGATTGTACATTTGAAAAAAATAGCTGGCAATAGTCACTGATTTTCTCCCCATTAAAGTTTTTGTTAAAATTAGATTGGTATTACAGTTTTCTTATCTTACAGAGTTATTGCCTTACATGAGACTAATTATACATACAACAATATTTTAAAAAATTTATAGCTTGTTGAAATATTTATAATAAAGTTTTTTTTTTCTGAATTTGCAAAACAGAATCTGTACTTACATTGTATTTTTCTATGGTAATATTACATTGTGTAGTAAGAAAAAAAATCAGTTTCAAATCCAGTTGTATACTCAATAGTATTATTTCCAGTAGGATTTATACTGAAGCTAACACAATTTTTCTGTGGTGAAGAATTGCTCATTTAAAATCCCTCAGTCAGCTTTTGACTTTCAGAAAAAAAGTCCACTTCTGCTTCAGATTGTCATATTAGTCTGACTAAATTCAAAGTTTGAATTTTACCCTTACAGCAACAAATCGTTCCAATGACTCTATTATTATTATTATTATTATTATTATTATTATTATTATTATGTCCTAAAACATCAATCAAGAACATTCTTTCTAAGAAATGCTCTTGTTTTTAATGACTATTCATAAATTTTGAAGGTTTGTGATACACAATGCAAGTGTATGTCACTGTTGTTTTTCAAGCTACTCTTCATGGTACATTTGAAGAGAAATGTTATTTTCAATGTTGCAGATCAGTAAGTTCCCTTCTTCTTAATTGCTGCAATAGGGTTCTTGAAACAAGTACACAAGACAACTGTGACCATTGTGATTGCATGGTAATAAAAGTGGGTTCCTAGTTAATCTTCACAACCAAAAAGTACTGATATATTGTCTCTAATTTGTATTTTATATTGTAAAATATCAATCATGTGAGAGTATAAATTTGCTTAGATATTGAGCAGATATAAAACACATGCATTTTCTTATTAAGTTGATTTTCTGAATTCTGAGTGTGTATCAGTATATAACAGACTGGCTAAATTTTTTTTTTTCTTTATTTTGCTATCAAATCTCATTGGGTTTTTCTTAATGCAGGACCAATTTTATCCAAACTTCAGGGTAACAGCCATCATTTGTAGAGGGCCTTTAGAATAATACTCTATTCCTTTACTATTTTTTTTTCTTATCTGTATCTGGAAGAAAACTTTGAACCTTCCTTTTTTAGTCTAAACTACTAATTATTCTGAGCCTACAAAAAGAACAATAACAAAGTATTTGTCATTTTCAGCCCACAGCATGATATACAGCAGTTATTGTTTTGGGTACAGTGAACATTTTAAAAGCTGATTCATGTAGTGTTTAACATATCTTTTTAGACTGCTCTTTTGAATGTCAATTAGATTGAACCAGAAAATTTAACAGCAATAGCTAAGTACCAGAAAGGATTTATGTGTATTATATATAGATCTTATGCCAACATGTCATTGCACATGTATGACAGAGAGAAGAGAATGAAGGTTAAAGAGAAGAATTATTTGCAATTGCCGAATGAGATTTAGGAGGAAATAAGAGTAAACTAGAAAGCTGCACCACCGCAGAGAGTGGATTCAATAATTTATGTAGTCATGAAGACTGACAAAAAGTGTGTCCTTGCTATTTTAAACTGAAAGCCAAAAAGAGTTCTGAACAGAAAGAAATACTGAAAACAGAAGACACTGAAACAGGATGGAAAAAAAATGTTGATGGAGAAAATAACTGTAAATTTAATGTTATTTATTCCATTTTAGTTTAGTACTTTTTGTACAAGTACAGAGAAAAGTTGCTACTTACAAAGGAGTCCATTTTACATTAGCCATTACAAGATCTGCTATGCTAAATCAGAGAAGAGGACCTTTCTGTGATTAAGATCCTTCTTCAAGAAGTTCTTGGTCTGTTTCTTGTGTATTTAACTCAGAGAAGTGGCCATTTCCTGGTGTCAATCACTGCACTGCACTCAGTTGTTGAGAAAGGCATAGCAGAGTCTCACATGCTCACTTTACCAGCAGTGGGGCTGGGATAAGATTATGAGGAAAAGTAATCAGAATCCCTGTAATTTGTCAGATGTTCTCTCTGATATCTGAATTTTCAAAGTTGTATCAAGATAAAGACCCATGTAGGGAAAGATACAATTTTTTAAAGGCAAACAATTTAATTTGAAGAAAATTCATTTGCATTTACTCATTCAGACTGGTTGATGTCTTTGGTCTTTACAAATATTTTACAATATAGATGGAATTGAACAAACAAACAAACAAAAAACACACAACAGTCTGAAAATTAGGAGTACAAGTAAGAATATTTTAGAATAAATAAATCTTAGTCTTTTCTGGTTCTGATCATTAGTAATACCCATGCCAGAGTTTCCCACATAACTCAATATTTAATTGTCTTAAAACTTTAGGCGATACAACAAATCTCACTGTTAGATACAGTATCTAACATCACAAATGTACTGTTGAACCAGTTTCTGAACTCAATATTTCTTCTTCAAACCAGTACAAGACTTCAGAATTTGATCTATGCTTGAAAAAAATACCCATCTTTAAAGTGGTAGTTATTGTTGGCATCTTGTTAGGGGATGGATAAATCACATTAAAAACACCAAAATTTTGCATCTTTTTCTGGGAATTCTCATCATAATTTATAATGACCATATTTATGTATTAGTTTTAGAATGTACATATACTTTGGTGTTTCAAACAATCAATACTAAGCCTAGTAACACTAATTATTTTCTTATTGATGATCCAATGGCAACTCAGTTGACTTTGGATCTTCCAATAAAATGTATTGTTTGAATTATCTCAGAGTTCAGAAGACTGTAAGAATGCAAAAAACCACAAATATAATCAAATGTAAAGGTCATAAAAGGATGTAAAAGTGGTTGAAATGGTTGTCTAGCATGTAAAATATGAGAACATTCCAACTACAGAGTATATTAAAATTAATCTACAAGGGATGACATTTTATCTTCTCTCAGAAATCAAATATTTCAGCAGGGCAGAAAACTGAAATGTTTTCTGAGAGAAGTTAACTAATGGAAACAATCTGAAAGGGAAAGTGACAAGCTCCCACATTAAGGGGAATAAAAACCTAGATCTGTTGAAAATATGTGAAAGCCAAGGTATAATCTAATGATATGCAGACACCTGCAGACTGGATGTGTCCTGGAAACTCCAGACTGGTGTGTCGTTGCACACAGGATGCTACTCAGGGGACTTGAGTTTGCCTTATTTGAGATAAAGTCCCAAAAGCAGTGGGGCAGAGAATAAAAAGAAAAAAAAAAAATTTTTACAAAGCTTTTGAAAATAGGTTTATAGGTTAAAGGACAGAGCACAAGAGGAATGGATGCCTAAAGGTAAAACCAAAATGCAGGAAATAAAAATTTAATAAGAATGCATTCATAAGAAGAGCATAAAAGATGATAATATTTCAGTCAACTGAAAAATCAAAGATACATACAAATATACCAGGACAGACAATACAAGAATAAAGAAAAAGAGCTAGATGTCACATTAAAAAAACAAAATATGTCATTTGTACAGGACAGACATACCAATTACCCCTTTTAATTCAAATTGCATAAATATTGCAATAAAGTAGTAGTTTGTCCAAGTACAGACAGTGGAACAAGGGATATATTTTTTGTCTAGTACTTCACATTTTGACTTCAGATTTAGAACTCTAGAAGGCTGTAGACTGAATACAGACCAGATGGATAAAACATTTTGAGAGTATTATTTATAAGTATGTGGCAGAATTGCCCACTGGCAATTGAGGGTTTTGATTGTTGGTAGAGAGTGCTGCAGGGATATGATGTCCAGCAGTTTCTAATAATGTGTCTGTGAGAAGACTTCAATAGAAAACTTCAAGAAAATATTTGAGGCAGACCTTTTTCTGGACAGATTCCAGCCAACAGAAAGATATTCTCTGGTACTATGAAGGCTGAAGACAACACAAATGAGAATTACAGTGAATTGACAGAGTTCACAGCTTTTCAGAAAGGAGCCCAGAGAGCAGAATTACAAACAACAAATGAGCAGGCAGTGAGCAAACACTGAGATTTGAGAAGTAAGCTTAATGGGAAAGGAGGGACGTGGAACAGGCAGCTTTCAACAAGTACTTTTAAAAGTATAGCTTCAAATTGTTCCACTCTTATAGAAATAGAACAAGGGATAAGTATGGCTAAATCCAATGCTGTTTAATGACTGTCAGATAAACAGAAAAAATAAGGAAAGGGAAAAAGATTGGATTGCCACAACAAAAATGTGGGAGCAGAGAAAAGACCACAGAGACACTGTACACAGAGCTAGGAAGAACACAAAAGCCTCTCGCTCTCAGAAAAAAAATATTTGCAATAAAGTTGACAAGCAAAAGCTGAACTTAAAAACGAGAGAAAACTTACTAGTAGATAGTTCTTGGAAGGTCAAAGAATGTAAAATTTTCACAAATATATTGACCAATATGAGGTCAGTCTCTAGAGATGAGATGCAAGTAATTTAAATCAAGGCTTTACAAATTTTATATCTTTATTGGGCCATGTAATTGATTTGTTGTAGATGTAGTCAAAGTCCAGCACCATCAAAATCTGACCAAGTTTCCCCACTCCTTTTTTCAGTCTGATCTCTAAAGCAATTTCTATAATATCTTGATATCTCTGATGACATACAGTACAAGTCAGAATAATGAGTTGAGCCAATGTATTGGTGGCAGCAGAAAATTTCTTTCATCATCTGAAAGACGAATCATCTGTTTGGGATGATTCATTGGAGGTACACTTTTTTTTTTTTTTAAATTTTCCTTTAACATTACAAACATTGTTCCTAGGAAAAACAAACAAGGAAACAAAAGTGAAATGCCTTATTTTTATGTATTTCTCAGTTGTATACTCATTAGCAATCTGTATTTACTCTAGCACTACCTGCTAATCAAACTCATAACAAACATTGAAATGAATCATGAAATTAAATGAAAATGTAAAAATTCACAGTGGCATGTGAAAGACAGATTGCTCTGTGTTGTGGTTATATCACAAGGACTAACAGGGGAAAATGGAGCAGAAAAGTAAGGCAAATCCCATGAGGAAGTATCTGATTTTCCTATTCATCCTGTTTACTTGTTCAAACTTATTTAATTTGCTATATACAAATGAGATTTAAATTATATTACCTATAGCCTAAAGCAATAAGCATTTATTTTAGTTTGTAAAAGGGTAAACCATATTTTCCTGTGTGATTAGTACTGCATTATCTCATTTTTTTGGCAAGTATTGACTAAAGGAAGGGTTCTGTCTTCATTCTTCTACAATATTCTTCTCATCTGACAGAAACAGAAGTAAAAGAATATTAAACTTTTAGTCTTTTATATACAATCCACTGCAAGGTCAAAATGCAGTCCATGGGGCAGAGCATACATTTCAGTTTTCTAGTTGTATCTGGAAAATTACCCATTGATTTGTTTGGCAATTAATTTCCAAAAGATACCTACAATTACATAGAGAAAGTCTTTTCTGCAGCTGTTGGTATCCTGGATTCATAGCATACTCATAGAAATTACTTGGGAAAGCTTAACTTCTATATGGAATATAGAGTAATAAAATAGTTATGATAAGGAGTCACTAATTCTGAACAAATTGCATTTTTTTTTTCCTGTGAAGGGGAGTAGAGCAAACTGTGCATTGTAGAGATTGTTGTAGGTCCTTGATTTCTCCTAAGACCATGAACAACAGTTGGTGCTCTCTATGAATAGTAATCTCTATTACTCTGGTCAATTTTTTTTCCTAATCATTGAGGGAATGGAAATACAAAACTTTTAAATATTCTGGGGTTTGTAAAGTTTTGTAATTATAATTACCTATAGACACCTGTCCTCCCCATAGGAAGAGTTTTACCCTATTGGTCTTTAAATACAGTTAGATTATCCAGTCACATTTAGCAGGAAAACAGTGTTCAAAGTTTTCCTCATTAGAAAATAAGCAGTTTTCTGCTATATCTGAGCGTGCCAATTGAAATAAATTTTGTTGGATTCTACACTCCAAGAGCTGCCTTTTCTAATATGTTTTTTTTCTGTGCATATTAAGTTTCAGGTGTTGTGCAATCTGTTGGATAAGTGAAAACCTCACAGCTGAGAAAGGCATAAATTAAGGGCCCAGATATTACTGGTGCTGGTCTATATAACAGTCTCTAACAGGAGAAAGCAGTTCCTTATTTCATTTGAAATTATGCTTAAAGCAGCTTGGAAAAGATTAAAAAGAGAGATTTCGTATTTTAAAATGTTATTGGAATTCATGCACCAATAAAAAACATGTGCTTACTGCTGAAACATCCCAAACTGTAATATAGAATTACCAAAGCGAACCAACCAAACAAAAACACAAACTAACACACAAAAACCAAACAAAGCAGGGGGTGGAGGGAGGGGAGCAGAAATAAGCAACAAAACACCAGAGGAGTCCTGAACCTTGCACTAGAGAATCTCAATATCCACACCTTTTACTGAGGGCTTAAAGATCCCTCAGTAAAAGGTGTGGATATTATTAAGCCTAGAGCGCCGTAGATAGTGTGCTCAGCCTAGTCAGTTTGTGTTTTCACAGCTTTCCCTTCTGCTGTTTTAAAGAAGACCATGCACAGAGTGTTTGTAAGCAACAACACTAATTACTGATTTGAAGTTAAAGAACAGATCTCAGTACATTTTATCTTTGGCCAAAGCTTGGAACACCTCAAAAATGATCTTATAAACCCATGCCCTACCCAAGAGATTATGTAATATGCATCTGTGCAAACCTTTAACAAGGTTTCAGAGTCAGGAGACTATAGAGACTGAATCAAATTTCTCTGTATTCTCCCTTGGGTCAGTGACAAATCAGCAGCTGTTTGTTTCCATCTATATGGTCTGTCTGCTGCTGATGCAAAAAAAGACAAGTTTGAATTCTTGTGACTCAGCTCAGGCGAGACAGTGGGGTGGGTGGGTGACTGGGTTTACAGATTTTAGACCAGGTGTGTTGTTGTGAGATAAGCAGAATGGAAAATGCTGATGCTTAATTGCTGTGTACGTGCATTGAGAGGATCACACAGTAAAACGAGGAACAAAAGACTTACAAGGTAAGTAATTCTGTTTAAATTTGTTGTATAATATAGTAACATTGTCTTGAGATTAGAAAGTTTGTAAAATAGCCTAGGTTTGTGCTCTCTTATGAAAGCTTTCTTTTAGCTACTGCAGCAACTAATTTTTATATCATTTTCTGAAATGTGGTTGTATTTTTAAAAGGTGTCCAGGTAAAACAATGCAGTAAAAATTGGCACTGGTGATGATAATGAGATTCATTGAAATCTCCTCTTTCTTCTGTGAGAAGTGAAACGGGGAGCTTACAAAAACCCAGTTCAGTCTTCCGATTCTCAAGGGCTGCCTCCAGCTTTAATAATTTATATCAATGTAAAGAGTAGCCTGTTGGAGTCAAAGTACTTTACTTTCCATTCTTTTCCCTGTCCTTTGAGCAGATGCCTGCTGGGAGCTGTCAGGAGGGGTGCTTGTTCCCTGAGACTCTTCTGTAACAGTGACCTTTATGCATGGAGAGCCCAAAGTGATTCCAGTAATACTAAAACACTCCAACAAAGGAAATTATATTATAAGTAGTTTTCTGCTGATATTTTTCATTGCTCAGATGGCTGGGACACATTAGAAAGGTGAGGCACATAGTGCATTTCTAAACTATGCCATTTCACATTACATGTATCTTAGTGCAAAGGTTTCTTCTTTAGAAACAACCTCCTCTATAAAGCCAGTGTAAAGCCTCTTGAACTAGAAGGCTTGAAAGACTTGAAATGAGAAGTTCAATGAGCTTCAGATCAGGTTATGAATTTCACCCTGCTTTGCACTGTGGTCTTCCTGCAGGTCTACAAGGTTTCCAAACATTTGTATGTAAACCAAAGGCATTTCTGACTTGACTAGATCACTCTCATTGTCATTTAGAATCTAACAAATTTTAAAGATTTATAAAGAAAGATCTTTTTTAAAGTAATTATATATTTTTAAAAAATTAGAAGGCAATTGCATAGGTCATCTCCACATTGAACAGATTGGCTTGGTGAAATTTTCTCTGTCTGCCGTAAATTATGTCTTTGATCATATTTCCACAGATTAAAAAACTGCAAAGTTGTGTGGGGTAAAAAATCAAAACTGTGTGTTCAAGACTGAGCAATTCTAAATACAAATGTTGCTGATATATAGTTCAGTTTTATCTGACTTACACTGTCCTAGATCTACTCACAATTTATAGAGGAAAAGACAGTTTGCCTAGATCTAAATAACAAAGACATTATAAGTTCAAACACATCTCTTAAATTAACAGCCAGTATATTTTTTAAACTGTTATAATTGAGTGTTCACATTAGGATTTGCCATAATATTCATGAAATGGCATTTATAACTTGTTTTAACTTCAAAATGGTCTCACAAAATGATTTCACACAAACTGTGTTTTGGCAGCCTTGTCTCAAGGTGACATAGGCAGAGATAACAGAATTAACACTCCTATCTGAAAGAAATGTTTTTATCTCACCATACAGAGGTGGAAGAACTCAATGTTACTTAGATGCAATGTGAACACTTAATAGAAATATTTTTTTTAAATTATTTAGCCTTATGTAGTCTGTACAGGTATGTGCAATCTGTATTTCCAGTGTTTTACTTTATTAATATCAGTGCTCATCCAAGTGCCTATATGAGTGTCTTGAACATTTTACTGACAACACATTTCCTTTTCCCTATCCCTTTGAGAAACCTCGTGACCCATATGATGGATAATAAAGCAATTTATGGCATAATTAATAATCCATGGTTGTTTTAATGTCTAACCTTCCACATTCTTTAAAACAAGGTATATCTCAAAGTTATTTCAACAACTCTCTTTTTAAACTTTCAAAACAGAAGCTAAAACAGCAGATAAGCAAACTCAGGAATAGGCAATTTTTCAATAGACAATCCTTTTTTCACCCTTGTTTTTAACAACAGCCCCTCCACAAGCAAAAAGTCTGAGGGCAATCTGGAACCTGGGAAGTTATTTACTCAGCCATATCTAATGAACTTGGAAGGCACATCCTAAAATTCAGTCCCTGACACTTAAAAGATTGGCCCTGGGTTATTTCTGAGGGTGGTGAGCAATGTGCTGCTTGAGTCAGTTCTGTGCTGTTGCAGCAATGAAAGCTAGACTCTATTACCAAGTTATTTGTGGTCATTCAAGTAAAGTGACCGTGTTCCTCATAATGGTGCTTGTGAGACTTCATCTGGAGAAAGGGGTCCAATTTTGGGCCCTCAGCACATGGAAGATGTTGACATGGTAGAGCAAGTCCAGAGGCTGGCCACCAAAATGAAAAAGGGAATGAAGCACATGAGGTGTATGGAAAGGGTGATAGAAAGAAAGGTGGAGCCAGGCTCCTCTGAAAGATGCAAAACAAAAGGGCATGAGTTGTAATAACTCATATTTCAGTTAAATACTGTGAAAGCCATTTTTTTATCCTTTTACTGTAACAAGGGTCAAGTCCGTTGAGAGACTGCCCAGGGAGGCTGGGAGAGGATTCTTCTCTGATGATATTTAAAACTTGACACCATATTACCCTCAGTAACATGATCTAAATTCAAAGTAAGATCTAAATCTAACAGTGGCCTTGCTTTGAGCAGGGAGTGGAACCAGGTGACCTCCATAGGTCTTTTTAAATCTAAGCTATTTTATGATTCCGGTAAAAACCTGCATGCTCCCCAACTTCATAATCTTTCCCTACCAGCACACTCAAATCTTTTTTCTCTATTGAGTTACAAAAGAGCTCTTTGTTTCCTATGCCAAAAACGCATAGCAATTAAAAGTTTTGGATTTTGTCTCTCAAAAAAACAATCCCCAAATTACTTTCTTTACTACTTATGGATTTACTAAAATATATACAAATTTGAAATTCTCAGTCATAGTGTCATTGAAAATGTCTACAAGCTATATCCAATTTGTTTCTAGATACTCTCTTTGATTCCAGACAAACCAGCTACCCAGGCTGCCTTTTTGACCTAATTATGTGCTCTAAAATCCAGAGTGCATCTCTTTCTAAAGCACACTTGATGTGTTATGGATTTATTATCTGCTCCACATACAGAACAGCAGGAAATCAATGGGCACACAACTTATTCATCTTCCAAGAGCTGATAATAAAAAAATAAAAGTCAAAGTACTGACCATACATTCATATTTACTCTCCAAAATGTGGTATGTACAGTGTGGAAGATTAATAGAAGGGGAATGAAAGTTTTTTGTGAATTTTGAAGGCAAATCTTCTGCTAGTATAAATTATTTAAACATTTTCAAAGTCAATAGCGCTATGAAACTTTACAGCAGCTACAAACCTGTCTTTTGCAAGTCTTAATCTTCCACATTCTAGTTAGATTTTGAATCAAAATACTTTAGTAATCTCCTTTAGATCTCAGCCAAAGCTCACCAAGTTCAATGAAAATATTCCCGGCAAAGACAAGGGAATTTTGATCACAACTATTGCAATTTAAATTGTTCGCATTGCAATGTCTACCTTAGTCCTGTCAAAATGACTTTATTTATCTGGTGGAAAAAAACTGAGAAACTCTGGGATATGCAGAAAGATTATTTGAATATGTATTAATGAAACAAACTAATGTTAAGGTTGCTTCAAATGCCTTTGCAATCCAAAGAAGGAAATGTCTTTAGTCAAGTTTGATACCTTTTGGACACCACTTTTATGAAACATACCTCTTTTTCCACTCTTGACTACTCTATGCCAATCTGTCATTCTTTCTCTCTCCCCTCACTCCATTTTTAAGGTTCACACACACACACAAACCCCCCCCCCCCCCCCCACCCTTCAATCTCAGTTTGTTCAACAAAGTTCTGATGGATATATCAGAAAAGTACTACACTGGGGGCTGAGACGCAGTTCAAGTGTCTCACTCAAAGCAGTGTCTCAGAGAGGGATAAAATGTTCTGTTACATAAACCAGAATATTTTTTATATGGATAATGGAAAAAACATACCATCAAAAATCTGTATCTCCTTTCTCTTGCTACAGCAGACAGATCTCATTCTTTTATTTGTTTCCTTAGAGAGTCAAACTTGAACAGCTTCTCACATAGCCACGAGAGAAAAAAGAATTGGATTGGAGATGAGGCAGTATTTTGGGGTTTGAGGTTTCTTCCAAGACCAATTACCCTTTTGATCATATTTAAAAATGTTAAGCAATAGGATTGCATCATTTGGATATGATGCCACATAGAAGCTGCTCAAACAAACACTTATTTGTTGCTAGGAAAATATTTGACACTAATTTCAGATTAAGTAGCTGAGGCATTAAAGAATTAGAATTAATGGTCAATTGGTGCTGCTCTGATATGTAACTGTTAAGAGAATAATAGTCACTTAGAACAGCATGAAGGGAAACGCAACACTTGTTTTAAAAAAAATTTTTGCTACCCAGTTCTGTATCATTATTCATATTATTAGCAAATTTTATATAAATGATGGCATTTTTTAAACTTCAAAAGACAATTTTCAATTCTCTTCTGTTAGCATTAATTTCATATGGAAGCAGTAATTTTGTCCTACAATGGTTTTAGATATTGGAATGATTTCAAAGTTGCTTTTTCTAAAAAAAAATCCTTTTTAAGCATAATTCAAAAAGAGCATTTGAGGTTTTGAATTTCAATAGGACTGTTTTCAAGGACTAACATCCACAGTATTGGGGTGACAGTTTATTAGTCTCTGATGTAGGGCTGTGAAAGAAGTCTTTTGGCTGCTATACTTCTTATTGTTATTGAAATTCCCCAGCAATAGACAATAGGCATTTTTTAAATCATTATTAATATTTTTAGCCATTTATGTTGCCCATGTCTCTGTGGTACTGCACCACAATCTTGAATTATGATACAGTCTGCAATGAACACCTATTTTCATACATAATTATTACACTCTAGTGTAATAATTGCTCTAGTATTGATAGGTATTTAATTTATCTAATTGATTAAATAATTAATTAAATTAGTTTTTAAAGTACTCATTCAGGATAACTGTGAAAAAGAAGGAAGTAACAACTTTAGCTTTTTAAAAATTTTTTCTTCATTTAAATTTTTCAGGTAGCACACAGATTCTTCAGGCATTTCGGCCAGATTTTGCTTATGGAGAATCTTGTAGGTACATTTGATCCAGTCTGTTGTCAGTATTCAGTACTGCCAGTGGAAGAAGAGATTTATTTTAACTGACTTGATCTTTTTTGTTAGAACAGTTCAATATCCTGAGTTTGTAGGGATTGAGCTATGGTTATAATGGTTTCTTTTTCAGCAGATTAGAACAGATTGAGATAGATTCCCTTTAAAGGGCTTTAAACTCAGTTTTTTCTGCTAGAAGAACAACAAAAATGGGAAGATGCTGCTGAGTGACTGGTGTTTGAGTGGATAATACTCTGGGTTTAAAAATTAACAAATAAGAAAACTCTGTGTTTTCCAGTTATGGCAAAGCTTGCCTTGTGCAGGAACACAGCAATGAACAGAGTTACAGGTCTGATTTGTACACATTGATCCAAAGATTTGAATCCAACTATTAAAACTAATGCCAGCTGTCTGCAGCACCCCTGGGACATATACGCCAGATGGAGTTTGCCAGAACAGTATAACCATGTCCCTTCCCTGCCAATATGTTCCTTTACACCAGTGGGACTTGGGGAAAGCACTTGAGCTAACTGTGACACAGGGGAACTCCTTGGCTAGGGCTTTCCGCTTTCTTTGTGCAGAAGGTGCAATGGAAAAACAAGAGAGGAAAGAAAAAAAAAACAAGCAGTGACTCCATCTTATCAGTTACTGTAGCTTTTCAGTATGTTTCCTCTGTGTTGTTTGTTTTGCCATAATGGGCTCAGTACCACAGCCTGTTATTTGATTGCTGCTTAAATCCTTTATAAGTGATTTTTCTGAGGAAGATTTTCTGAATTCCAGAATGGTTGCACTTGAATTGAACTTGATTTCTAACTCATCAAGCAGTGGGTTGTATAAATCCACTGCTAAATATGACTATTCTCTAATTTCCACTTGCATGAACTGCATTCATTCCTTTGTAAAGGTAGTGGAGCTCTTCTGCAAGCTAAAGAGCCAGGAACATCCAAGTCTCTTTAATCTCTTGACCAGAGATAGGCTAGGACCGTACTGGTGGTCATTTCAGCTGATTTAATAGAGTCAGCAGTTAACACATCCAGAACTAAATCAGTGGTTAAAATGCTTCAGACAAGCTATTTTCTACTCTGTCCTTTTGGGACCTTGGCTTTCCCTATTTCTAGAAGGGTTTTTCTAAGTTTGCAGCTATTTAAAAAGCACAGATGTGGTTTCTTCTCTTCCCTGTCACTGGTGCATAGAAAGTGGAAATCTAACAGTGAGTTATTACGCTAAAAAATTCTGCTGTCTGCTTCTCAGGTGCACATCACAAAAAGACTAATTTTATGTGGATTTTCCTGTTTGTTATCAGAGGCAAAATAAGACTCTGATATTCGGGTATACAAGAGGGTTTTAAAAAAAAATTATTTTCTCTTATTTTCTTTCCTTTATTGTGTACAGGGAGAGAGAAGAATAGTTGGAATGCTTTACAGCTATCAGAAAAGATATGTTATGGTGCCCTGATTGTAAACCAGTATTTTAAAGAAGTCAATAAATTTGCTTTTGAATTTATGTGGCTTGGGAATTAACTGTACCGCAGGTGACACGATGCTTTGTACTACAATACTGAGCATCATGTCACCTGTGGTGCAGTTAACCCCACTAGGCATTTTCATATGACTTAGGATATCTGTGGTACACAGTCAAAACTGTGTTTTTACATTTGCCTTAAGTTTACTGTGTTGCTGGTTTCTCATCTACTTTTTGAATATGTATACTTACACATCTTCTGTGTTCTTCATGTTTTTTTCTATTTTCTGGGGCCCTCCAGAAATTATCCCAGAAAATATTATTAAAATTATCAGAAGCTGTTGATGACATGTCTGTGTATGTGTGCTGAAAGCTGTAATAACAGGGCTTTTAACAGGTATGTTTTTGCAGGAGGTTAGAACAGCAAACAGCAATGAATTTCCAGTGAGTCTGTTCAACACAAGAACTGTTGCCTGGTGAACCTGCCTTCACCCTGTGTTACTGTGGGCAGGGTTGGAAACCGTGAGGAACAGAGGCCTCTGTGAGGAGAACAAGTCCCCATTGCTCCATTCATGGTGAAAACAAAACTGGGAGCTACTGGCTCGGAGCAGTACACAGGCAGAGCTTCAAAGCTTCCCG
This sequence comes from Passer montanus, assembly GCF_014805655.1. Classification (NCBI taxonomy): domain Eukaryota; kingdom Metazoa; phylum Chordata; class Aves; order Passeriformes; family Passeridae; genus Passer; species Passer montanus. Next base: position 3,130,332 of record NW_024373145.1, read on the forward strand.
GAGATCCGCAGGCACCCACTGACCTCCAAGTAGTAAGGAATGGTCATAGGTGGGGTATTTGTGTGTTTACCTGCTCCTGTGAATTTTCCTATTGGTATGAAGTTCTACTCTCTCAAAATCAGCCCAGCTGTTGTTTCAAGGCAAGAGGCTGCATAACGCACTCACTCCCTGCTGCAGGCTCCTTTTAGCTGATTAGTCATTACTGCAAGCACTATTCAGTTGCACAGCTAGTGTCTCACCCCAGCACAATGGGCTTTCCTTCGTTCTTGTAAAGAGAAATTAATAATCCCCATGTCAAATACAAGTCTATTGTGGTGAGCAAATTTTGCTCACTGTTGTTCTTGGTTTTTTTCCTTCCCTGCCCTCCTAGTCCCTGAATGGTAAGCTACTGGTGAGTGATCTGGACTGTCTGGCTCTCTGCAGGCTATTTCCTTTTCTTCCCTTTTCATTTTGAAAAATATGCAAACTTCCATCTGTTTCTTGAATACAATCCTTCTGAGATCTATGTATGCATGAGCTTTTTGTGCTGAAGAGGCAGGTTTCTTAGGACTGTAACATTTTACGTGAATGCATTTTGACATTGGTTTTCTGCTTTCACATGCTCATCCTACCTGCATATTGTGTTTTAGGTGCCACTCAGAGTAATCATTAAACTTCTATAGTGCTTGCAATGCAATTGGGCACCAATATTAAGTAGAAGCAATGGCAAAGCTGATAAACAGTAAAATTTCAGGTTTCCGTTTTTAGCCAGGGTGTATGAGCTTCTGCTCTGCAGCAGATGTTTCTGCCTTTGAGGCAATTTCAATGCTGAGCTATTTTAAAGACAGATTATTCTACATGAACGAGTAAATTCATAATTAATTCTGCTTTCAACTTTTAAAGATTTTTATTTTGCCACTGAGAGAAAAAATGGGACTGCCTAAAATGAAAAAAAAAAAAAAATTCTTGTTCCATCAGATGGTGTTGCAGTGACAAAGGATAATTCATTCTGACCAGGGATGGCTTTGATTCATACCTAACACTGAGAGGTAGGACGTGAGTCAGATAACTAAAGGCTGTCCTTATATAACTGTAGAGATGCACATAAACCAGACCCCATTAGAGCACATTGCCTCAGAATTCTTACCTCTCTAAGACAGGTGATGTTGAAAGTACTTTTTTTGCCTCCTCTCTTCCCATACAAACTGCATTTTTTAATTAAACCTGGGACAAAATTCATTTAGTTTGGAGACCCCACATTTATGCAACCTCTCCTCAGAACTCTCAGAACTGTCTGCCAACTTTACTGCAGTTTTTGGATACCTCCTTTAGGGTAAGAGAGGTCATTTTGCTGAGCAAAAAATAAACAATGTTAGCATTGTTTATTTATAATGTTTATTTATTTATAATGTTTTATTTATAATGTTTATTTATGTTTGTGTGTTTGTTTGTTTATACACTGTTGCGTGCACTGGTATGTTTTCTGGAGGAATATTTTTATGCCTTCTTGTGATATAAATGCAAGGTGCTGTGGTGATTTCTGGCCTCCTGGAATGAATTTGGGGAAAATTGGAATTGCAAAAAGTGTTTTCAATGGTGTGTCCTTGCTGCAAAATAAGAGAGGTGTTGTTCCAAATAAAACTCTCTAGTTTTCAGGCAGTCCTATTTAGTCACCCAGATAACAAAGGCTTACACTTCAGTAAAATTGGTTGTTTCAGTAGATAATATTTTAGGTTCCAGACAGACAAAAATGGATGGAAAAAACCACAAAGGAAAGTGCAGACTGAGCTGCTCTTTCATCAAAAACTGCTGAGATTCATCATTGTCAGGTGAGCTGAGATGTCTCTATGGCTCTGTTCAGGGCTGTATACCAGGAGTGGTACAGCTGCTGGAATGGCACAGAGAGATGTGGGGCCACTTGCCCTCTGCATCCTGCCTTAGTGACTCAACCACATCTTTCTCCCAGAGGATGTAACCCACAGGTCTTAGCTTGTGTATCTGAGTGAAGCAGAAGAACACTACACAAATACTCCTCTGATGTGAGGTGCTCTGTTCACATTCTTACAACTCTTGCAGCTTTGACTTTTCCTTTTTTTTTCACTTCTTCAATATCTGTGGTTTTTGTGAATGTTTTTTATGTGTGTGTGTGTGTGTGTGTTTTCAAAGCTTTGACTTTTCCTTTTTTTTCACTTCTTCAATATCTGTAGTTTTTGTGAATGTTTTTTATGTGCATGTGTGTGTGTGTTTTCAAAATGATGTGATTATATTTGCTTTCCTTTCAAGGGTTGTTGGTGTTTTGGAAAAAAAAAGATATTGTAATGCAAAAATTATCAGAAAACATTTAATTTGAAGAATATGATCTTGTAGATACAACTCTGAGTGGGGCACAGTAAGTTTTGGGTCTTGAAATAGCTTCTTTTTTCATCACAATGATGGAAGCCTCTGGTACTGTACAGTGTTAGCAATCAACCCTTAGGGAAGAAAGAAAAAATCATTAATTCTGACAGCAGAAGCAGTGGCTCTGAATGGCCTATATGGATTTCAATTCCTTTTTCTCATTCCAGTGGGCATATTTATAGTGCATATTCTTGAGAATTTCTGTTTTAAAGTTCATGTGCAGTTTCAGACAATACAGCAACATCATCCAAACACCTCTCTCTTGCTAAAACTTTCTTTGGTCAATATAATATTTTAATTTTTAATAGTCTATCAAAATTTCTATCTTACATAAGGGAGGCAAAGTGTGGGTTTTTTGGACTTTTTTGTTCCAGTCCTCTTTTATGCAGGTACAATTTCTTTTTTCAAAGAGATATATCATTTTCCATAAATACTAAGGCAATGGTGGTCTTAACGGTCAAATAAAATTATATCAACTAATTTAAGACACAGAATTGGAATTTTGGTACCACTGTTTCCCTCTTGAGTGCCCTTCATCTAATAGAATAGAAATTGGCATGTGAGGAGAAGGTGGGGGATAGTGGAATAAAGAAGCAGGATTGGATTTGGAAAACAGAAACTATGTGTCACTTGGCTAAAAGAGGAAGTGACAATCAACCATATTTTATTAAATATACATGGAATAGAACAACTTGCAAATGCTGTGTTCACATAATCCCACGTCAATGGAGGTTGAGACAAGACTCAGTGTCAAAGACTCAGTTTTCCATTTAAAAAACTGGTATTTCAGACACAGGCTAATTCCTAGAGGCACCCATTCATGCAAATGAAAGTTGTAGATCAAAATTAATAGATTTTAGTCCTTAACAGGAGAGAAAGATGAAAAAATATGTGAAAATAGTAGGTTCTTTCACTTGCCCCCCCCTTGTAAGAAGAAGTTTTGCTTTCAGTTGCCTTTATTAATTTTGTGTTGAACCAAGTATACTGTCAGATTTTTTGTCCAGATTGCTCAAAACAGTATTTGGCCAAACTGACAGCAATTACAAAAGCCTTTATTTGAGCTCAAATTATCTTTTCATAGCTGCTCAAGTGAATCAGTGAATATGAAACAAAAACTGAATAGGTTGCATTTTTACAACTATAAATGAACCTTCATTCTAGGTATATAAACTGTCAAAAATGGTAAAACAGTATAAAAAAATCTCTTGCCTATTTAATATTTCTTAACATTGCCAGGTACCATCAGTTTTTGACAATCATTCATGTTATGTCAGTTTTAATACTGTTGAACATGGTACATATTTCCCTTGGCTTTAACTGACATTTACTATTTATGTGAAGTGAGTTTTCTTTAATATAAACGAAAGCTACTTTTTCCCTATATACTTTGTAAGTTTTTTTCCCAGACACGTACTATATTGTAACATCAATTAATTTTATTTCTTGACTTGCTCACTAATTACATTCTAACAACTTGAATAAATTAATACGTTGCTGAGTTGTGTTTTAGCAAAGTAAAATCTAAATTAGTTTGTACTAAAGACAGATCAAGTCCCAGTTCCAGAAAGTCCTTATTTTTCAAGCCTTAAGCCCTACTTGCCTCCTATTCACTCCTCATCTCTTTGCTTTACACCAGATATCAACTCAAGTTTAGCAAAACATATAAGCATGTTCTTAATCTTTGGTGCTCAAAATCACAATGTAAAAACAAGCCAAAACAAGCCATCAACACTTGCACTTGTTTTTATTTGCCTTCTGGTTTTATATTGTCTGATAATATTTTCAAACTTTAGCACAGCTATTGAGGCCAGAAATATGCCTAACAATTATAACTCAACAATTAAGTAAAAATAACTCCTAGAAGCCAGTTCTTTAGGAAAAGCACATTAGGACCCTCCCAAAAAGCTATGAACACTTTCAACACTGAGTTGTCTCAAGCAAACTACTTAATGCTCAATTATGGATTACATCTAATAGCAGAATGAGTAAGCAAATGTTTTAACAGACTACTTCTGCCAAGCTAGCTTTTTCCCTAGGCTTCTCTCAGGCTGAATATGAATCAGCTCTGCTCCAGAAACTACATAACTATGTCTGTGTGTTCCTAATTTGCTCTGCTGTGTCTCACTTACTGTCTGCCTGGTTTGGAAGGCTGGTGGGTCAGGCATCTCTCAGAATGCCTTAACAGAAGACTTTTGTGTTTTGTGTACTTAAACTGGAATTTTTTCATTTCAGATTTCTTTCTTGTTCTTTTAAAGACGTAATGTTTTTCATTACAAACTGTACCCTCTGCTGTGGTGGGTATCTTCGCAGCAGTGACTGCTTTGAGTTTGCTTCATTTTCATTTGACAATAGGTAACAATTCACTATTCTGAGGAGCCTCACTAACAGTTAATATTTTATAAATACTTGGCCATTATGTATTACAGCATGTTATTTTAAAAACAGTTTTTTCCTATCATTCTTATGGGAGAAAAGGGAGAATAAAAGGTAATTGTGTAATGCTTCACATATTTGTATTTAAAGTGATTAAAAATTGGGATGATGCTCTCATTGTGAGTCTTCTTAGTGATGTAAATTGATAATAAAAATGCACAAAAAAATCGAATTAAGTATTCCACATCCTTTTACATTTCCTGTTTTTTTTATTGTCTAAATAATAGCTTCATTTTTTCATTATATTTTTAATTTTTTTTCATGTTCCAGTTAATTACCTTTATATTGATCAAAGCAGCTTGTGGGTCTTGAATTACAATTACTAAACTTGAGAGTTTACTTTTCATAGTTCCAATTCTTCTGTGATTATTAATGTTACCACATACTTAAAAGTGCTTGTGAGGCTGAGGCTTACTTTTGAACAGAAGCTGTAGGAGACATTGGAAAGACTGAGCATGAACAATTAAGTTATTCTACCAGCAGAGGCTGTAATCCTATTGCTAGTGTGTATTGCTCACAGTCTTCAGGACTCTGCACATAAGCTAATCATTTAAAAGTCAGATGTTAAGAAAGGGCTTCTGCCAGCTCCCTCCATCTTAGCACTGCCTGAGGGTGGGATTTGTTTGACCTAACTCCAGCTGCCAGAAAAGTAGGTGTTTGAAAGATATCAGTCACCTATTCTGGCACAAAGGGGACAGATTTACATGCACAGAGATTTATCAGCAGGCTCCATAGCTGGTGGCATATACGGGCAGTCAGAGTATCTTTTAGGTAAAGATAAAAACAGGAGAGAGAGAAAAGGGAAAATTAAAAATTTCCCTAGGGAAAAGTGGGGAGAAATTACAAGATCCACAGCTGAGCACTCTCAGGTCCTGCTTCCATCAGTGTCAGGTGTTTTACCAGCGCACATGCACACAAGCTTTAGTAGCACCTGTATGGATGTCTTCATGACATGTTCAAGCTGTCAGCTTTTATGGGCACAATGTTAAGTGCTGATGGCAGCACATTTTTGGAGCAGGTGCTGCAACCAGTTAAACTGTCTGCATGCATGCCATCTGGTCCACTGAGTAACCAAAATGTTGGGAAAGGATGGAAGAAGAGTGGCTCTCATGATGGTGGTGGTCATTCACACAAGTACGAGAAAATATTGTCATAAGAAAATGCAAAAATATTTTTGTTGTGACTTCAATGAGAGGAAGTGAAAGACAGGCTGTAGAATTGCAAGTAGAAAGCCCTTACCTTGGGAATGGATGGATCACCCCAGGGAAATGCATGTCTTCACTGCTGCACAGGGATTCCCATTGAAGTTCATTGTTTAACTTTTTGTTAATATGAGTTGAATCCTGCTCCATATACACACATCTGACAACATGATACTTTTAATGTGAAGTTCTTTATTTGCCTTCAGGAATCCTCATAGGCCATGCTCTTGGTAATACTATCTGTTTCTTGGTTATACTTATATCTATCTTTAGCTTAGCAGCTTTTAGTAGAATACTTTTATTTATATAAAAATGACATATTCTCTAAGGAACTGACACTCTTTTAAAATGATCTGAGAAAATGGTCTTGTTCACACTCAGCAGTTGCAGCACTTCAACTGTGCTAGGAAGCCAAAAAAGTCCAGTATGCAATAACTGAAAATTATGCCTAAATATTTCAGCAGCTCACGTTGTTATGTCATCAGTTATATCTAGCTTATCCAAGCTTATTCCCATTGGGTCTAATGAACTGCATAGAGTGGTAGTATTTCAGACCCATTAGCAGCTGGAGATATAAAGCTATTTCAGTAGAAGGAATCCCTTCCATCACAGAAATAGTTACATGGGCACAATATGTCATGTAGAGCAAGGCTAAGAAACCATTGTACAATGATTTACTGACTACAGCACTGGATTTTTATTCTCTTTTCTGCTTTCTACCACCTGCTGTATCCAGTTTTTAAGTTAGATTCTTCTTTTGACAGAGCATCATTCATGCAGATCACTGTCCTGTTAAGGTTATTTTGATATATTTCTTTTGTGTGACTCCCTCTGTGAAGATCAGGGTCTTCACCCTAGTTCCTCACCAAGGTTGAGGAAGTGCCTGATGTTCTGGCTATGATCTCTAGTTCAGGAATGAAAGGACTAGTAGGAGCAAAACTAGTCCCCAGGCTCTTAAACCTATAGTACCTTGAGTAAAGTGAACTGGCTTACCTGATTCCAGCTCTTGTACTGCTCATCTGTGCTTCATACAAAGGGGCCACTCAGTTTTTGATGGGTACATTAATCTGTACTTTATACCAACCATCACAAACCTACAAACACACAGATGTACTTACACCCAGGAGTTAAGCTCTGACACTCAGATTGACATAATCTGTGATCCAAATATCAGTGCTGGGATTCAGTGACAGCTTCTCTTCCCAAGGAGTATAGATGCTATTTCTACCAACAGTGAGAGGTGTTTGAGGACCAGAAGTGAGTTTGGCTGGTTTGTCTGAAATAGTGTAGATAGTACCTTCATCGGTCATGTAGTAGCACCTTTTAAAACATTTTTGTTAAATAGCTATCAGTTTTGCAAGTATATGCATTTAACAGAATAACAATTTCTGACAGCTGAACTAAGTTTGAAAGCATCAAGCACTGGCACTCAGATAATGACAGTGGCAGGAATGTTTTTACTGCATTAGATGCCAATTAAATTACTGATTTCATAATTATAAATCAGCATGTTACAGTGGATAATTAATGTTGTCACACTCAATCTGAGATACTTTATATAAGCATAACCCTTTCCTCTGTTGATTTGCTTATTCAGGAAACAGAAAATATTGCATATAATTTTTTAAATATTTGAATACATCTCTTTCAGGATTTCTGCTCCTGCCTGCAGCCATAGCAGCATTCTGTCCTATACAATGGTTCAATTTAATGAGTGTGGACAGTGTTCAGAAGGGACACAATGACTCCCAGGAAGAGAATTTAATATAAAATTAAGACTAGTTTGGTGGGCAAAAGAAGAAAAACAAAGCACTTAGAAATAATTGCCAGGTATAGCATTTTACCAGTAAGAAAATTTGTTTTAAAAAGGTTGTTTGGAAACTCACAGTAACAAGGATTTGGCACAGAAGGTTTGTTTGCTAGTGTGAAGTTTCTTTAAATTATAAAGGAGGTCATGGAGAGGTAGCACTAGAATAAGATCTTCCGTTCTATAACAAAACAATATTCCTGATCTTTTAGGCTCTTTAAACTTAGTTGTGCTCAAGCTGATTCATTTTAAATTGCTAAGTCACAATAATAAATGTATTCAGAACCTGACCAAAAAAGACAGGACAAACTATAGATTAAAACACTATTGTCCATCTCTGAGGAGAAAATAGCATTTGATTTTTTTTTCTCAAAAATAAGAAAAAACAGTGATAGTTGACCATGTATCAGCACAATAATTCTACTTTTAACCAAGGATGAGTTCTACTGATTTGTGTTGGGAATTGGGAAGCCAAATCTCAAGGCCATTCCCATCTTCAGGGAGTTTAAAATTATAGCTCTCTTCATCAGGAGAGCAAGGCAGACTACTGGAACATTTTCTGGCTCTCTCTTCCAATTGGACCACACTGAAACCAGGAATGCAGACATGATGGGACCAGAAATACAATTACGAGACACACATTTCTGCTTTAAAATGGAAGACACTGCTGCTATTAAGCAGACATGAGGTTTCAGCTTCTGCTTTCAGAACTCTTTGTTATATTCTGTTATATTGAAAAGAGACCACAGTTTCTTTCAGCATGGTCTTATAAAAGGGTAACTGTGACATGGGTCTATCCTTAGATGCAAATTCTGATTTTAAAGGAGATCAGGCATGCATGGGAAACAAATATAATCAGAAGTTGTTTTATTATTGTCTTCACCATCTACAGCATCTAATGCCATCACTCTCCAGCATACCTATCAACGTGCTTTCCTTTCCCAGCTGTTTGATTTCTTTAGGTTAATTTTCTTTACCAAATCACAAAATTCTGATCATAGAGTAGAACTCCTTTCCTGGCTGCTCTACAGGATCTTGTACCTTGTAAACATTAGGTTTGACTGTGGAGCCAAGAGACTGCCCAGTGTACATGACAGTGGAGAGTAGCACCTGCTGACCCAAACATTCATATTGAAACTGAAAAGAATCAAAGGAAATACTTTATGATGTTATAGATCTAAAAAGACATTGTTTTCTCAGTGTATGGCTTTCTGATAAAAGTGTATGAATTTAAAGAGGTAAAAAATTGAAAACTAATCTATTTTAATCTAATTGTTCAGGACTGAAGTAGAGAAAATGTTATATTGTAAAATGTCTTTATCTTATAGTAGAAAGATAATTGTGGTGCTTTTATGAGTAGACAGGAATGATACAATAACTGATCAATCCCAGTTTTCTACATACATAGACATTCTCTATTATTGATAGCAATACAGCTTTCAAACATTTACTTGAAAGAATTAGTCCTTAAGGGGTTTTTGTACCATTACTGCTTTTCTAGTCCACAACTTTTAAAATTGAAACTAAACCTAGTTTTGATTATTGAGACAAAAGCAAAACTCTCTTTATAAATATGTATATACACTCGAAGTTAATCAGTTCACTGCTCTGGAATTAGCTGACTTGTTTGCCTTGGTGTGTCGCCAATTAGCAGGAACTCAGGGATACTGGCAGTTGACAGCTGGAAAGAGATCCCAAGTTCTGTGGCATACGGTTTGCTATGTTGTACAAAACCCGGAGCTCATGGTATTAATGCTTTAATTTGCTTATTAGTACCTTTGTCAGCAATCTGTCTGCTACTTTCTAATGAGCAAAATCTACCTCTAGAACCCTGCATGGAGCTGATTTCCCTAACATAAGGCTCTTCTGATGTTTGGAAAAGCAGCTTTTTGCTTGGTATTACTAAAAGGAGCTGGTGAATAGAAAAACAAAACAAGAAAAATCACAACAGATAAACAGAATAGGGGAATAATAGTGAAGGCAGTTCTTTGTGCAGGAAATATCATAATTCAGAATTATTTCAAAATAGAACACCTTTAGAAGATAATTAGATGTTTAGAGATGGGACTCTAGCTTTAAAATAAAAATACACACTTTAAGAACTAAAATTTTATTATTATTTTATAGGGTGCAACAAATAGTTGGATTCAAATAGTTCTTCAATAAATGATTGTGAATGGTTGACTTTTTTCTAACATAGAATACACATGAACAAATATAGTCTACTAACATAACAGGTACAATATAGAAAAACAGATTACTTCCTTTAAGATTTAGTATAAGGTATAGTTGTTTTCTAAATGTGTTTCTTCTTGAAAAGCTGGATAAATAAAATACAATCACCCGATACAATAGGATCAGAAAGTTAAGTCCCACAGTAGCAAGTAACACTAAAGTTAATTATTTTACATCTTTAACTTCATTCTTCTTAGAAAATAATATATTCTAGAGTTTATGTCCTATATATCTTATATATGTTTAGAGAGTCTCCTTACACTTCACACATGATCTGTAAGAGCACTGCTGAAGTTGCATGTTCCTGAAGTCCCTGCCACAGCTGGGGAATGAGCAGCCAGCCAGAATCTCTGGCACAGGATGTGGCTGGAGTCATAAGAGCTCTGTGAAAATTACACACAAACAAATCAAGATTAGTATTGATCTATTTTTGCATTATTTACAGTTACCCTTGAGTCCATATGCATGATTTTGATGGAGCTTAGCTGCATTAGGATTCAAGCTAAATATCACATTAGAAGCCCCCCCAGGGAAAAAAGCTTTCTGAGTACAGTATAATAGAAAACACATATCTGCAGAGTGCTAAAGATGACTACACAACCTCCTGTGTTGGCTGCTATAGAGATTAACACATGACTGTGCAAAGTAATACATATTTGTTGATAAGGTAGAAGTAATATATGTAGCTAAGGGACTAAAATGAAAATTGCCATGTTTCGTCCTTTCTTTGCAGAAGTTTTGTCAGTGAATGAAAGCATCAGGAGAATGATAATAGAAATGAAGAAAAACTTCTTTCCACAGAGACATTTGAAAACAAAACTTTGACAGGAGTGAAATGACCTTGCCTGTTTAATAAGCTTAAATAGGCTCCTGCTGGCAGTGCTCCTATCTGATGAAGGACAGATAACAATCCTGGTGTTTATGTCAGGGTTTACAATCACTGTCACAGAGCTTGTCCTGCACTGTCTATGGGAGCAGCAGCGGGGAAAAGTGCAGAGTAGAAATCAGTGTTATTTATGAAGAAAGATATTTTACTGTGAGTTAGAGCATTTGAAATGTACATATCCCTCATCAGAGGTCTGACATACTGAGCACATCCACAAATGGAACTGCTGAGTCAGCATATCCCTAATAAAGCCACACAGAGAGTTTTGCAGTATTAGGAAAAATGCATCTGTCTTGTCCATGTGTATAGGTACCAGCCAGTGGTCCACAGAGAAAGTAGTGTTGTGTGTAGCACCAGTTTAAGGTGTTGACATCGGTGTCAGCAAATTGTGCTGGGGAAACATGAAATGTGGGGCTGGTACCTCAGTGTACCATTTTTTCTGCATTTGGTCTGTTTTCCTGTATGTCAGCTGAAAAGACAGCAGTCAGCAGAACAGCCACAATAATGTTCTCCCTTACCTGGGATAATTTTCTTTCTCAAGGCTTTAGAGGGCAATATATGTTGCAGTGTCTAAGAGCAGTTCCACTTTCCTGGTGAGTTTTATACCTTGAGTGATAGATACAGGAAAATGTCGAGTTCCCTACTGCATAAGAGCACAGGACTTGCTGAGTAAGATTCATTAATTTTTTTAACTCTTGATCAGAAACCATAACAATAGGACAAGGAATAAAGAATTCATACTGAAAGAGGGAAAATTTAGGTAGGTATGCAGAATTGTGAGGTTGGTGAGGCACTGGAATAGGCTGTCCAGAGAAGTTGTAGATGCCCCATCCCCAGCAATGTTCAAGGCCAGGTTGGATGGGGCATTTAGCAACCTGGTCAAGTAGGATGTGTCCCTGCCAATGGCAGAAGGCTTGGAACTAGATATTTTTTTTATGTCACTCCCAACCTAAACATCTCTATGATTTTTTTAACAATGATTGTTGCTGAACAAATACATGTAGTAGAAAAGAGTGAAACTGATAGCTGTCATGGTTTAGGAATAATATTCTCCAATTTAGTGCTTCTGCTAAAACCACACTTCTGCTTGCTCCTCCCTTCCCCCCCCGCCCCCCAGCTGCAGGCAGAAGGAGCGAAAATCACAGGTTGAGATGTCCTAGAGAGCTACCAGTAGGAGTTTACAGGAGTCAAAAACATCACCACTGGTGAAAAAATAACCTCTCTGTTGTTTCTTGACCTGTTCTAATGCTGTTTTTAAAAGATTTCCTGCAAGACTTCACACTGTATCAAAGCCCAAAGGAAATAGTCCTTGTCTTTTAGGGCTCATAGGGTGGTTTGTTGTTTTTTTTCCAGAGCCAGAAGAAATCATTAATAAAACTCCTTCTCAAACAGAAGCTATTACATGCCAATTTAAGAGAAGTGCTATGTTACTGAGAACATGGCCAGAGTTATGCTGCTCCTTCAGCTCAAATGTTTCTACATTGTGCTGCCCAACACACGCAGGTCCAAATCCTCTTCAGCCAGAAAATAAAGCAAGAAGATTTCTGTCTGTACCATCTGCTTAGGCTAGTCCCTTTTTGCAGACTTCCTGCAGGTTTTGTTTCCTGGAAGTCCATCAGGGTCTTGCTAGTTGCTCTTGAAGAGATATGACAAGAGAATCAGTTAAAAATCCTTAGAATGTCACAGAATGATGATGAAAGACTAATAAAGTCCAACCATTATCAGAACAGCCTGTGTAAGCCAGGAGAGTTGACAGTGCTTTCTGCTGACCCAACTGTTCTGCAAGGCAATAAAATCTGTCAGATTTCACAGAATGGCCCTCACCCACCTCCCAGAGCACATGTTCACCATCAGCATTCATTTCTGTATGCATTTCCTGAATGTGATGTGAAACCTCTGTTGAGGTTCAGCCTTCCCTCATCAAGCAGAACAGTCACAGAAATCAGAAGGCTCTAGCTGAACATGGCGGGAAAATGCATCTCACAGATATGGGAGAGACTCATCATTTAGGTAGAAGAACCAAGAAAACTGCTTGTAAGAGCTGATACAATAGAGAGTTAATTTGAGTTCAAAATTATACTATAGTGACATAAAATTTGTGTCAGAAATTGTTGTAAAATCAATTTTAATTCCCCAGCCTATGCAGATATCAGTTTCATTTTCTGATCTCAGTGTATTTTCCTAGACTCTTTTTTGTTTGATCACATCTTGTTGAGCGTTTTTTCACTTCTTCTTCAGTGCTCACTTCCTTGTGGGTTCATTACAATTTATTTTTCATATGACTGATCTTTGCATACATCTGTGCCCAATGCAGGAACTTCTTAATATGGTTGTTGGCCAAAGATGGTATTCACACAATTAAATCTTTGGCGCTAAACAGCTCTTCTTCACTGGGGAGTTGTAAAGATCTAAAGTATATTTTTCCCTGTTTAATACTTGGAGCTTTGTATAAGAATTATTTCACATATTCTTAAAATGGATGTCACAGGTTTCAATATCATTGGGAGAGCTCACGGCTACTAGTCAACAGTTAAAGAGGTTTTTTTGTACTGAAACTAATTTACAATAAACTCATTTACAGAAACAGTATAAATTTTTAGTAAGTGGTATTTTTTTCAATAATAAGTCAGAGATATAAAACAGCCAAAAATATCCTTGTATCCCTTCAGAGCTGGCTTTCTATACTGTATTTATTGTTTTCTAAATATGCAATAACACTTGCCAAGTATTGCATAAGAAGACATGAGGGATGCTAAAGATGTGTCAAAAGCATCTTTCACTAAGGTATTTTTTAAATTAATCTTTAAGCTCTAAGCTTAAAGCTTGGTAAGGCAGCTCAGTTCAAGGAGGTGTCCTTTTTAGGAAATGGACTCCCTTCTGTTAGATGATTAATTGTCATCATAGATTTTGAGGTTTTACACTTATCATATTCCAAGCTCCATAGAAATTATTTGAAGAATTAATCTTAATATGTTTTCAGATTGCATTGAAAGCCTATAATGTTGCCTTCTGTCTTTAAAAGACATTGGGTTATGGATTCCTTTCTATGAATTTTTGATAAAGTGGTCCAGAAGAAGGAAAATAAGTGGTTATTTGTCAACTAATCTCATGAAATTTGTATTGGCTGTTTAAATGGTTTTTTGTAGAGCTAACCAAGATCGTGTAAAAACTGCCAGCAGATACATGAATAAGAAATAATTTTGTCTCATATGGTATTTACTGCTGCAAAGCTTTTACACTTTTTATGATACAATAGATCCAGTTTATTCAAAGAAGAAAAATTCAATAATGGAAAAAATTTCATTGCTTAGTTTCACCATTCAGTTCTGTCCCAAATGTGATTGTCATATTAGAAAAACCAAACTTGCAAAGCTGAATGTTTCTAGCAGCTGGTATTGGAACTGAGGTTTCCCTTGGGACAGTGGGGAAGAAATCCTTGGTGTCTTGCATACAGCGATAAATGCACCTGCTAAATCAGCTGTGCTCCCCTGCTGCAACAATTGCATGTGTGTGCCACCACACAGCTCTGTTCAGTGTCACCCAGCCTCATTGGAACCTCACCTCTGTTTTAAAATATGTATAAATCAGTTTTGTGTGAGGTGCAGCCTGAGTGCTGGACAAAGCAGAAGATTATGGATGGGTACAGAGCATACCATTTGTCTGATTTATCAACACCAGTCGCATTTCCCTTCACCATGGGAAGCTCCTTGTGTTGTATCCATGCAGCCTACCCATCCCACAGAAGTGTCTGTCTTCTTCCTGATGGCAAAAGCTGAAATAAGTAGAATACCGTTTTCCTACTATTTATCCCCCTCATGGAGATATGAAAGCATGTTCTGAGAAAATAACAAAAAGGTAGATAAAATGCAAGTGATACTATGAAACCACCACCACCACCAAAAAAAAAAAAAACCAAAAAAACCAAAACCAACCAAAAAACAAAACAAAACCAAAAAAAAAATAAAAAACAAAAAAACCCCCACCACCTATTCGCTAGATATTAACCTTTCAATCAATCAAAATGCTGGGGTGTTTTCAGTCTTGATATTTTCTCAAATATTCATAGCTACCTTAAAGAATATTCGCTAGATACTAACCTTTCAATCAATCAAAATGCTGGGATGTTTTCAGTCTTGATATTTTCTCAAATATTCATAGCTACCTTAAAGAAAAAGAGAACAATTATATTTCTTTTGAGGGCATGTACAATAGGGCACTAGAATGTGAAAATTAGTTTTCTGTGTTGTGTAATATTATTCTGATGGAGGGACGGGGGAATGATAAAAGAAGTTAAATGGTTTGGGGTTTAGTTTTGGGATTTTTAAATCTATGATTCACTAAATGTCTTACAAAGTCTTGTATTACTTGTTACAGCAGTTTTTTATGATGATTCATAGCTGTGACAATTCAGCCTATTGATATCAAAACCACTTTGTGCAATTGCTCTCTGCTCTTTTGTTCCACTGACAATATGCAAAACTCTACTTATATCACTTGGGATGTTCCAGTATTTGAAATTTCTGACTTGAGTCAACAGTTTAATCAATATATTTCATAAACCAAGAAAGTTTAAAGATTGTTTTCTGCTGTTCCAGACATCAGTAGCCTAAGGAATGACAGTGGTTTTGTAGGTTTAAGTTTAAAACAGTGATTTTACCAGCTGTTGGGGAAAACTGCAATTACATTTCCTTTGTGTTTACATTCTGGATATGTTACAAAATTACTGTAATTATGTAGAATAGAACGTGATGATTATATGGTTGGTTTTTTACATTTCAAAACTACAAAGATATTATAATAACATTACATCTCTAAGTTGCTCTTTTAGGAAAGTAAAGGGTACAAGTTTCCTTCTGGTCTTAAATCAAGCTGTTTGTGGTATATTTCAGGTCAACATATGCAGGTTGTAACCACTGCAGTAAGCCCTCCAGAACATGTCATCCCTGAACAAAAGGTATTCCATTTGCAAACAATCTTTGAAACACTGAAATGACGTTGAATCTGTTTATCTGGCCTGGCAACCAATATCTCATTCACGTCTTGTTCCCAGCTAGAGTTTGATTACTGAAAAATTCAAACAAGGACCCTCTTTGTAATATTGATCAAGAAAGAAAAGCATGTGAGCAAAATGGGTATGTTTTTAACTGTTGCATGGATATCTGAATTATTTTTATTTACATAAATTACTTTTATACATTACTTTCTTGGATAATGAGAGTTTTGTATCTGTGACACTGGTAAAAGAATATTTTTAATGAAAGAACTCGGTGACCTGACCATGATGTGGGTTCCACTTCTATCAAGGTGCAAGAATAAAATGGTTTCTTTAAATAGTCATAGCCCTGACTCTCATCTTTGGTATATTCCCAGCTTCTAAACCAAACAAAGCGAGTTCTTCTGACAAGTGGCAGGAAAGTACACTGGGTGCCTGGGGCTTTGCTCTCTTCTTTGGGGAGAATAAGTGTCCTACTTAAAATTGCTGCAACCTAAGGAGCCTCACTGTGTATAACTTTTGAGTTCTAGGTGGGGGATAGTATCAAACAAGTCATCCAAGTCCTTTTGGAGGGAGAAGGAGGTAGGAAATGGAATGCAAAAGGAAATTGCAGAAATGTGTATCTTTAAAAGAGTTGGGGTTTTTTTTAATGGAACTCTTGTTTGAAACCTTTTTTCTTCTCTCTTATCAGCTTAGCTTTCCCTGTAAATGTAGAGTCTAAAACTTAACTGGGAATACTACAGTAAAGCTTCTTTACTAATGTCAAGATAATCTTTTAAACATAAAACCCAGAGGATAACAGTATGAATGCTACCTCTAAAACTGGGTCACTCATCACTCTTCTTAAGAAAAGTTATACTTCCGTTCT
Organism: Passer montanus; assembly: GCF_014805655.1. Lineage (NCBI taxonomy): Eukaryota > Metazoa > Chordata > Aves > Passeriformes > Passeridae > Passer > Passer montanus. The sequence goes on from NW_024373145.1 coordinate 3,147,132, forward strand.
TCACTTTATCAGAAAAAAAACATAGTACTCTGATAGGACCAAAAAATACTGCTAAAGCAGCAGGATATATTTTAAATTATTTTTATTATTCCAGTCTATCTTGTTTCACAGAAGTTTTCTTCTTTAAATTTTTTTGAGGGATTACACAACTAAACTCTTTTCTACTATTCTTTCTTCCTAAATGCCATAACTGTACTTATATCTGGAGTCCTAAAACTACTTAACTTGTTTCCCAGTCACTGTCATGGGTTTCCTAGACAACTGAAAACTTTTCCAGAACACCTTCTGTGTTGCCCTTTCTTCATCACTATGAGAGTGATTATCTCAATCTATACTAAGACTGAGACACAGAGGTGAATTTCTGATGCCCTCCTTGCACTTACATTGTGGTTGGCTCTGGTTGAGGATGCTGAATGTATTTAATGCTAATTCAGCACTTCTGCTCCCCTGGAGAAAAGTTAAATAAAGTTTGAATGTGGAGGGGGGGGGCGGGGAAAGGCATTTCTTAGGTGAATGAATGCAGCATTTTTTTTTGGTCAGACCCTCATTAGTAGAAATCAATGTATCATCATTGACTTCCATGGAAGTATGGCAAATAACATCAGCTCAGAGCCTGTATGCAGTGATGATATTTGCATTTGTTGAAGCTTTGAACAAGATCTATAAAGATTTCATATGGAACAGATTTGTTGCACTGGGAGTTCTTAAGACTTTCTCTTTGGAGTGTTCGGAATTTGCTGGTTTTCAGTCTTTTGACAGTGCTATGAGGTATCATATTTCTTGTTTTGCTGGGATTTCCTAATTAGCAATGCTGAACAGGAATTGTTTGAAATGCAGTGTAAATTGCTGCATCTCTGTCCATATTGCACATTTTAAAATTAATCTGTTTCATCAGAAATGTGTCTGTAGAAATTAAATGACCACAGCTGCTGCACCTGGGTTCTTGAACCTGAAAGTTTGTCTATGCAAGTTCTCATTTGAGAGATACAGTTTGTTTGCATATACACATTTGCAAACAGGATTACTCTTTTGAATTTCAGAAAAACTAGTTTGAAACGTTTAAATTCTTTCCCCCCAAATAATGATGCAATTTTGCAGAATTTCTTCTATTTTCTTTATTTCTTTTATTTTTTTTCTGGCTCTGTATAATTTTAAGCTTATTTGATGACAAATAATCCTTGTCCATCTGAGACACCACAGGATCTACAACTGGTGGGCAAGCTCAGCTTGAGAAAAAGAGAAGTGGAGGTTATATGCCTGCTGTGACAGCAATAAGCCCAAGGGCAAAGCCTTCTGTTCTGGAGAAATGAGGGTTAGGTCCTTTGAACCATCTGTCTCACAGGTCTCCAGAGAAGATTATGAAGAAAGGAGTAAGCACTTACTGGACATAGATCTTCTCAGATATTGATTTAAGAATGATTCTTTCTTCGTAGTCCTGAAAGTAGTCCTAAATGGAATAAACTTAACAAATAAATTAAATGGAATAATCTACTGATTAAACCCCTTCCTCAGACATGCATCAGTCTCTACCTGTACTGAAATTCCACCTTTTAGGGCAGGAGGTATAGACCATGACTGAAAATATGTCTGTGTGTTTAATTCAGCTCTGCCTGGTGCTTTTTTCATTGCGTTGCTGTTGATCCCTTAAGAAAACCAGAGATAGAATTGGAGGATTTATGAACATGAGAAGTCACTTCAGCCTGAGCACAAGGAGGTGTAAGGTGCTGAGCCGACATCAGCATTTTGGTAGACCCACACAACTATTTCCATTTTCTGGCATCCAGCTGCATCTGACACCCATTTCAGTCTCTGCTGCTGCATGGAGAGAGCACCTTAGGTGTCAGAGAATGGCCATTGATGATCTTTTTGGGTCACATGTTGTGCCAGATCCACCCAATCTGACACTTAACCATAGCTGCTATGCAAAATTAAGGGAGGATTGTAAGAGAGCAAGAGAGCTCCTTCTCCATAAACACCTGCTTTGAAAAGCTGGTGTTTTGCTGATGAGTATTTTGTTGTGTGGGTTTTTTTCAGTATTGCTAGAGTTCTTTAAGCACAATGATATTTTGTTGCAGTTTTGTAAAGTCCAGAGGCAAGGGAGAGTATAGGAACCTCAGTTTTCATTGAGGAATGAATTAAAATAAGCCTCAAGTTATAGGAAAAGTAAAACCTAGAATGCATGCCCTAATTGCACAGGGAAGAGCACCATAAAAGAATAGAAAACAATGGCTCTGTTATCAGAGGAGGGAGGAAATCCTCTATTTATATTTCAATTCAAAAGAAGTTTTTCAGCTCCAAAAGATTTTTGTGCAACAGCACTGCTGGAGCTCCTAAGAAAATTTTTAATCTGCATGTCTTTAAAGCTCATGGATTGAATAGTACACACGTGAAGCTAAATCAATACTCTTCGTGTCCAGCTTGTTATGTCAGGATGAAGAGTTAATGGAGCCACTGCTTAACTTTTTGAACCTCATTTGCAAGCTCTCTATGCAAATTATTCATAATAATGTTAGTGGAAGTCCCAGCTGAGAAAAGCCTAGGAGGTTGCCTTTAAGTCTTCTTGGCTGCATCATTTAACTCATACATTCATAGATTAATTAGGAGATGCTAGGGCTACAAACCAGTGCTGAAAGAGAAGATGTATTGGCCAAGATTTGCGACTAAACAAACTTTCTGTGCATCCTCAGAAGCTCTGTCACTCTTCTCCACAGCCTATTGAAACATTATCACAAGTAGCATTATTTCAATATGTCTAGATATTGAGCAGTTTCTACTGATTTAAAGGTCTTTTGTTACTCTTACTCTGGTGTCTGAGCACCCTAAGGATGTACACTTAATTTCCAAAACTGATATGCATGAGAAGTAAAGTGGTTATTCACTAATGCTAATTGGCTTCTAAAAAGCCAATTCATTTTTCAGATAGCACTAATCTTGATATGTTAAATAGAAATAGTGAAAGATATTCACCAGTGTGAAAAGAAAGTTTTTGAAGCATTCATCTTCCTTTCTCAATGAAGCAGCTTCTGTCACTTGCTTGCCTATCCTTGACAATCGTCATTTATCAAATGCCTCTTTTGTAGTTGTTTTCCCCAGCCATCCTATTTGCTTAGCTGATGAAACTCCACCAGCCAAAGACAGCAATTCTTGGTGGTCTGTTCTAGAGCATCTGCTGGTGTTTTGCTAAAGCTGGAAAACACTTGGGTGTAGTAATAAATAATATGAGCTTACACTATTTTCATTTCAGTTGCTTTCTCAATTTTTAATAAAAGTTGCCTCTCTTTTTACGATGAAAGATTTTTTTCAGGCATTACTTTCTTAAGCAGTATTGGATAAAGAATGTTGTGAGTACATGTAAAACTGAACATCAGAAATATTTTTCTGCATTGATACTGTTCTCATTCTTCCAGAAACCACAAAAAGCAGCAGTTCACCTTAGAGCAGCTTGTAATTATATTTTTGCTTTTTTTTTTCCTATGAGAAAAGATGGTATATTGAAACTGTCTGAGCAATACTTTTTTTGGTAGTCTTAAGTAAAGTAAATATGACCATGGGGAGGAACTATCTTATCCCAGTAGACATGATGCTGATCTCTTTTGTGCCAAAGTAAATCAAGAATAATTTTACCAATGTCAGTACAGCCACATCAATGCAATTCTAGTGGGAATATGAAATATGGCACAGTATCTCTGTAAAGAATAATGAAAGATTGCAATGGGAATTGTTGTGCCTGTGTATATCTGCAGGAAGTCTGTGGAATTTGGTATTTTATAAGGTGGAATAAAAGAAACTTTGAGTTTAAATTAATCAGGGCTGAGTTAATTAATCTGACATGTGACAGGAGAACACTGTGAAACTTTAACCATGTCATCTGAGACTGGACTAAATATCTCTGCTCTGTAAAGGAAAAACATATTTCAAATCTGCTGTTAGTATGATAATTGTTGACAGGATTTGGGCAGGATGGGGACTGACATAAAAGCAAACTGGAAATAAAGACTGCTGCTCTATCTCAAATGTGGCTGTTACATGGTGCAGAGCAACTCTTTCTGTGTGTGTTTTTGATGGAAACCAGGAAACAGCAAGATAATTTTGTTAGCACAGGCAAGTTTTTGGATTCTTCGTGGCTGACAGTGTCTTCACTCAAAGTACAGAACCAATTTCTGAAAAAGTGCCCATTTACAACTTAAACAACTGACTAGGTAGCGATAGGCTGTTTTTTTTAGTCTGTACAGACTGGTACACAATCAATCCAAACCCAGAGTGCTGCCTCGTGCACCTGGCAGCTGTCCCTCTGCGTGCCTGTGGAAAACTCCCGTTTCCCCACCAGCTGCAGGTGTCACATGAGGCTGCTGCTGCTGCAGCCAGGAGAGAGAAGGGGTCCAGAAACAAGGTATTGAGATCAAAGGAGTCGAATCAGATACCAGGAGGTTCAGTGCAGCATTACATTGATACCTTGCCAGCCTGGAAACATACTAAAACCCTTCACATTGAGAAGACGTGAAGCTCCTATAAACACAGATTAAATAAATAAGCTGTCCAGTAAGAGAAATTAGAACTGAAAAGTATTAATTAATCTAATTTATACGCTTATCAGTTTTGGGAATGAAAGTGATCAAGGGGAGACATTTAACTGATTTTACAATTGGCCTGTACTTCATTCCCAAAAAGAACTTGCTTTACTGGGAAAATGTACTGAAAAGATAAGTCATAGTGATATTTGCATTCAGATTATATTTACTGCTTTCCACAATCTGTGCATCTTTGTAAGTCAGCTCAGGTTTGTGAAGTTACATTTGCGTGGGACTGTAGTTCCTCTAAAAAGCTGATGAAGCTAAGACTCTTTGGGTCTTGTGCATAAAATCTGATTTGGGATTCAGAATACTGCTCTGTAGATTTCACTCAGAAAGATAAGCTCTTTTCTGAGCAATGCCTAGCATTTTTGTGGGAAGTGGCATTTGATCTGCCAGGGGAGCCAGGACTTCTGCTCAGCAGAGTCACCTGGGGGCAAAAAGCCTCAGGGTGCCTCAAGTCCAACCTCCCACTGCAAGCAGGCCAGTCACACAGCAAGTACCTCAATGTTATCCCAGTGCTTCTCATCCTCCCACTGTGGACCCTTGAGGAGAGTCTTTATAGAAGTGTTTCCATCTATTCCACACACTCCTCTCAGGTGGCTGCAGACCAGGTCCCTTCCTTTCTTAAGCTGAACAAACCCAGTTCCCTCATCTCCCTCCCTTGTATCTCATAGGCTGCAGTAATGGATATTCCTGTGGCTTTTCTTGCCTCTGTTTACAAATATGGATAACTGGAATATTTGGAAGCTGCAGTTGAGAGGGCAGGAAACAAGACCAACTATATAGCTAACCCTCCCACTGCCTAACACTAAAATAAAGCTTGCCTTTGAACTCATGGAATAGGAAAGACAGAACCCATGACATAGGAGAGAAGAATCCCTTATTATTATTTTTCAGCTTTTTCATTTACAGATTGTATCAGGCACTGCATGGTAAAATGTAGTAAGCAGCTGTGCAGAGATGAAGCAGCTGATATTAATACATACATAGATGTGGAAGGTAAAAAAATCCGTAGCAGTTATAATAATATATTCTGATTTTACCCACTGCCTTTTGCCCAAAAATAATTTGTGTTATGAATACATGTATTTAAATATATTTTAACATAAAATACATATATTATGAGAAATAAATTCATAACAAATGTCTTCTTTTTTAGATATGGGTGCCTTAACTGAATTAATGAAATCTTTGGACAGGGTTGTCAGTTTGTAATGTGCTGATGAGCATGTGTGAGTCCCACTGGCCCTTGTCATTTTCTCACTGTCACACAAAGCTGTTGAGGGTCACTATGTATTGTAGCCTTCCTTTACCAGTGAGCACAGAATATCCCTGCTGTCAGGGCTGTGATATGAGTGCTGTCATAGCCCCACCCTCTCCCTGTACCCTTTTGCACTGTGCCTCCTGTAAGTGTGATGAAAGGCATCTCTCTGCGCCCAGGCAGGGATGCTGGGCCACTGGCTGTTCCTTTCTCTGACTCTCAGATAAAGCAGGTTTCCTGCCAAGAAAATTCACATTGGCCTCGCCTCTGCAAGGGGGTCTCTCCCCAAGTGGAAATTCATTATTTATTTCCTCCAAGAACAAGTGATTTCCTCATAAAGCTGACCTATTTCTGTAGATCATGCGACAGTTTCCGCTGCTGTAGCTGTCTGTACAGTTGTGCTAATGTGCTGGATTTGCATCAGTAAAGCAACTACTCTTGTCACAGGTAGCAATTTGTACTGAGTAATTGTTGTAGAGCTCATGCACAAGAACCCACATATAGTGTATGTTGTGCATATTTATTGTACATATGAAATATAATGGGTTATAGGAAAATGCATTCACTTTTGTGGTACTTTGAACAGTACTCAGGTATAAATGAGATTTTGTGTGATGTACATACCCCTGTTCTAGGTTACTTTGAGAATATTTGTTCATGATTATTTTATTCTTGCTTTTCTTATTAAGTATTTATTGCAACACAGCCTTGATATTTAAGACTACTACCTCAAGAGATTTACTGCACATTTCACACCTTTTTTTAATGCAATTTTAGTCTGATAATTTTTTGACTTGTTATAAATTGTAGACTCACTGCACTAGGTTTACACCATAGTAACACATTACTCAGTGCGGAATGCTGATCTCACCTTTTGCTTGACAGTTAAATAGAGGGAAAAGAGGAGATTTGTGCATATTTTGAAATGTGGATGCACTAGCACAGTGTTTACCAACTTTTATTACTTTGATGCAAATTTTCTCAGCCATGTTCTATCATACTGAAATTTGAGTCCAAAAGGAAAAACACATTTTTTTTAAAATGCAGGTTGTTAGTATTCACCTTTTTGGTGGCAAATCATTGAGCTGCTTAAAATTCATTCTATCATGCAACCAAAACTGGAACTAGTTTGGAACTGAAAAGCTGATGGTGAGCGCAGTGGTGTGGTGGCCATTGTGACTTGCCATGGCTTCACACACCTTTAAAACATTTTGAATAACAGCTGAAAAGGTAATATGGGTTGGTGGCATGTCAAAATTTGCAAGAATGGAGGGTTGTTTCCCTGAGGGTAAGTATGCTTCATATTTATGCAGCAGGTAGAAAAAGCAATCTGTATGTGCGGTCATCTCTGAAGGACTGTGCTGGAGGGCTTCCCAACCCTACCGAAAGCAATCTGTAGAAATTCCTCCCAGATTCCATCAAGGGCTCCTGGACTATGTGCGGTCATCTCTGAAGGACTGTGCTGGAGGGCTTCCCAACACTACTGCCCCAAGGCTGTCTGTCAGAAAGATTTATCCCAGAGACACAAACACTAGCTCTGGAGTCTTAGAAGTTGGGGCAGGCTGATTATCAGGGCTGAACAGATGTCATAGGCTCAGAAATTTGGAGGTTTTCTAAAAATTATTTTCATGGAGCAGAGGGAAATCAGGGGAAGCCTGAAAATGAAAATATGTGTAAGTGACTAATCATTGATTTTATTTTCTTTTTCTTTGTCCCCAGTCACTCAATTATGGTGCCCTGTATCTATTTTCATGACATTATGGTAAATTCATTATTTTTGTAGGGACTAACTCTGACAGTGATTTGAACCTTCCAGAGTAGCCTTGACACTTTGAGAGCTAATGCCTTCTGTCTAACTCTGTAGAAGTGTTAAGTGTGATTCAGATCTCATGGTTTAATCTGACTCATTTCATTTTTCATTGAAATGGACATGGTATGGGCAGGTGACCGGATTTGTCCCATGATTTGAGGAAGAGAGACTTTCATGTGTATAAAGAGGTCACTTAAAATGTCCATGTGTTTAGCTGTTTGCTATTTTCTAATCTTAAAAAAAAATAAAATCAAAACAAAATAAAATAATTGAAAATTTCTTTTTAATTCTTCCTTTACAGGATCAGGAGACTCTTGTCTTGTCATCTGGTTTTATGATATTTCTTGCAAGGTGCTTCGTTTTTCAAAAGTCCCCTGCAGCTAACAGATTCAGGAAAGGAAACCTGTAAACCAACTCAAGTCCATTAACTAAAATAAACAAATATAATCTTCAGTAAGCCTTATTTTGGCATGGAAAAAGACTGTAGTCTTAAGTAGAGTGGATAAACATATTGAAAATAGACAGACACTAAACATGATGCTCTAGTGTTCACATTAGCACAAACAGAAACAGTTAAATTAGAAATCAAATCAGAAAAAAATAATTATGATCACATTTAATTTGATTTTTCACTTCATATGTATTCATTTAAACTGTTTACAATAAATAAACTGATTATATTTGTGATCATTTATATAAAATTACATGTATGGATATTCACAAATATTCCACATTGAATTGTGGCTTTAATTGGTAGATCTGTCATTCCTGAAATTTATTGTGTATAATTAATGAGTCTTCCTCAAATAATGGAAGATAAATTCCATCTAAGTTTAAAAACAATCTATTCCTTGTAGAATATAAACAGTATCCATTTTATAAATAAATCTACATAGTGTCAACACATTATTGACCAGTCTCCTCAAGCCTGATGGGAAACCAGTCGTTTCTGCAGATGCAGAACGCCTGTAAAATGATAGAACTTTTAACAACATTATTCTCAGGGAGCTTGATTACTGTCCTGGAAAAATTTAAGTCATTTACTTCATGCAATACACCTTAGAAAGAAGGAAAATATTTATATGCAGCTTTTCTCCAAAAGTGTTTTCAAATCTCCCTTCTTTTCTCTGAAACCTCAAAGGTGGTGATGATTGCCATGGCACAGCCCTTAGAATGCATTTTATTTTCCTTGTGAACAACTCAGCTGAAAATCCTGTAACAGAGCAGGTCTTATTTATGATATATTAGGAACCCTTGAGAGCTCCCTCTTAAGGGATTTATCACATTTGTTTCCCTCACTGTCTCTGTTGCACATAGAAATGATAACAAACATTGTTTGGATCTAATGCTACAATCTATATCTCTAAATATCACTGACATCACAGAATCAGACTATTATGATTTTCAAAGTCTCATTCACACAACTGAGAGACAAGTTCATTGTCTTCTTCGTGTGACTATTAATATCCCCCCAGGGAGAGTTTATAGGATCACAGAAGCATTTTCTAGGGTTTGTTTGTTTATTTGCTTTCCAGAGCCAACTTATTAGCTCTCAAAGATACTGTACATGATACTGGCATGATTTCTCAGAGCAGTAGTTGAGATGTTTTATTAGGTATTTCAGCTGAACATTTACTCTCTGAAACTGAGCTATCCAAAGAGGGCTTTTGGGACACTATCAATTCGGTCTAATGTATGAGCTCGAATTATTGTATCATTATAATATGCTGCTTGGTGTCTTTTGCCATTGATTTGCCTACGTTTTTAAATTGCTCAATCAGAAGCCATTTATCTGATAAATTATTAATGAATAAATGTTTGTGATGGAAAAACAAAATACTCAGCATTGCAAATCATGTATCCTACAGGCAACAGCAGTCAGAAGTAAACTGCTCTTGAGCCAAGTAAGTGGTTTATGTAATGTAGATGGAAATTATATGTTGAAATCAACACTTCATTGCAAAGAAAGGATGGCTGCTATTCTCCTAGACTTTTATAAAATTATTGTACATTTATACATTCTTTCATAGGTACAAAATTTAGTTTCAAGTGTGCAAAAACATCTGCACTTTTTAGACTCCAACCATACTGCAAAGGTGCTCAGACTGATCGTTCTTTGAATATTTTTGTAGAAACCTTTTGATTTAGTGTTGATCCTCTACTCTCAAGTATTTTTTCCCAGCTAACAGAATAATTGCAGAGTTAATGTCTTTTGGCAGGTCACATTTGACATTGATAATTTTGAGAGCTTAACTGTATTCTAAATTCCTTGGGACTTGATTTACTTTGAATGAAAGTAGATATGTTCATGCCCCAAGCTAGAAATTGTTGTATGAGATTTGCAATTAAATACCGTATTCATGTTTGTCTCTGTGACCCTTGTCTTCAATATGGAGGCATAGTTAGATTATTAAAAAAAAAACCCTAAAAACCACAGAGAATATAAAAAAGACAAGATCATTTAAATTACTCTCACTAAATGTGGTTATCATTTTCTCCAGATGTCTTTGGCATTATTCTAAGTATAAAAGTAGTTTTTCCAGTGATTTACAAAATGGCTACAAAATACATTTCTGGTCAATGTCAAAGCCGAAATGTAGCAGAGCAGCAGCAGCACAAGTAATATATTACCTCTTACCAGTAAATATCTAACATTCCTTTTCTTGTAACTCACTTAAACTAGGTGTAATTAGCCATTTTCTGTCATTGGGTAAGACTTTTGTTTGGGATTTGGTATTGTGAAATGCATTTGTTGTAATTTTCCTTCCCCTTTCCCCTTCCTTTCTAACCTGTGCTCCAGATTCCAGGCTGCCAATGTTTACAAGGTACTGACACAGTACTTCCAGAAACATGACCTGACATGCACTACCTCTGGGGCCCTACTGCAAAAAATTTCTTTGCATTCTTAAACAGGGAAACTGAGGTTTTTGGTTTTTTCAATTCTTTGGTTTGGCTTGTTGGGTTGTTTTTTTTTTATTTTCAAATATGCAGTGTCTTCTCTTTTTGTACAGGCTCAGCGAGTTGTACACCATTTCGGCAGAGATGTCTGATCTTTCCATCTGCATACCTGGAGGTGCTTTATTCCCTGAATGGTCTTTTCAGTAATCACTGAAGACTTTGTGGGACTGAACACTGGAACAGATGAGTTAAATCCTTCTGGAATGTTCTTCATCAGACGTAGACGTACTGGACTTCCTGGATGTGCCTAAGGACACAAAGGTTAGTGTCTTCCTTATAAACCTCAGGTTTCAGGACTGTTTTATTTCGTCTTTAGCACCAGGGACTATGTTTCAATTTGTTGCTTGAACAGGGACACAGATGAGTAAAATGGTGATTAATACAACATATATATATATAGCTGAGGTTATGCTTTTAACTGCCTTGTAATAAATGTGCTTAGTGAGCTCAGGCAACCTAAAGGCTTCTAAATGACTAGATGGCCACCAAGACAAAGCTGTGCCCATGCTCTGAGCTTGATTGCCATTAACAATTTTTGTGGCATTTCTTCTAGACTTGTGTTTAGTGCATTTCAACCACTCTCACTTGATTTACAGCCTGTAAAAAGGGGACAATATTCTATTTTGTTCATGAGATAGTTCTTCTTTACAGTTGGTGGGGATCAGAGTGTTTGTTCAACTGTGTGCTTGATTGTTCTAGATGGCATGGAGGCTTCAGGAGAATGCCAAAGACATTCATAGCATGTTGGAAAAAATTGATTTCTTCTTAATGGCAGCTATTCATATTCCAGAAACTGTGAGATTTTGATAAAATGCTTTGTTTACCCTTTGGTTTCTCTTCAAACATTATATAATCTGCTGATATTATTCTGACACTACTTTGCCACCTCAAGAAATCAGCCTTGACCAGAGCAATTCACTGACACAATTTTTCTATGGAATGATTGAAAACATAGAATAAATAATTTTGCAAGCAGATACATGCTCAGAAAGGTGGTAGAATGTGTGTGGGCATATGTGCTCATCAAGTCATGTCTCAGACACATAACTGACAAGGAAAGTAGCAAGATCATAAAGATGCATCAGGATTTTCAGCAGGAATCATAACATTATAAAAAACCACTATGTTTATAATGATGTGGATCATGCTATGAGCAGTAGGGAAGAAAAGTGAACAATCATAACCTTGATTTTTATTCTATGATTGCCATCTGTTTTTCTTTTTTTTTTTTTTCAGAATATTCTTTAGGATTAATGCTCTATCTGTGTTTGGGGAAGAGGGTGAAAAGTTCCTCTCAGTTTCATTCTGTCAACTTCATCTTATTTCATATGGACAATGCAAAAACCCCTAGTTTTACAGATACTACTTTTTCTTATTAAGCATCTCCTATTAAATCTATTCAAATCTATTAAAATAATTTCAGGAAACCTATTGGCTAAAGCACACAGAGCTCAAACTTGATGTAATTAAACTATATGAATTGAGTTCTGCTTTTTCTGGTTTTGTGGAAGGATTCCAGTGCTATCATCTGAATAATAGTTTTCTAATTAATCTTCCTCTGTCTGCTACCCTATCTAGCATTTGAATTTGTATTCTAAACACTAACTCTCTGTATAAAAAAAACAAAAGATAAAAATATCATCCCTCATAAAAAAGAAGTTTGCCTACTGGCATCAAATATCTACTCCAGATAGGAGGAGAAAAAAAAAAACACCAGAAAACCAAATATAGTTTTATCTAAGTTCTATTGAAGTTACGGAGAATCTTTGTAACAGACTTCAGTAGGAACAAGAACATGAATATAACAATACAGACTCCATTTAAAAGCAGAAGGTTAGAGGAGTTGCAAGAATATACAAAGTTTGCTGTGTAGAGGAGAGCTGTGATAGTTCTTTTAGGCGCCCTCAATGTGATATCTAAATATTTTCCAAAAAAGTAAAATTGATATAAGAGCATATATTGTAGCTTTAAAATGTGGACTTTTTAAATAATATTACATCTTTTATACCTGTGTGTGTATGTGTATACTTTGAGGTGAATGAATACCTCAGTTGCAGAGTTAGAATGCCAAATATGTTGTAAACTCCATCTTCCTGCACTGTATGTTCGTGCTTGGGAGGTTTGTGTAATATGTCTGTGTGTGACTGATAAAGAAACATAAGGGATAGGATTATGGGTTTGGCTAGCTCAGCATAGCTGTTGATAGAGCCTTGCTGTTTCAGGACAGATAATGCTGGAAGATAGGATTGTAGAATGGTTTAGGATGAAGGGATCTCATAGATCATCAGTTACAGCCCCCGTGCCATGGGTAGGGACACCTTCCACTAGACCAGGTTGCCAAAGTCTCATCCAGCCTGGCCTTGAATATAGCCAGAGTATCCACAACTTCTCTGGGCAACCTCTGCCACTACTTCGCCACTCTGAATAACTAATTTCTTCCCAACATCTCACCTAAACCTACCCGTATTCAGGCTAAAGCCATTGCCCCTTTCCTGTCACTATCTGCCAATATAAAAAGTCCCTCATCCTCCTTTTTATAAACCCTCTTAAGGTACTGGAAAGCTGCTATAAGGTCTCCCAGAAGCCTTCTTTTCTCCAGGCTGAACAACACTAAGCTGTCTTAGTCTCTGTTCATGGGGGAAGTGCTCCATCCCTGTAATCACCTTTGTGGCTCTCCTCTGAACCTACTCCAACAGGTCCATATCTCTCTTGTGATGAGGACTCTAGACTTGGATGCAGCACTCAGGTGGGGCCTCATGAGGGCAGAGCTGATGAGAAGAACCACCTCCCTCGACCTGCTGCTGACCTTTCTCTTTTGAAACAGTCACTGGATTTGTTTGGCATTCTGGGCAGTGAGAGCACTCTGTTGGATCATGTCCAGTTTTTCCTCCATGAGAACCCCCAAATCCTTGTCCACAGAGCTGCTCTCAAAGAGTTTGTCTCCCAGTACTTGTATCCAGAATTGCCGCAACTTAGGTGCAACTTGCACTTGGACTTGTTGTACTTCGTGAGGTTAAGTATCCTCCATATCTTTCACTTTGCTTACAGTATTGTTACTAAAGCAAACATTCATTAATACCAATATATAAATTTGGATATAAAATGGTGTAAAAACATTTCCTTTATTTTTCTTTTTGTGGATTTCATAGTTAATACTACAAAAAATGTTGCAAACACTATTTGAGATTGGAGAACAAACTGTCTTTGACAGGTAGTAGACATGTTCATTTAAACAGTGCAAATAAAAATGCATAAGCTAAATTATCTGACTGGCTGTAAAGCCAGTGGAGTTCTACCTGTCCAAATTTTCCATGGTTAATTTTTGTTACTGGTTGAATTTTATCAAAGATGTGCAACTAGATTTATACACAAGGCCTGCACAAAATATGCAAAATACACAAAAGCTATACACAAAAGCTTAGGTAGCAAAAGGTAGAAATTACCCTGATGTAAGAGAATAAATTATAGTTATGCTGAATTGAGTACCTACATTGTGCATTTAATGGTGGGGGGTGGGGGGGAGGGGAGGGGAAAGATACTTGTGAACTGGGAACATTTGGCATAACCTGAGATTTAAAACTGATCCTGGAGAATTTGTGCTAAGCCTACAGCATACAGACTATATCCTGGAGGCTACAGCTTCCTCCCAGAGGTTGGGAGGAGAGTCCCCTGACACAGGAAAGACTGAATTCTGCTCTTCCATGTCCTAAGAGGTTGAATTAATGTGTGGAAACAAAAATGTCTTCTGTCAAATATATTTTGTGACAAAAAACCCCAGAAGTGATCTATCCACCATTTCAGAAGTAGGTCAGAGCTGTGAATCCTAATCTAAAGCAACAGGACCGAAACCCAGCGTAAGGTCCCTTCAGATCCAGAAACACAGGTTTTGTTTAAGATATGTTTGTACCCTTGTCACCACCTTTGCCTGTCTCGTTGGTCTCCCTGAGAACCACCTTTCACTCGAGACTGACCTCATCTTCCTCTCAGCCACTACTTCTTATCAGAAAGCATAAAGTTACATACAAACAATGTAACAGCAAAACAAGGCATGAGTTTGATCCCTAGCTCCTGCTCATCCATCCAATCTATTCACTTATTTCCTTGGTTTTGCCCCACAGTCCCATTCAATGCACAGTAGATTTCAGGGAGCAGGTAGGGAAGAGAAAGTTTCCAAGAAGCTGCTAAGAATACAGACACCTTTTTTTGGGATAGAGAGACAAAGTCACCCACACTCTGGGCAAGAGAATCAGTCCTGGTTTGTTCAACTTACAAACACACACTGCCAAGTGTTGCAAAGCCCAGGCCCCCACTGACTCCAGTGGGAGCACAGACAGCTTTTATTGTAAATGTTTTCACTGATCACCATTTAAAGGGCAGAGAATTTGAGGACGATAAGCCGAGACACCTCCTCTTCCATTTTTAACTCTTAGATGGGATGTAATGAAAAGTATTTGCAGTATGTATTGCTTTCACATAGTAGAAAACGATTGCTCAAACAACTACAGTAACCTCTAATCCTTATCCTCAGAGCCTTTTTCTTTTTTCTTATTTTTTTCCTTTCATGTCATTTCTGGCTTTAATGAGATAAAGAACTCACATGAATTAAGTTATGTTTACTATGCTACTCTTGTGGCAGAAGTTTATCCCTTGTGTCTTCCTGTAAAGTCATGGTCTTTTGTTTTCTTTTGTGTTGTCTTTTCTGGAAACTTTCAATACAAATGAAAGCAGCATGGTAGACTTCATATCCATTAGCTGATTCTGATATCTGTCATACAATTTCCTCCCATAAAAATTAAAAAACTTGTAAACATGGTTTTTTTCAGTAAAAAAACTGATGAGAGAAATATGATGATAAGCATTAACAATATAATAATTAAATAATTAAAGCATAAACCCATAAATTCTAGCAACTTTGTCTCTTCTATTATAAATGTGAATATCAAACAGTTTTTACAAGAGGTAGCAAAGGATTTATGGCTTTCCCTCTCTCAATAATTTAATTCATGTAAGATTTTAAAAATATTTTATTTAAGAAAATGTGGGCATTTTTACTTACTTGGAAAAAAGGCATTTTAAACAGCAGGATGTAATTTCAGACTATTTGCAGTCAAGAGGCCTCTGCTGAGCAAAATACTCATTCAATTTAGGAATGCAGATTATAATAATTTTCCTATCTCCCTCACAGCAGGATTCCTGCCATCGTTTTGCAAACCCACAGGTTGCAGTATTGAATGACTAGCTAACTTCAGTTTCAGGTAACACATGCTTTAAACGTATTCTCATTAGCTCAACTTAGTTATAATGCAAAGCTGCTTAGTTTCACCAAGTGAAATGGGATACACTTAAATTGCCTCATCTAATATAATACTCCTTAATACATGCAAAGTGGTTTATGATGGCAAAGCTTGTAGAGCATGAAAATCGGCAGGAAAAGTAAGGTTTTCTGGCTAAAATTGTCAAAAAGAAGTCCTATTTTATATCATTTCTTTTTAAAGTAGTTAAGAATAAGGACAGACAGATTGGAGTAAAAAATAATCAGTCTAGAAAAATGCAAATTTAGCACATTAACCTTTTAATATATTGGCTCTATCAAACAAGAAAATTATCAACTAAAGCTGTTCTTTCAGTAATATCCTTTGCACTGTAAAATTAAATGTAAAATACACAGTGTCCAAAATGTATTGCAGTAAGAAACAATATTCTTCATTCTATCTATTTTACACAGGGAGTTTTATGTTGTGCACCAAGTTTCCATTTGCTAGTATTACAACAATATCCAGCTTGGTGTGGCTGTATTAACTTGCAAGGACTTTTTAATTTCAGACAGGGTCCAAGAATTACTTATCTCTCTTCCTCCTTTAAATGCTGAGTGAATATACCCTAATCTTGTATAGTTGTGACACAAAATCTGGTTTTAATAGGACCCCAGAAAACTGGTAACATCATTTGCTGTTTTTCCCAATATCTTGCACCTGCAGTCTGAACATAGGATTATAAATCGTTTCCCTACATCCCTTTCCAATACTTCCAGAAAACTCCAGAGAGGTGCTAAGCTGCTACAGGCTTTGCAGATGACACCCAAGTGTATATCTCACTTTCTACAGATGTAACCAGAGCCATCATAAAGATGTTGCACTGCCTAGAGGAAAATGGCTCCTGGAGAAGAGCATCTGGCTGAGAATAAATTTGGGTGCAATCCAGACAATACTGGTTGAAAGACAGAAATGATCCAGACAGCCAGTTGAGCAAGATTCCTGTGTTCATGCCTTAAGCATTAATTGCAATGAGGCTGTTCATATCCTTGGAAAAAGGCAGGATAAGCACATTGCTCAGCTGTGGCCCCAGAGAACGAACCAAGAACTCTTCACAGTCCAGTTAAAAGCATCTGCAACACGTTTGGGTTTTTTCAGTCTGTTTTAGTTTTCACTTTGCTTACAATATGAGGCAGCAAAAAAAACAAAATCTAGGAAATGCTCACACACCTCAAAGAAGAAGGCCTAGCCACAAAGATCTCTGATTCATTTCTACAACTCACTGTATCCGGGGCTGTTTGGCTCTTCATAGTAAGAGAAAATTACTCCTGCAGTGCAGTGTCTCCAAGGCTCCTATTTGCATCAGGATAGCAAGCACCAATCTTGTTCTCAAAGGTACAGCCATTTTGGGTCTCTTGATATCCACAATTGCTTTTTCATTCTCTGCAAATGGACAGCTTCTACAAGAAACAATCTGAAACCTTCTGAGCAGAGAGAGTTCCTGAGGGAGGTTTAATGATTATCTTCTGGTTATGCAGTGAGCTTTTAGGGTCTGTACGTACTGCAGAAGCCTTTCAAGAAAGAATTTACTTCCAGAGGTCCTGTATGTCTGCTTAAATTGAGACTTCTACTCTTGGTGGCAAACTCTGGGAGGTCATACAAACATCCTTCATCAGGGTGCAGCACCTCCTATGATAACAAATAACTGGAAAGTAGAGGTGAAAGCAGGAGATGAAAACTATAAACAAGTAATGTCCCATGAAAACACAACTGGAGAAGCCACACACAATACTTCTGGGGAAGCTGGAATCCAATTTCAGGATGGAGCAGACCTTTGAACCAGGTCCCAAACATTGATGAAAAGTTATGAATGTCTTTATGAAGGAGAAGTAACTCTAAAACTGTTGGTAGTCACTGTAAAAACCTTGAACCTTCTACCTGGAAGCATTTTTTTTTTTACTCAATTTTCTCAGCAGGGAGCAGAAAAAGGCATCCTGGGGTCTTTTTCTTGAGGAGTTTCTTGGTGTAAGCAGTCACCTACAGTTTAGTCCCCTAGATTTTCTGAGGTCACAATATGACCAAGTAAGATGTGTTTCTCTAAATATCTCCCTTTTACTTCTTCCAGTTTACATTCAGGAGTAAGGAAGAATAAAATAACAATACAGATCTTCAGCTTTTTGCCTTTCTTACAGATGATTGCATAGTTTTTGGTTTTGGGGGATACTTATCAGAAATTTCTGTCTCAAAAGCAAAGATGCATTCAGAGAGTACTGAAGTCATCCTGTTAATTTTCCATGTATGTTTTGTGTATATGAACTGGAGCATTGATCTTGATTGGTTAATCTTTGGGCCTCATAAGGAAAATAGAACATTTTCCTCCTGGTAATGCCTTCCTTGTAGTCTCTTGTTGGCTCGCCAGCTGTGCTGCTTATTACAGCTTCATTCACTTTTTGAAAACTCTTTAAAATGTTCTCCAGTAAAAGCTGTGTAGAAAACTCAGTGCATGCCTGTGAAACACTTGTAGGAACATGTAGTTATTGGGAGGAATAAAATAAAAAAATGCAAAGCTACTATTCAATTGGTATGTGCACAGCCATGCTGTACTTATTGCCATCATGAATAAAGCATTTGTTTTGCTAAACTGTACGTGTATTCCTAGAGGGGTACTTAAAAGACAGAGCTTGTTAGAGAAGTCATGTAAATGCAGAATTTCTCCTGTTTCAGTGTTCAAATCATAAGGTATAATCATAAATCCTGACAGCAGCCTGACCGGCTAAAAGGGCACATGGGACTCTACTAGAAATCCAGGAATTTCTTTTCCATGACCACTTGTATAACCCACCTCCTCTAAGGAATGAACAGCGAGCCAATCCATGTCACGGTCTAGTGTGTTATCCCTCCCAAAATGCCCTGTCACTGCACGAAGTCCCAGCAGAGACAGGGCAGTGAACACTCCAAAACACTTTCCTGATCAGCCTCTGCCTCCTGGAGCCTTTGCAAATCAGACGCTGCAGTGTGAACATTTTGTTCTCGAGGGGATATAATGAAAGCTGACATGCTTTGATCTTCTAGGAGACTCACAGGAAATACTGCCACAAAAATACTGGGTTCCCTGGGGACTTCATGCTTGTTGATTTGGTTGGTGACTTTTTCTATATTTTGCACTGTTACTTGAAAGCTTGAATCCTTCTTCTTTCCCTAAAAGAGACTTACCGATGCAATTGTAATATGTGTATGCTGAAACTGCCAAATGCCTTCTGTATCCTTCCTCATTGTTCTGAATAGAGGGTGGCGTTTTCTCTCCTTTATTAGTTAGCTGGTATCTTGATGAAGATCAAGAAAACTGCTGTCTTAATGGGCTTGCCAAAGTGATTCCTGCTTTAACAGCTTTTGCTTCAAATACCTATTAATATTTCAAATACTGTGGTATATTTTAAATAGACCACAACAGTATTTACAAAAATTTAATTGTAAGTTTCTTTTAACTTACTAATGCAAACAGGGAAAAAAAAAAAAAAAACAACTAAATAGCTTTCTTTTCCTTATTGTTTTGGATTTGCTGTTCTAGCTAACTTTTATGTTTTGTAGCACAAATGCTATTCTCTGATTTTTCCTCCTTGAAGGTTAATGTGCATCAAAACTAAGTAGTAATAGCATTTTCTTTCCATAAAGCCCTTCCTTTTACAGCTGTATAAATTGTGTAATTCCATCACATGGTAATATATACATATTTCTATGTGGATATCTGTTGGAATTTTTGAGAGTGTGAGCTACACCTTCATGAAGTCAAAAGGCTTACCATAAACAAAGTTTGTGTGTTTGCTGTTTTAATATCTTGTGGCAGTAGCATTCTAAAATTATGCAAATTCATAAAATGGATAGAACTTTGTGATGGAATTTTTCTGTGCAATGTTTTGTAACACTAAGTTGTTCCTAAATTATCTCCTTAAAACAAAAGTCAATGTTCTCATATATGCTTCAGGATTTTTGGCATGGTCCTAGAAGGATGCAAATATCTGCAGTATAATACAAGAAGAATCTGAACACAGAAACCCACCATTTGAAGATTCAAAAAGTTCTTAGCTTGCAAGAAAGCTTGTCACTTCAAATTCTGTCATCACCCAACCCAGAAGCATTGCTGAACTGGCTGTGTTGTGTAGCCAGCTAATTCTTGCCTTCCATAGGCAGTTCAGATTCCACAAGACAAGTATTTCCAAAAGCTTGTGCTCTGCATTGTTTGGACAATGAGGGTTTCCTAGTAATCTTGTGATTCTCACCTGAGAGAATGGACAAGTTTTTCTTGGTCTGAGTATTTAGGCTTTTATTAAGAAAAAAGTTGAATTGGGACTGAATTCTAAAATTTATGTCTCATTTTCAGAGGTAATCCACACCCAAGTCTGCTTCCCAATACCAAGTCAGCAGAGATTGTGAAGCCATAGGATAGAAAATGTTTTCACTAAAATACTTCAGTTTTCACTGACTTGTGCTCATGCATTTGCATTCTTATGTTGTCATGGATAGAAATGATGTTCAGTGGTAAATGGAAGAAAAACATGGAAAATAAATGGGCCATGCATTTTATCCACTCCTACTTACTGTTCCATATCAAAAATGCTTATTTAATATTTCAGATCTCTGAACATCTTAAATATGTGGATGTTTAGAAAAAAGGCTTTTCTACTTTGGCAAAATTCAAAATGTCACAGGAAAATCACCCCATTTGTGATTCAGATTAAAAGATTTGGTGCTTTTCAATTTCATGTTCTAAAAATGGCATGGATCTGAAGTTTATTTTCTTCATATCTTCTCTTAAAAAAACCCTTCAAACAACTGGAAAAATTGCACAACCTAAATAGTTATTCCTTTCCTCACATATATCAGAGATTTTAAGTCATTTTCAGAAGTTATTATAGCTTCCTCCAATCCTCTTATTCTCAGTAACTCTTGGAACCTGGCAGCTCCATCAGGTGTGAAAAATAATCTAATTTTCATAAGCACATTAAATATATTGGAAGTTGGGTTTTCAGTAAATAGATGACATCAAATATTCTTTTTTTTTTTTTTAAATCAATGTTCATTCCAAGATAGTTGCACTACCTACAAATGGCAGTGAACTAACATAGAGGACTGGAGCATTTTTGTGCTTTTACAAACTGTGCTGGAGACTTGAAGACATGTGTTTGGAATCTTTGTCCCTGTTTCTGAATATCATGACTCTTTATTTAGAATATGACTATGTCTCAAACTAAAAATAAAATAAGGAAACATTTTCCTATCTTTTTTTTTTTCCCCTCACAAACTGTATAGATCTCACAAGCCCAAACTTGAATAGTACAATCTGTTCCTTGGCCTCATTGGAGGGACCGAGGAGTTTTCCTGCCTACAAGCATAAGCATGTAGCAGAAGTCTCTAAATTGAGAACTTGCTCATTTTAAGCTGATTTTGTAATCATAAGCCCAGATCTGAATCACATTCTTGAAATATTTGTCTCTTGGCACTGATCACAGGGAGAGTTTAAGGTGATTTCATCTCCCAACTTAGGCATTTTGCTGAGGAAGTCATCATGATGGAGAATGAATCCAGACCCTAATTCAGCCACATTCCCAGTCCAGATTCCACATGAAATCTGGTTGTAGCCAAAGGGGATAAGATCTATGTATTTGACCCCAAGCACATAGATACTCTCCTCAGACCCTTTGTCAAAACTTGCCAGAATGTTTAACCTTGGAAAATAAGGATGTAGGGAAATATTGACACAGCCTTGAAAGCTGTAGCTCAAAAGTGTCTGCAGTAAAATGTATTAAGCTTGTAGCTTTGACACAGGAATGGGATGATGCATAACTCAATGAATACAAGAGATCTTTTCCTTTGAAACTCCAGACAGCAATGCTCGATCTCTGCAAAGCTTAACAATATATAAATAGCTCTTTGTCACTTTCATGAATGCTTGTTTACAAACCCCTTAATCCCACTGAGTGCAAATAAAAATTGACAGGTAACACTGTAATTGAAGGTGCATGTGTACATGGTGCAGTGCTTGTTTATTTGTGCGATGTTGTGCTGGGCTGTGCCAAACACAATGGAAAAAATGGAACCATTGCAGTCATTTTAGCAAGTTATTTGGTTGCATGCGTGATGTAATCTACTTCTGGGTCTCGTGAATGCATTCAGCTTTACTTGTTAACCAGCAAAACATTATTTATTAATGACTTCTTCATGCTTTATTAAGCCTAATGTCAAAACACCTCTGTGGGACTCTAGGCATGTTCTCTCTTTGTATTAAACCCATCTAAAGAAAATGAAAAATTATGCATCAAAGCTGCAGATAAAACCCAGTAGATATCCTTTCAATTTCTCCTGATCCTGGCAGATGATGCTTCTGAATATTTGTGAAAGCACAGCACTTGATTGTATGCTGGCTTAAATTGAAGCTTTCTACAATCTCAGATGTGTGTAATTAGGGTTCCTTAGAAACCTAACAAGGCTACTGTGGTCTCCAAAGCTGAGCAGAGTGCTCAGGTGGCAAAAACTGACAAGTTCACCACAGAAATAGTATTCTTGCTTTTTTCTGTGAACTGAAGTTCCATATCACAGGGAAAGTCTACTTCATGGGAACATTGAAATTAAGCAAAGTAAGAACATGTTGAATTACCTGTGACTTCTGTGGTTTGGAACAGTTGGTATGGCTCAGGAAACTAATACTGCAGTTCAACAAACTTTTCCACCCTTGATCTAACAGAACACCTTGTTCTCTAGCACTGACTTGAGATTCAAATCCAACATGTCTTAACCAATAGCAACATCCTAGGACATATTTCATGGTTCTTCTATATGTGTTGATATTTTACATTGATCAGGCAACACCAGCTTTTAGACCCTAGAAATATAGACAGAATGGAATAAACTTATAATTTTATGTGGTTGGAAGAAATGGTCATTCCAAGAAAGTCAGCATGTTCATCAACTTTTACGTGAAAGAGAAACCTACAGATAAAGGTTCTAGTTTTTTCTCATCTTACATTTGAAAAGGAACCTTTTGTACATGTAGGTTTTAAAAATATTTTGGTTAACAGACTTAATAATGGCAAATCAGAATTGTCTGAGTTATAAAAATAAAGAAAGTCATATTAAAAAACTTCAAAAGTTAGAACTTTTAAGAGTTAGACATTAGTTCCTTTTATGAAATCCTAGTATTTAACATCTGAAGTGACAACACAACAGTTTAACTGTTGAAATCCAAAGTTTTTCACAGTAGAAATGCCATTTTGTTTTTACTGAAGACAGAGGTTCATCACAGGTTTTATTGGAGAGCAGAAATAAAGTGTAAAGCCTTAATTTTACTCTCAACTAACCCTGGCCTATGTTTATGTATCAGATAAACAAGCAGCAAAGTTTGACCAAAGCACAGGCCAAAAATATTGGGGCACTTTCCAACTACAGCAACAGAAATCTATAGATAATTCCTGGAGGGAGTTGTAGATAGATGGTTTGGACGCTGCATAATCACTACTGCTTTATTTCCTACTTTCTGTTTGTAATTACTACCAGTAATGAATATTTAATGTGAGCTTGTTTTGCGCTTTTCCTTTTTCTTTCATCTTGCTACTTTCATCATCTTTCACAACATCTGAGAGATCAATGTAAGGCAATGGGATGGTTGGGGAATGTACCATATCGTTACCATATCACAGCAAACATAAATAATTGGGAGGGCAGATCCTCAGCTGGTGCCTGTAAACGGAGCTGACCCAATTTTGGTAGAAGCTGTCCAGTTACAGGCTGTCATTCAGAGACCTCTTGGCATGGAGGTTTCAGTAACATAAATTGAAGAGTGCCAGACTTCCCTGCTGGAGTGCTTTGTTCCCTTTTCTGCCAAGCAGACACTGGAGTCTGGTTTGTCTCTTTCAAAGTGGGTACCTCATCATCAGAGAAAGAGTCCTGCCTGTCTGGTGCATGGCTTTTGTCTGGAACTAGCTATAAAGCTGTGAAATAAACCAGGGGTAGTAGAGTAGGGCTCTGCTCTTTCTCCTCTGGTTATCTTTTGTGATAAATAATTGATCCTGCTAGAGATGTTAGCCTGTAAATCCCAATGGGAAAGAAGCACCCCTGCTAGTCCAGGAAAAAATTCTAAAATGACACAGAGGCAAGATCAAAATTAATGTCACATCCTTTCCATTGGTGCTTCCTAATATTTAGCATGGTTAACTGCAGAGGGTTTCTCTTTCAGGGTGTGGGGGTTTTTCCCCCACATTATTCAGCCACCATAGTCATTATAGATTTTCCTCTTCCCAGCCTTCTAATGCATTGCCTGTACTACATGCAGAGCACAGTGTGTAGATGATGGAAGGGTGCTAAGTGTGGCACTGCAGTGCTACGCCCAGCACCTGTCTGCTCTAGATCCAGCTCAAGAAGCCTTGCACTGCCTAAGGCCAAAGAAAACAGGTAATCTGCCTTTCTGAGAAGCGTAAGGCAATTTGTTTTAGAACCAGGTAAACATTGTTCACTACTAAAACTAACTAGAATCCAGAAACCCAGCAGCAACCCATTTTAGACCAAAGGGAAGCTGTTGAGAGCTTGTCAGGTCCCTCTAGATTACAAACAAAACAAGAAAGTCTGTATTATACAGATTTCCCAGGAGGACACAATTAAAAATCATCCTGTTCAGGAACTACTTTATATGCTTTTGTTTTTAATAAAGCCCTTTGAGACCAGCAGTGGTGTAATATTCATACTGCTTTTGGTCTGTCTATGGTCTTCATGCTGCTCATTGTCAATACACCACACTTTCTTCTCAACCGTTTGCTGTTTAATGAGAAACTCAGGATTAGATGGAGGTCACCCACTTCTTTACACAGATTCAGTAGAAGCTCAGTTTCATTTATTTGATTTATTTGATTTCCAGAAATGCAATTTCAGATTATTGTTGTGATGTGGTGATTTTACCATTCCTGTGAACATATCATTTCTTCAGAGCACAAGCTGTTTATAACTTACACTGGTTCATACTGTGGCATTCACCCCTCTGTGAAGACAGCAGAGCTGCGACAAGCTTCACTGGCCATGAGCTGACTTTTGTACACACTGTCAATGACATCGATGATTGATGCACTGTCTCATCACCTGAGCCGTGCATGTGGGAGAGCTCACGGGCCATAGTGAGGCAGATTTCCACCTGTAGTATTGTTCAGAGGAACTTGCTATGGATGGAACCATCAGCTGGGACAGGACTCTGGTGAAATTTGGGTTTAGCCCTCCCCTATGAAATTATGAAGCCAAGGACACAAAAATCCTCTTGTCTTAAATCGGTACAGTTAGTGGCAGGTTTGCTCTGAAAAACAAAAAGAGGACAAATGTGCTCAAAGAGCTGGGTTCGGTGCATTGTCTTCAAGGTGATTTCACTTAGTCATGTAATTTTTGCCCTTTGTTGTACACATGTGCCTCCCATCATTCTCTATCACACAGTGAAATATAATCTACCGCATATGAAGTAATGAGAAGAGAGAATCATGCAAAATTAATGTTTTAATGATTGGACTTTTGCTTTGCTTATGTTTGGGGGAAAAGCATGTGTGGAAAGCTCTTCTGTATCCTCAATTACTGCTGCTCCAGGCTATCTCTGCTGTTGTAGCAGTTCTGATAAGCCTACAGAAGAGAATCCCTTTTCTCTTGACAGCACATTTTCTGGTATTTCTACAGCAGTTCAGTAATGTCTTTATTGTGTAATGTTGTATTTTAATAGTCAATTAAAATTCCCATTGAATTGACAAAATGGACTTAAGAATTTCTGAAGACTATTTTGCAAAAATTACACATGAGACTGTTCTGATAATCACTGCTACAACACTACTACATTCAAACTTACTCAAAAGCCTCACCTTACCACAATAGGAAAAGTTCTGAGGCAAGAGAAAACATAAATACATTCCTTCATAAAGGAGTCTGTTATTGAATTGAATCTCATTTCTCTGTCATGGCCATGTCTCCTCTTTTTTCCCTTCAACACCATCAGCATTTCTCTTCTGCCTTTGTTCATTTTCCCAACTCCTTTCTGTGTTGTCTTTTTCTCCTTTTTTTGTTTTTGTTTGTTTCCTCTGGTCCTCATGTTCTCTACTAATAACAAATAGTGCAGTGCCTTTGTGATGAGGATAAGAAGGTGATGAATAGTCCAGTAGTCAGATTTCAGAGGCTTCACACAGGGTTTATGTGAATTCTTTTCTGTTTTGTTTTGTTTATGCCTTTCATAACAAATGTGTTTACAGCCTGCAGGTTAAAATGAATGAAGGTAGCAAATACCTAAGACAAGCTCTGTATGAGTAAGTACACCACTACAGGAGGCAAGGCTTGCAAACACAAGTCATTCCCACTCACTCATTGCTCACTTCTGCCATCCCTACAACCTTATCTTCAGTCCCATGATACTTGGTGGGTTTCTTAACACCTCAGCTGCTGGAATTGCTTAGTGCATGAAGAACTGTTCTTCCACTTAGCATTTCTCAGTTCTCCCAGTTTCATTACAGGATATTTTCTTTCCAGACATCATCAGTAGATATTCTTTCGGCATTTTTAAGATGATCTCCTCAGGACCTTACCTCATACAAAATGGTAACAAACTTATGATAAAAATGCACTACCAGATGTGTTGCGGATTGTGTTCATAATATTTAGCAAATCTTGCAATTGCTCCACAGAGGAAGTTTGTTCCAATTTCCACAGAAAAACACTGCAAGCAAGGCAAATGACAGAACTTGGGAAAAGCCATAAATAGGAAGTTCACAATTCAAGATACAAGCAAATCCATAAGGTTACTGTTTGAGAAAATAACAATAATAATTTTAGCCTTTTGGAAAGACAAGGACAGACAACAACAACATTTCATTGCAAACAACAATTCAGCATTCCTCATTC
Organism: Passer montanus; assembly: GCF_014805655.1. Taxonomy (NCBI): domain Eukaryota; kingdom Metazoa; phylum Chordata; class Aves; order Passeriformes; family Passeridae; genus Passer; species Passer montanus. The sequence continues at coordinate 3,173,889 of NW_024373145.1, forward strand.
TATTGCCTCTGGCCTTTTAGTTTTCCACTATAGTGTGCAAATAAAAGTGAATTGGCACTTTCAAATGTACTTCTGTGACTCTACAGATGTGCTATTAATGTGGATTTTTCAAGGCACAAATTGACTGTGATTAAATTATATTAAAAAAATACAGCGGGCGTCTGCTTGCAGGTCATTCCTCCTATTGTTTACTGCAGATGGTGAAGAATCATTTTGAGCAAAGATGAATATTTGGAGAGCACACAAACAAACTTTTACAAGGACTAAAATTTGTGGTGTGATGGGCTGGGGAGAATGAAAGGAGTATATTTTAAAAATTGAAAAAGTAGCAAGGTCCGTGAGAATTGTCAGAGTGAGGCAAGGGCTTGCTGGAGACAGGTGTATAGGTCAATAGCAGAAGGACAATCAGCAAGAACTAAAACTGGCATTTTTTATTTCAGTATTTCTCTGTATTTGAATCATTCATTCCACCTACTGAAATATTTGCTTCTCCTTCCCTGGTGGGACCTTCACAAATGTCTGGTGCATTTGTGCACACATACAGCAAGGAGAAAATACTGATGCCACATGGAAACCTGGTCCTTGTCTGCAGTGGCCTAGAGATGCTGCTGTATGCTCCTCTGCACCTCTCAACACTCCCACACAAGGGAGAACATTACAGCATGCTTTTTACGCGCAAGCCTGAGCTCTCTGCCATGAAAAGCAAGAGTGCATAGAGAAATGACAAATTTTTACCCTGAAATGTGGCCAAGGTAAGCACCCAGGGACTAGTGTAGCCTATTTAAGTATTCAGTTCTCTTATTTGCATGTGTTGTGTCACAATATTTAGTTAATGATTACATATAGTTTTTTTCAGACCTCTGCTTTGTTCATGGCACAATGAGGGAATATGCACTGAGAACAAACCAGCAATACACAGAAGAAATATACTAATAACTGTAAGATGCCTGTCTTGTGTAGTAAAAATGGAAATTATGTCAGTTAAGGCAGAAAAATGCATAAAGAAAAAATTAAAACACCTGAGACTTCAAAAGTGGATATTGAATTTTAGCAGTTACTGTCCACCAGCTGTTCATTACTGTGCTTTAGCTGAAGGTTTCTGCCTTCACAACTGAGTTGTATTCATAGTTAACAGCTTGAAAGAAGCCCACTGGCTTTTTGCTGAAGCTGATTCCATCTCTTGGTGAGGGCATTAGGTGGCTGTGGATGTTGTAACAGCAAGGACTACCTCTTAAATTGCATCAACTCTATCCCGAAGAAGACGTACCTAGAGAGAAAGAGAAAGAAAACTCTCTTGGCCTCTGCCACAGGCTTCCTGGTAATAGTGGGCAGGTGACTAAAATTTTTTCACATTTGTCCCCTAAGTGCATTTTACTCCCAATTCATTCCATTTGGCTAAGCAAAAGGAAATATTTGGGGTCTATTGGCAGAAAACTCTCAACTGCAGTTGAAGTTCCTGGGTAGGCTCCCCCCAGGCATGCCACTGGAAAGCGGTCAGTTTAAAGGCTTCTCAGACTGACTTTCAAGTTCACTGTTATATTTTACAATTCATCTTGAACATCTGTGGTCAGTTCCCTGTCTTGTGGGAGGACACTAGCAATATTCTCATCTCACACAGGCATAGTTAAGATACATTTTTTGAGCTTTGAAAAGAACGTCACTAGAGCAAAATCTTCATTTAAGGAAGCTGTCATTCCTATTAGAGGTAGAAAGTGAAATTCAGCCCATCTGTTGTGTACCGCTGTCCGATTTCAGCTTTTTCTCTCATACTTGTAAAACTCTTGAATGTGACAAAAAATATGACAATTTTTTTAAAGTTGCTCTTCAGAGCATGTGGCAAATGATTCTTGGATATCCTTTTCACACTTTCAATGTGTGAGCAAAAGGATGTATGAAGAGAGTTGTCTGCCTTTTCTTTCCTTTCCTTTTTCTTCATTCGAGCGTGTAATGCCTCCTTTCCCAATATTACCCAGAGCCTTTCTGCGTGTGCCCTGTTGTCTGCATTGGTTAGCTTTACTCTGTCAACTCCCAAGTAGTGTTGATTAGGAAACTGATATGGTTGCTAACAAGCTGCGTCTAATGTGTTGATTTCAGTCCACAAAACAAGTTTTCATGGTACTATTTCTGTTGTTAGTGTAATAAAATGCATGGTTCATTTATTTATTGGATATTTGCCTTACATCACCACTAGATTTAAGAATTCTTTGCATTCCTATGATGCCATCATCAAACAATGAACCAGGCAAGACCCACCAGCTCAGTTATCTTTTTGCATGCTGCTTAATAGTGACACTGCATTTGTGATGAAGAAACAGCAGTTTGAAATATCCCCTACTGATAGTGCCAGAAGAAAGCTGGAAAATCTCCAAAACTCTCTCATTTTGAAAACATTGCTGAATTTCTTTGTGAATATATGAATATACATATCTTGCTTATTTGAGCCATGAGATTTTTTTTCTCACTTGACTGTATTTTCTACTTGTGGTACATATTGGTTCAGAAAGAGATTAAAGCTTACCTCATGTATCAAGGAGGGTGAGAGGTGGGAATTTCTGTGTTATGTATTAAAATTAGGAATTTATATTTTTTATCTATAATCCATTTTGCAAATAAGAGGGAAGCTAGAGAAGAGCATACTCTCCATGTTAAGTACAACTGAATTGTCACTACAATGGAATTGTTCCAGAATTGAAGGATACTGCTTAGAAACATCAGGATACTTCTTAGAAAACAGAGTAACAAGTCAGTAAAATCAAAAGGCCTGATTTCTACAAGAATTGCAGCCCCTTTTCTGTGAATAGAAACAAGAACAAATTAGGAAACCTGCTTTTGTATGTGGTCATATGTGAAGGAATGAGTATTTATTCTTTATTTCAGGTGACATTCTGTACCTTTCCTTCTGATGCTGGTGAGCAAACCATAGACTTAGGAAAGGAAATATCAGCCTCCTGGATCCTGCTGCTACCTTCCAACAAGCAGCCAAGGAGGCAGCTACCCACCAGAGCAGTGTCTGACCTGGCCTTACCTCTGCTAGTGACTTGTTTTCAACAGGAAGGATAATCATAACCAAATTTACAGAAGGACATAGAATGAAATAAGTTTGAAAGCAATGATGAATTCATAGATGGTTGAATGGAAAAAGGCTTCCTCTTTTTACTCCTCTTCTGAGCTGTCAGTGAGCCAAAACAAATTAGAAAGTGAAATTTATGGCCCAGGTGAAGCCAAGAGAAGGCAGTACATTAGAAAAGCCCCCAACTGCAACCCCAGGTGAACTGGATGCAAATTTAACAATGTTATTATTGCTCAATGAGGAGGATTTCTCAGGGAAAAAAGGCAATAAGCAAAGAAATATCCTTGGGCAAGTGTAAGTCTCTAGTGTGACCTGAGCAAACTCAGTTTTATTGTGAGCCATGTTAACAAGGAGCTGAGCCTATAAGTTTTGTAATAGTAACAAAAAAAGCAATTTATGCAAAATGGGGGCAATCTTCATCTTATAGTATCTAGAGAATGTGCAGTTCTATAGGTGATTAATTTATTTTTAAAAGACAAAAGAAAAAAAAGGTTTGCATAAGTTATTTAAAAGCTTTTTGGTACGCTGCGTCTGGGAAAGTATTAAGAAAACCAGAAAGGGCATGGCACTTGAGGAAAAGGCAAGGCATTGTGGGAATACAGCGTGATATAAAGCAGGATTCATTTATGTAATTATTACAGAGACACTGCAGTCACACAGTAGTTAAAAATTATGCCACAATTCCCCAAAATATATCTCTCTTCATGAAGGCAAGTCTTTATCTTTTCTATTTGGTGTTTTATTGAAACCACAATAAATCTAAACATATATAGAAATTAATAACTATTTCTAAAATGCTGTAACACTGTTCTGGGTTTGTTATGTCTTGGGTTTGTTGTCTTTTATTTTTTTTAATTCACAATATATTCAAAATTATTTAATCTAGGCATTGCAAGCATAGCCAGTCTGAACAGAATTGCATACCATAAAGGTAGCAACCTTTATGTATATTAATCAAAATTGGAAGACATATAGCTTTACACTTTAGAAAGCAGTCCATTTGAGATGCATAGAAAGCAAACACAAAGTATTAAATTAGCATTTAATATCAGATTTCTTTAAGTGTGTAAACTTAGCTACCTGACATCATTAATCAAATTTGGTATATTAGGTCATAAATATTTACATTTCTTTTTAAAGTAATAAACAGCCACATTTGCTGTTACTATACAAATTATTAATTATGGTAGAGACTTTCAAAATAACTACAGCAAAATGGATACCTTGTGTTAAATCAACCTAGTTATGAAAGATAGAAACAATAAAGGATTTTTAATGGATTTCAGAATGTAGTCATGGGGACTTCCACATCAATGTTCTTTTTTTAAAACAGATGTCCACATTCATATTGCCACTTCTGAGGTGCTGAAAGCCTTTAATCACTTGTCATTTATTTCAGTATTTAAAATTTGTTATCCATTTTTTATGTTTCTGCAGAGGCACCAAAGGATTTTGGCCTAAGGGAATTTAAAAATTTTCTCTAATCAGGAAGAACCACCAAACACTGCTATTACATTGCTGTATCCACAATACAGTCAGCAGACTCTTATAAACATTAAAGTTAGAAAACTCAACCTTTAGATCTGAAATAAATCAGTAGCTTTCAAACTTATTAGGGAGATCAGGCCCAATGAATACACGCACATTATTGGCATGGGCCTCATTAACTCTGAATCATTTTCTTAGCTTTGGTTTCTCAGTCTCAGGGTCATGGAGGTGCCTCTTCATCCCATGAGCCAGAGCCCTAACCCAGGGCTGTGGCTGAGATTTTGCACCTACCCCATATGCTTGGTGTTTCCTTCTGTTTTGCTCAAGCAAAGTGTGTGGTATGAAAGGGAGAGGAAAAGGGTGTGAAAAAGACATGCAGGTATCAAGGCAAAAGCTGGCTGCTTTCAGCTCCACATCGAATGTGGAAGTAGCTTTGGCCCCAGTAAAAGTAGGGACTGCAGGTTCATAGTCTGTATTTCAGCACTGAGAAAACAACCACCATATTTTAACTAATCTCTCCATTTTATGCCTGATTAGCAAGACCTTGCTGATGAGTAAATCCTTTCAGAATACATATGTAATCAACTTTTCACCTAAATCTTATAGTTTGGAGAGAAAGTGCCAATTGGATAATGTTAGGAATTCTTCAAAACACTGCTGTCACAAATTAAATAGTAGCAGCTTTTTTAAAGCTTGCTCCTGTTAATTTTTTTTTCCAGTCTAAAATATTTATTCCAGATTTCAGTTTTAGAACAAGAGCAAATTATTTCTACAACTAAGTAGTTTATAGTTTCCTTTAATTTATTCTATCTTTGTCATTATATTGTCCTTGAAACTATTTTCTGTCACTGTCAAACATGATAGCCTCAGGACATAAATGAAAGTGAGACAATATATCTCTATGAGCTTTTCTGGTGAAATGTTTTTAAAAGTTTTCAAATACAGCCATTTGGATTTAAGCAGAAGATGAAAGAACAATGAAACTAGGAGATTAAAGGAACAAAAGGAATTATTTTCAATGTTATTATTCTAACATTCCAGCATTAATCCTTGAACACCGTTATAATTGGACCAAATGATTTATATAAGTAACAGAAAATTATTTTATATTACTTCTTCTATTCCTCTGTGTCTTCTATCAGTGTCTTTTCTCATAGTTAAGAATCCCAAAAATATGTCACTGTGACATTTTTCCAAATGTGATCTTAATAAGAAGCTTAACTTTAATGTTTCATGAGATCATCCGACCAATTCCTAAAAACATATAATACGTTCATTTTCAGAAACCAGTGTAAGTTCAGTGTGTGTTGTTTTTCCATTTCAGAGCTAACCTCTATAAAACAACAAAATCCAAAAGTAGGGCTTTCATTGTTGCAATTGTGTGGGAGGAAGAGTGAAGGGCAGAGATTAGAAGATTTATGCTTTCCCGTATTTTTTCAATATATGTGTTATAGGATTTATCATTTATTTCTCATATGCTAGTGTTTTAAGATTTTTTTAACTCTCTTTAAGCTCTATTACATTTTCTAGACTGGAATGGTTGTCATTTAAGCTTTGAATTTCTACAGACTGGCATCCTTAGAGATAGATTGACTGGCTGACTCAGGGAAGATATGTCTTGCATTTCTGGAAATATGATTCAGGCATCCTTGCATTGGTCTGAGTGTTGCAATGTTTTCTTTACACAAAATTGCTCTTACATGTTTGTTTGCCTTTTTATTTTCTCTTTCCTTAGAACTAGCTACTTCATCAACACCTTGCAAAAAAGCAAATAAGCATATTTTCTCCTTCAAAGATACACAAAGGAGGACTGGATCAATAAAGTCAGTACGAATATTCAGAGGTTTTACTGCTTTAACTCACCTCAGGTTAGCAATGGCCTTTCTTCAGCCCTGTTTTGATAGCATTGCTGATAAACCAGAAATTAATATGTGATAAATGGCTCACATAAGATTGCCACATTTGTGTGTAGGAGCTGAGTGCACAAGTCCTCATCTCCACCCCTAGGACTTAGCAGTCATTTTGTGCAAAGAGGATGGAAAATCCTGTTTATTTTGTTGGTCTTATCACATTACATTTTCCTCAGCCAAATGAAAGTTTGCTATGCAGTGCTTCTCTTAAATTACCACTTCAGCCACTTAATAATTTCCCTACCAGTGATTGCTACCATTACAGAACAAGAGCTCTGGTGGTTTTCAACCTTTTCCTGAAGGATACTGGTTGAGTAATGTGAAACTAAGAAAGCAGTTTAGTTTACCTGTGCTTCTACAGGACACACAAGACAGGATATTACATGAGTGTATGTGCATGCATGCATGTATGCCCATCCCTTTAAAGACAAGGAAATTCCAGTGGTGCTCAAAATTTTTCAGTCATGGCTGGTTTCCTTGCTTTACAGAAACACATGGACATGCAAACATCCACGTCTACATAATTACATGCATTTCCATATTCATGCACAGACGTGTATTTTTTGACATATTCACCAAAAAATGTAACTGCAAGTTGCAAATAATGGTCATATTAATAAAGTCATTGAAAATACCTAAAATGTAGGCTTGAAAGGAGCTACATGCAGTTTTACATTATGTGGGCATGCCTTTTTCAACATTTCTTTACTGTCAAAAGATTTTATAAATCATAAAATCATAGAATGGTTTTGGTCGGGTTGGAAGAACCCTTAAATACCAACTAGCTCCAAGAGCCCTGCCATGAGCATAGGACATTGGCATGAATCCTAAACATTTTCATATCAAAACCCCACTGAATCACATGGGAACAAAATATTTGTCATAAATGCTGACTAGTATTTCTTAAAATGCTTTTCCTAGTTAAACAAGAAGTAGTTATTCCAGTATTATTGAAAAACATGATTCAAAGAGAAAAAGAATTCAGACAAAGGGCCCAGTAAATGTTGTTAGTTCAATATCTGGGCATCCTGCTGGGAAGGTGCTGCCTTTTAGAGACACCAGTAACTTGTGCCTGACCTCAACAGTACTGGAGGTGCTTTGTGTCACTTGGAGGAACAAGGGAGAGGCCAAGAAACAGGAATGTGCTTACAAGAGGTTTAGAAAGTGCCAGCAGATGGCATGCACAAGTCCTCAGCAATGGGGTTTGCATTTGTGGGGGAGGAGAGTTTTGAAACAACAAAACTTCCTTGAGTGCCCTAGATGACTTACTGTGGACAGCCTTTGAACATGATTCTAAATATCAACATTTCTGAAGAGGTTATGCTAGGTAAGGAAAAAGCAAAAGACCCCAAACTAATGAATATATTTTGGAAGGGATTTGTCTGCGTCATTAAAAATATATATCACTGCAATTCTCAGAAAGCTCAGTTCCTATTACAGATACAGATTAAGGATTCTATTTGTATGCACTTTTTGATCTGCACACTTGTCTTTGTTGCAGTTTTTAAAAAACACATTAAAAACATCAGCATTGCAAAAAAGGTTTAAAAGGAACTTTTCTTCTGAAAGATGCTTGTTTCATTGATGTTTGAGTTTGCACAGAAGTAGTTATAAAAACCACATCTCTGATCACCGGAAAATGGATTCTAGTCAAAGGCACCAACTGTCCTGACAATGTGATGTGATGTCTTGCTCTCTCTCACTGCCTGACTCAGCTACAGAAACAGCATAATTATATGAGTAGCAACAATTTCCCTTATCTAATACGAACACTTGCTACTGTTAACTGCATTTCAATGTGCTAAAGAAGAAACAGAGAGTTAAAATGTATGCTGAGGTTCTTGGGTCATTTAATCCAAGGGAGAATGTTTTCCTGTTAGGTTTGTGGATTGTTTTGTTCATTTTGTTGGGGTTTTTTAAATTCTACATATTTGAAAATATTCCAGCCAACCCAAGTGCAGGTAATGATGGCAGAGCCAGGAGATCCTGCTGCCCAGGGCATGCCTCCTGCCCTCTTCTGGGCACTTTTTGCTTCCCAGAAAGTAAAATTTCTGTTCTGCCAGACTCCTCGTGCCACTGCCATTACAACAACCTTCTGACTGTGGCATTTGAGAACTATTTTTTTCAAATCAACTCAACAGAAAATTCTCCATTTCTATCTTTCATTTTCTCATAGTAGATTTCCCAAGTGTAGACAATAACCAACAGATAGATCCAGATATCCTCATACTATTCATAAAGACAACCAACTAACACTCCAAAATTCCTCATCTAAGGATTATTAACATCAAGGAAGGTTTTCCTAGAGAAAACTCCGTATATCATGTGAGGCAACCAGAATAATCATTTTCTAAATGACCAAACTCAAGTCACAAAAGTGAAGCAGTTGTAATGATATTAAGAATTGGAGAGTTTTTGATATTAAAATATCTAGCTGGTTCAGTATGACTACACTTACTTTCAAAGTATCTCACAGAAACACTGAAACAACAAAGATGTCTGGAGAAGATGAAAAAGAAATGTATTTGAGTTAGAGGATTTAGAGTAGGGTGAACTGGAGAAAATATAGCTAAGAATGATGAATCAAAATTTGTTGTATATTGAACAACCTAATTACAGTGATTATGGTTTTTGTCATTTCAAGGTTGATGAATATTTTCTGGAGCAAATGGAAATTTCCATCCCACAGCCATTGTAGTTGTCTAATATTGCTGTATGTAGTATCTTAGAGGACCATGATAGTAACAAATATAAACAGATTACTGTGGACAACCACCAGCCAAAAACAACAAAGAGGCCAGATTAGATCTAGGCCTTTTGATCATCAAAGCTTTAATATGCTTTATAAGCTGTTTCATAAATTATGAATATGAAATGGTCGTGGCAATAAGATTAAGGCTTACATATTATTGTAGTAATTATTTCAAAATTAAATATATGTAAACATATTTAAAATTAATGTATTTATTATGTATAATGCCCAATGAGCCAAACACAAAGAAATATCTAGGAGGAGATTTATCATCTGTAGGTCACTTGTATCCTATTTGTAATTATTTCTTTCCTACACTAAAGAGAAAAGCTAAAACAATGTCATAAAAGTGTCATATAGTAAAAGATAACCCTTTCTTTGGAATTATTTCTAATTTGTTGCTGAACTTCAGAAGGAAATATGACAGCACAAGGATTTCTTTTCCCCTTTTTGTTTCACACATGCTGATTTACATATTTTGCTGGTCTTGTTGAAATAGCGCACCATCTTCTGTGAACCGAAGAGACTTCATTAGCAGCAATGATACCAGCAGTTCAAATTAGAATACATAAAATTCCTTATTATTTCACATTATCACAAAATAGGGGTCTTTGTCTCTACAAATAAGTAAAAAAGCATCAGGGTTTGAAACTCATTATCTGTTCCTGGACTTCTAAAGAAAAATAGAAAAATAGAGATCAATTTTTAATGCCCTGCCAAAGAAATTCAGGTGAAGGTTCAATGAAGTTAATCATCCTTTCCACAATAATGAGGAATTAATACTCAAATCATCTATGTTTGATACACTTTATATTCAGCAATGTCATTTAAATGTTAAAACTACAAGAATTATGGGACCTCTCAAGATAATATTGATCTAATGGCTACAACTCTATGACAGTGTCAATTACTTTATATATATTTAATATGAAAAGTACTGATGGTGTTAGAAACTGTACAAGACAGATAGATCCTCCTTCCAAAACTGAAAAAAAAATCCCCATTACTTTTCCTTGTAGCTGAATTTTGTTTTAATACAAAAGATTTACAGGCTTTTGTGAGAGAAAATTAAGGAACAGTTTACCTGTGTAAACTTTAGACTATTTAAGAAAATTGGTTTAAGTGTTATTTAAAATTCCACTACAATTTTTTTTTCTATTTTTATGGTTGGAACTATTGTTCCCTTCCCTGTTGTTTCCCTTTTTAGGATACTGTAACTTACCTATTATCAGCAGTTCAATATCTGCATTGTTCCATTCAAATTCACCCCATGAAAATGCTTATGGTTGTTATTCCTTCTCTCAGTTTCTTGCAGTAAACTGAAAGAAACCTGGTGTTCTGCTCACTGTTTGCACTGTGTAATTTTACCCCTTCATTGAATATGTCCTTGCTATTTTATGTCAAGCCTTTACCAAACAAAATTACTTTTGGGTGTAGATCACACCCCAGTTTATCACAGGGTGGTGTTAGGGAACAGACAGGCAGTGATCCAATACATTCACACAGAGTACTTCAGCTACCTGCACCTAAAACTACACTGTGCAGACTCTTGATAAACCTGGGTCAATGAAGTACAGGTTAAAGGTGTACTAAATGTCTGCCTGAGCATCCCTCTACTGCTTGGAGGCTTTTATCTCCTGCTTTCTCAGCACCTTCCTGAATGTCTCACAAGGCAGGTCAGGTATTGCTCAGACTATTAGGGATACCAGAGAAAAATCTGTAGCAGACCAGCTACAGAAAACAGGGGTTTAATTTCCAGATGTTCATTACAAAAAAGAAAAAAGCATGTTGATTGACCTCAGGCTGTTCCTTTGGGGCAAAGAAAGTTAGGACCATTTTCTTGTCAGCACTCTGAGGGTAGTGTCTAAAAGAAGTCCTCTGGGCTGCAGCTGCTTTAAATTGATTACACACTTATTAGTACAATACTTGTAATAATAATGTCAATCCTGAATGGAAGGACACTTGAGAAATCTTTTCTACAAACCCAACAGAAATATTTTTTACAAAATCAAATCTCAATCTTTCTCGACAAAAATCAGAAAAGAAACAAAAATATTTCTTTATTGGGGTGTGACAAATTTTTCACTGTGAAGGTCTGAAGACTTTTCCATTCTGCAAGTGGTTAGTGCTGTGGAAATGCACCTCCATAAGTCTGTGATGCTCTGGAAGATCTGTGGTGATTTCTCATAGTGGTTCACAGCGTATCCTAACCATTACTCCCAGTGACCCTTTATATCAATTTTTGACTTTTTCTGTTGAGTCTCAGTGTGCCCTAGGAGTGACTCCAGAGCTCATGTGTCCGCACCTTGGCTGAAACTTCTTCCTTCATGCCATCCAGGTTTAGAAAGTTACATTTTTTTATGAGAATCACTGAAGGTGCTGACCCAGCCTCTCTTCACATCCTGGAAAATGATAATTAAAGACACCATACATCACAATCTCTGAGATGCTTATGGATATTTAAAGATGTTATGCATGGAAATACGAGCACCTCTTGAGGTAAGGGGGGCTGTCCTATCTCTTCCACCTCATGTGTGGGAACACGCTGGATCTGTCTAAAAACAGAATGACAGAAGGTGGCTGGCCCTTGTTGCCTGTTCATTGGCAATATGGGGAAAATAGGGAACTGGCTTTGTAGTTCTGCCATCACTGACTTTCCTGTACACAGACATGCATATTTCTTTCAAAACCCCACAGCTCTTGTCTCCCTGTGATGCATTACCCTCTATTTCATCAGTACAAGGAAGAACAGTTCTAACCAAAATGAAAATGCCAAGGCACTGAGAAATGTCACAAACAGGAGACCTTTCTCTACAGGACACATTCTAAAATTTGTTCCCAAAACATACCAGGGCAACAAGAAGAGAATGTGCCTCACAAAATACAGTAAAGCCAAGCATACATATGATGACATCTTTAAGACTAAAATTTAGCTACTTAAATACTGAAGTCCTTAAAATCTCCGATGATAGATATTGCTGCAAGTTTCCAATTCTGTGTATGCCTACTAAGACCCACAGCAATACCTTCTACTGCCACTTGCAAGTCAACCAGGCAAGTTGTCTCTCACCTTTCCTTCTCTCCCCTGTATGGGTTAAAAGAAAACAAACATTATTGCAGCTGGTCTTTGCTTCCAGTTTTCTAATGACTCTGATTCCTTTAAAAGAAAACTGCTGCATATGTTCCAATGTTATATTGAGATTCATAATTATGTCTTCCTATTGGAAAAAAAATCACAAGTAAATATGGTAAATGCTGAATGAATTTAATGTGTTGCATAAAGCACTATAAAAATTATCTCCTGGGAGATTCCCATTTGAAAGAAAACGATCCTGAGAGATGTAATACAACATTAAGTATTACTGAAGAAATCTAACAGCTCTTATACAAGATATTAAGTGTAAAGTCTTCATTAAGGACTTAATAATCCTTCCTATATTGAATAATGTTCTTGTTGCCTTGAAGAAAATAATATTGTAATCACTGCAAGTGGGGGAATGGACTTGTTTGTTCATAAACTTTCTCTAGCTGATGACTCAAATGATAACTTGTAGGTTTGCTGACTGGTAAGAACCTGCCCTAAAATCAGGGAGTAGGGTGCAATTAATAAATGATTTGATTCTGCCTTCCATTGGTATGTTGGGTTCAAGCCCATACAGCAAGGATCAGGTTTCTTTTATCTAATTAAGGAAGGTTTCTTTTCTTTCTAGGTTGTTACAGAAGTCACTGTTTTAAAGCAAGCATTTCATTAATATCCATTTATTTACTCATTGGGGTGTAAATAAGGAAATTAGTGTCCTGGAGCTCATAGTCAGACGTGTCTTCTGAAACCAGTGTCTTGAGTACTGAGTGGTAGCTACCCTGCGTGCCAGGGATCTGGCAGCAAAGTCATCATTTATCTTTGAAATTGCTGTAAGAGGGTTTCATGCTTCTCACAGCCCAGGTTCTAGAGAATAACTGATAATCCAATAGAATCTGAATGAGGTAGTTAATCTATAATATAAAACCCAAAGAAAAATAAACAGATGTTGACTTCTGTTGCATAAAAGTGTAGGCTTGACAAAATGACAAAGAGGATGCTGTTATCAACAAAGACAACCTACATACTCATTCTGATTTTTTTTTTTTCATTTCAAGCCAAAATATTGAAGGAAAGGATGGAAATAATGATTTATAATTCTAGTGGTACCATATCTTTTCCCTATAAAATTAAGTTGTATATATTTGTTCCTTACAACTCAGACCCTATTGCTGTGGCAAACAAAGCATTTTTCATGGCAGACCAGCAACATAATTTAATTTTTTTTTAGCTGAGTAATACATAAGGTATTTAAAGTGCAGCAAATGCTATGGAATTTGTAGTGATAGTCTTTGACAGTGATACTGTCTTCTACCAAGTCTGTGATAGTGTCTTCTGTAATGCATTATCCAAAAAAATGCCCTAATCTATGGAATGTATGCTTGCGTTCTTTTATTGTGCTGTTTTGCTTACTATGTCTTAGTAGAAAGAGAACATATAAATCCATCTCTGACATTACCTGTTTAATGAGTTTATGAGCTAGACATGCTCAGAAATGGATTTATAATCTTATTTTCCTTAAATGAACCCTCATAGATGAGTAACTAGGGTATATCACTTCAGCTTCTTCACAGAAAGTGTGGGTGAGTCACTTGAAGAGTAACACCAACCAGGGTGCCATTTTCTGTGGAAGGATGTGGCTGATCAGTCAAAGCTTAACACAATTCACCTCTTCTTGCAGCAAGTTTTTCCCCCACATTGTATCAGTCCTGAAAAATCTTGTCTAGCCATACTCATTGTCACTGATTTTATTTCAAAATTCTGCCCAATCTTCATTTGCATGCCTTATCCTACCTAACACTCCTTGCCACAGACTGACCTTTATTTCAGATCTTGCCTTTTCACTGGGGATGCTACAGTGTTCGAGACTAATATTTTTGTTAGTTCTTGTGCCAAACAATGCTAACAATTTACTGTTTCATTGATAGTCTCTTCTTTACATGTATCTTGCACATTAGCTCACTAATTCATGGGTATCAGATAAACATACACCAGCCTTGCAGGAAGTTTTGGGTTCTTCCAAACACTGTGTTGCCCTAGATCATTCTTCTCATGCCATTAAGTGTATTGAATTTCCTTTAAGCCTGAAAGCTCCTTCTAGCTATATCAGCTGGTTAAAAAACCCAAAAACCTTACGTTGTATAAAAGCCTGCTCTAGTCTTTAATCAGCAATGCTACATATGCCAGGGATTGTTTGAACCTTTTAAATTTACATGCTTTGGGAAGACATATGTACCAAACTGATTTAAATAGGTCTTGCATTCTTACAGTTTACAAGTTGTGTGTCTTTCCTTCCCTCTGAGATTAGCATTTTTCCTCCTATTTTTAGTGATGCGTTTGGAGAAGGAAGAGCCTTCAAAATGTCCATAATATTTTAACTTCTTCCTGTGGTCAGAGTAGTGAGTGCTGAGAGAGTTGAATTACAGCAGAAGTGATAATTTTTTATCAGTGGTGCAATTTCCTCTCTCCTACATACATTGGATTTTGTTTTCCTAGCATTTTCTCACTCTGTCTTTTAATGTCCCATTATCTTCTACTAAGAATTCCATGTTTTTTCAGTGTAATATATTAAGTGCTGCAGAAAGAAAAAAATATATATTCCATTATATTACAAATTCATCCCCTTTCACTCTCAGGGAATGTCATTTTCATAACATTTCAACACTTTCAACCTACAAGTATGCTAAGTGTATTTTGTTTGGGAGGTTTCTTATATATTTATTTATTTTTTAGATTTAAAAGAAAAAAGATGAGAGAAGGAAATGCTGCTTCATGCAATATGGCCTGTGAAGCTGAACTGTTGTCATAGCTGGTATCTCATTTTAACTTTGCAGGTCTTGATGAAAAAGGATCTGAGTTCAGGCAGTTATTGAGCGTATGCTCCAGTGACTGCCAGATTGATGCTTCTGTCATACAAGAATGTGACAATAGTTGCTATGGGTTTCCTGGTTCGGTTAATTAGATTTTTCCCTGTATAATTAGCACATCTTTAGACTGAACTTCAAACTATGTCACCAATTTATTTTAAAATTAGAGAAAGTGTTGGAGAGGATTTTATTCCTTACATTTCTTGTAAATGTCTGTGCTAAGACCCACTAGGAATATCACAGAGCAAAATTGTTAAGAGGTCAGTATGTGATGTGGAAACAGGCTGTTTGACCTAGTTTTGGCTGTGGCTCAGACATCTGAGCTCACGGAAGAGCAGCTGCGAGGAGAATCTTTCTTTGTTTCATTTCTCAGGATTGAGGTGAAGCTAGTGGGAAAGAGTGGGGTAGCTTTGCAATTATATGAAACAGCTATTCAGTTCCAGAGGTCATAGCAGACACAAAAGTATTATCATAGCACAAGGAGGACTGGCTCACTGTACAGGGAGGGAAGGAGGAAAGCAGCACTGCAGAGCAAAGAAAAGTATGTACACGGTGTGAAACCTTCTAAGTCATCTAATTCATATGGGTAACCACAGGAGTTCAAAAGCCTTTGCTTTGTCCAGTAAAGTTTCTATCCTTTCATGGGCTCTCACAGAACTATTGTACAACTATCAAAAGTTTAATTTAAAGAAGCACTGTGTTCATACTACACAATATGACACAGTTATAACAGGAATGCTGTTGGGAATATTTGGCTGAGGTGGCATAGTTAAGCTGGAGTTCACTCCATAGATCCTCAAACCTTTATTTCAAATTATTTTTAACATAAGGTCTGTTGCTGCTTTAAGGTTAAAGAGTATAACTTATGCAAAGAGAAATTTTTCATTTTGAGAGGCTTCTGAAAAACATGTCAGCAGTTTGCAATAGCTGAAGCTTTGCTCTGTGCACTGCAGCAGCTCCTGAAAGATTTCTGATAGGCTGTGGCACACCAATACAGAATTGTTTAAAAGCCTATTAGCATAAGAATTCATTCCAGTGAAGTAGAAAGGAGACAGTGGAAAGGGTATAATGGGATTCTGACATCCCTGTGCATGACATGAAGTGAAAACACATCAAGGGTTGAAGCTTCATGTGCTGGAGCATGTCTGGAGAAGGGCAGTGGAGCTGGTGAAGGGTTGTGAGCACAAATCTTATGAGGAGCAGCTGAGGGAAAAAGGATTGCTCACCCTGGAGAAGAGGAGGCTCAGGAGACACCTACCTTCCTTCAAACTGCACCAGGGAAGGCTTAGGTTGGATATTAGGAACCGTTACTTCACCAAAACTGGTGAAGTAACTGTGGTGACTGGTGAAGTGACTTTGGTCAGTCATTGGAATAGGTTTTCTAGGGAAGTGGTGGAATAACCATCCCTGGAAATGTTCCAATGTTGTGTGGACGTGGCACTTGGATACATGGTTTAGTGGTAAACCTGGAAGAGCTGGGTTAATGGTTGAACTCAGCAATCCTAGAGGTGTTTTCCAACCTAAACAGATGGAAATTTTACAGTTCTATGATCCTTGGTGCTCCCTCTGGCACCATGGTATTCATGGGCTTGCATGCAGCAAGAGCTTGTCCCTGCAGCAGGTGCTGTCTGCACTGTGCCACTCATTGAGCTCCTCACACCCTCCTGCTTTCCCTGCCTTTCTAAAAACACAGAGTATTGAGCATGACTTCTCTGCCTTTATGGCAATAGAAGTTCAAGTAAGCAGCACTGAAGACCACTCTGTAACTCATCATCAGTCCAGACTTTCCAGTGGTAAGTGACAGGGAGCTCTGCTTAAATGCAGATAGCACAAAAGAGGTCATAAACCTTGCCTGCACTTATTTTTTAATGTGAATTAATGTTTGTTACTGTTGGAACACAGTTTCCATATTGTCATCCAAAGGGATGACAATAAAGACAATAAAGAACTTCCTGACATTTCAAGACATCAGATTGTTTATAATCATTCCCTGTCTCTCAGAGAAAAAAGCACTAAAATCACTTTTGTAGCACAGTTTTATGCCACTAGTTGCTGCTTTTATAAACCTAGCTAACTAAACTTTACTTAATCCAAAACTATGATTTCAAAGAAGAGACACTGCAACTAACAATGCTTATGTAAACACAGATGGTCTTGAGAAAAAAAAATGACAAGAGATTTTATGGAGGCAAAAGGTAAAAGAAATTGAGAGACTTAGGGTGCCTTACTTTTCGTTTAAGAAGCTGTTTTGCATAGGTGCCTTGAAACATTGACATCTTCTATTCTCATGTTATTAATTTAGTTTCATTGCACATACTTCTCTGTAATGGGGAGAAACTTGTGTTAGCCCTTACTCCTGTGAACTAGAACTTCCAATTATGTTCTTCTGCTATTTAGTTCCCAAGAATATCTTCAAAGTTTGATAATAATTTATGTTGTGTGTCTATTAAGTCACTTTTATAGGATCCAACATAACCAATACCTGCTTATGTGAAGCCTGAAGACTACTTTGGGTTTCTGTGAAGGCCATTTGATATCTGCCTTCTTTTATGGTTGACCTTGAAGGGGAGTTCAGTTTGGTAATTTATGGCAAACAGCATCCAGGAAGACCCATTTGCAAGATTCACTGTCACTTAGCACTAAACGATCGCTCCTGACTCTGAAGACAATCTGAGTCCCTGACAGGGCAATCCCATAAAAAATATTGCTTGGCCACCCAGGTGTCTTTTCCAATTATATGGAGTAGAAATTAATACTTTTAAAAGCTGCTAGTTTTTGAAAGGTTATTCCAATTTATTCCAGTAGTTTCTTTTACACATTATGATAAATTGGTTTATTACACTGTTATTTTCCATGTCAGCTTTTTAGAAGATTGAATCATAATGTTGAAACATTAGAGTGAATGGCAAACATATTATTTTACATCTGAGTAATATATTCCCTCTAAAAAAATTTTTCTCTGTTTTTAATAACAGGTAATTTTATTATTTTATTGCTTAATGCTGTTTCCCCACAATATTTATTTCTATGTAATAAGGACTGGAGAACTTTCTCTGCAGTTGACAGTGACAGCTTGGACAGGACACAAAAATCTATGCAAGTATAATAATTTGAATCGTGAGCTGTGCTTTTATGTATAAGAATTCATGATTTCTCAGTATCAGTTTAATATATGGAGCAGCTCCGGGGAGAATAAATGGTTAGGCTCACTTTAGTGAGCTTCTAAATTTAGAAGCAAGTTTTTTTAATGTCATGTTTTTTTCTTTGATTTTTTTTTTCTTTTGGTGATAATCTCTGGGTGCTATTTTTGTTCCCCAAATCCTCTCCAACTGATCTATAAAAGGACTGTAATTAGCATTTTAATGGGAATAGTTGAATCTCACTGTTTCCCTACAGCGAGCATATTCCTATTTATGTAGAGCTCAGCAATACTCAAAGACATAAGAAATTCATCGTTTCTTTTTTTCTTTTTTTTTCTGTTTTGGAATCTGAGAGAGGAGGAGATGGGATGGGGGAGGAGAAGAAACAAAGCTAAAACCCTCATCTTTTTCAGCACTGTATCTTCTTGTAGAACAGTTTCTTTTTCCAGCATGAATTACAAATTTTTGGCTCTCTATCATCAGTTCTGCAGGTGGCTGAATACTTTGAACTCCTATTGACTTCTTTCACAGCACAATAAAGTTTCCATCCTGAGGTGCACAGCAATGCCCCATGTATTTTTTAATTGGAACAATTATCTCAGAATGGTTCAGTACAAAGTACTATTTCAAAAAGACAATTTCCTGTAGGTAAATGGTGTCAATTTCAAAAGTAGTAGGTTACTGCTAATGAGTGTCTGACACTATTTTTCAAGCAGGCACATGTACAGATAAAGATTTGGATCTCAGCCCAAATGTTTAGAGAGTAAGACACCTACAGCTCAAATAGTCAGATAATGGTATTAGAAGTAATCTTCCCTCAAACCCAGAACTTCTTCCCCTTCACAGCCAGAAATTTCTGTTGGCTGTGAGTAGGGAAACCTACCATAAAACTTGAGCACGTCACGATATTGCATTCTTGTTTCCACAGGCTGATTTCCATGGCAGTGTGGAGGGTAAAGCCCTGATGAATTTATCCTCATAATGTGTGATGTGGAAAAATAATTAAAGTCCATAATATGTGATATTTGGATCCTTGCATCACATCTTAGCCACAGGTCCTATATAAGCAATAGTTTACAAATGGAATGGTTTCATGGATAAGAAACAGGTTCTATTGCAGGAGAACAGGCATGGCTCCTATTGTAGCTGGGACAAGTTGGTGGCACTGTTTGTGTGAAATTGTACATCCCGTGTGCCCCAGCTTTGTCCAGGAACTCATGGGTGCTGCCCTCTTCATCCCCGCAACATTCACATGCAGCCTTTGTGGATACTCTCAGGAGGCTGCTGAACAGTGCTGAGCTGTGCCTGCGCTTCAAGATTCCTGGTTTTGCCAGACCACAAATCAGTAAATCTGTAGTGATGTTGACTAGTCTGCTCATTCTTAAAAGTAAATTCTCTCTGACTCTATTCTGTAGAAATGTTAGTGGGTAAGGGTTAGGAAAAGTGTTTTTCCCCAGCCCTATCAATATTTTTTCCCACTTTATCATATTAGTATCAATGAAAAGGTCATATACTTGAAATTCAAATCCATGGAGGAGTGATTCCAGGTATTTTTGGTTAAAACACCAGTAATAAATAACAGTATATACATAGCAGCTTCTTGTTTTCCTGAATAACAAGATTTATCTCACAATAAATATTGAAGTTGGCTTTAAATTGGTCAGAATTAGTCTTTCTGGTCAATAAATCTTGATATTTCCCTCCACAGAGATCAATATCTGTTTAATATATCAGATTATTGAATGAGACTAATAAATGTAGCTCTGCATGAAGACTCTCATAAATGGAGAACAGTCCAACTTTAGGAGGCTTCACAAAGCCTCACAACATACTATATGGACTATTTCAGCTGAATGTTAAGAAACTGCTGAACTGTGCATTAAATAAATTACTGTATTGCTCAGAGAGTTACAGTAAGGTCTATTAAGTACTTATTTAAAACCTTGGCAACAGTGAACAACAATAAATAATTCAAGTAGCACCTCTAATCTTGTTTTCTTTCTCCTTAATTGGTTTTACAGCATTGTTTTGACATTTACCCTTGAATTAAAAAAAAAAATACTCAGAAAGAAGAAAATGCATGCTGTGCACTAATCCAGCTGTCAAAGGAGTACTTACATATTGATGCATCAGAGCAGCACAGGAGCTCCACTCTGTCTTCAGAGCTGGCAAAGCCCATTATTGGTGTGCAGTCCTATGGGCTTCTGGGCTTACAGAAAAACTGAGTTTAAGATGTGTACAAATGTGTATGTATAAACGTAAAATTACTTTAGAAATATAGAGATATTGCATCACCATCTCAGGGAGACTCCAGATGCATGAGAAACCGTGGCTGATCTATCACCCAGGGAGGCATCTAAATGACAAACACTTGCCAAGAAGGACAGATGGATCCAGAAGAGCTCAACAGCTGGAAAAACTCAAGAAGTAAAGGACAGCCAACACTTGCTGTTCAGATTTTCCCAGCCTATTGGGAACTCTGGAGTGATACTAGCCTTCAGGTTTTAAACTCAAAAGAACAATGTCAAGTCATATTTCAACTCAGTTTTTAGAGCGGGAGAAATTGTTGTTGGTTTTAGTTTTAGTTAAGTTTACAGAATATAGGACATAGTCTGGATTTTGTAGAAGTTTTTCAAAATTTTTTATCTAAACTATTTTTTATTGAATGGCTATTTTATTCAAAAATATTAAGTTTATAGAAAGGACTTTTTTTCCCTGAGAAGAAAAGGAAATAGGAAAATAAAAGTCATGTGTTTTCCTTTTCATGAGTTTTAATTTTTCTTCATAATTTTATTTGACAATATATAAGTTTGCACATCTGAGTACGGGTAAATAAAAACATACGTAGACATATGAGAAATTAGATTATACTGTCCTTTTTTGAGTAATGTATGAATCTATTCAAAGAATACATTTAGTGAATGCCAAATTGGTGAAAATATGGCACACACTGCATTTAGATATCATATTGACACCTCTTGGAACTTCAGATGGAAGTATTAACACTTTTGTCATGTACATATCACCTCCATGCATATTCATATTGTAACTTTTATGCATAGTAAATAATTTTTTCTGTTACAGACACAGTATGGGTTTGTATGTGCACCCACTCTTTACATAATTACATTCCAATACATTCTAACACATCCTTCTCTTTCTTTTCTTCTAAAAAATAAAGAGATTTTTTTGAAAACATCTTTCTTACTATGTACTAAAATACAAAAATTCAAAACAAAGGCAACATGAATCAATGTAAAACTAAAGAATATATTTTTCTTACTCAGAGAAATGTAGAAATACTCTTCTCTTATCTCACTCATTATAATGGGATGTAATTAAAAAAAACCCCAACGAACCAAACAAACAAACAAACAGAAAAAAAACCCAAAACAACAACAACAACAATAAACAAACAAATAAAACCACACTAAAAAAAACCCTAAAAACCAAGTTCCTTTGTACTTGGGTTACCAAAGTGTTCCCACAGTGCAGAAATCCTGCCATATCTCCTTAGAAAAATATTCTAATGAGAGGTGGAAGACTGTAGTAAACTTAATTGCATCCTTTCTGACAGTAATGAATTTTCTCTCTTCATTGTGATACGTGGTTGAGGTGACTTGTATTGACACCTCCCCAGTAAGTCCAGACAATAAAGGTAAAACCCACTGCTCTTATTTCCCTTTCAATTTCCTGCATTTGTCTATAATAAACATCTTTTTGAATCTTAATGTTAATTTATTCACCTATATCCATTATAGTTAATATTTGACTAATGAAACATGAAACAAATCTAATTAGTTTCATCTCTGTTTTGAGCCAGGTTTCTAACCAGTCGCTATTAGGATAAAGTAGCTTTTATACACCCTATTTAGCTTTTCTCAAGCAAAGACTGCTCTGCTAGCTCTGCTGATGACCTATCAAGGAGGCTGGGTTAAGTCACTTCAGTCCCCTTACTCCATTCTCACATCAAAACAGAAATATTTCCCATTAAGTCCTTAGACCTTGTGTGTTCCGGGAACAAAACCTCATTACATCACTAGTATTTGCTTTGTAATAGTGTTTGCAATGTTCCCCTCTTGGAACTGGCTGAAGAAGAACTGGGAGTCAAGCCTGAATTAGTAGTTACCCATTAAAATCTTCTCTCTACAGAGAAAGGCAACCTTCCACAAGTGGCAGGTGTGACCTGTGTGAAAGTGATGCCACAGGCTGAGAAGAACTGCCTTTGGAACATACCTGTTACTCTCCATTGAGAGATCCCTTACTGCTTACTTACACTAGAAACCTAGGGAAGTAGTCAAATAAATAAATATACGTCCTTAGTGCATTTTGTGGTGCCCCAGAGTATTTCAGTTCTGTAAGGTGGGAGTCCTCCATCAATCCTGTGTCAAAGCTGTTAGCACCATGCATGTATCCTGAATTACATAGAGCATCTCAGCTGGTGCTAAATGCCTATATTAGGTACCCCCTGTGTCAAAGCTCTTAGCACCATGCATGTATCCTGAATTACCACAGAGCATCTCAGCTGGTGCTAAATGCCTATATTAGGTACCTGCATTGCTCTTCACACTTTAGGACGCTACAGTGGAAGGAATTTTTTCCTCCTCCCCACATAGCATACACTGGATCTTCAGTGAAGAAATGCAATGTTACAGTCCATGAATGAGAGATGTCTTGAGAACATGCTTACATATGCAAAGCAACATTTCCTGGAAATTTAAAATATTTTTCTTTCAAATTATAAATATTTTTATCAGACAATTATACATTTATATATGCTAGTATATCACTGATATTTAATTTGTCTTAAGTAACAATCTTATTCATGGTAATATGACTGAAGCAAGAACTTTGTGGGTTGCACTCTTAAAATATTCTGGTCTGGTTTTATTTTCTTTCTTTGTTAAGGACACATTCTGCCTGCAGATACATGACTTGTGTTCTAAAAGAGTTCTTTCCCTAAAAGTAAAGAAAACTAAATAATATTGGTCTAATTGTGCACTTACTAATGAGTGTCTCAGGAAAGCAAATAATTTGGGAAAAACGAGGTGACATGTTTGTAATCTGGCCATATCTATTATCATCTTAATCCCATAAAGCTGCAGGTTGACCTTGAACTGACCATGCGTTTTACAAACTCAGATGAGCAGTCATGCAAACAGACCAGCTACCATTCAAGAGAGCAAAAGCAGTCAGCTGACCAGTCACTTAAATTCAAGGATAAATCAATCATAAACTAGAGATTTGGCATACAGTTTTGAAATAAATCCCTACAGTGGCCTCTCTTTGCAGCTGAATTCCACATGCTCCGTGGTTTGGGCAACTGCTGTTTCCTTTGAATTTGCATTTACCAATCTAAGAAGTTTAGTTTTCACGTCCTTACCAAAACATGGGACTGGGAGGCTCATTCTCTCAGATGGCCTAATTAAAATCAATGAAATTACCCTGTTGGCTTAAAAGAAATCTGAGTTATATACTACACACAGAACAGCTGTACAGGATCAGCTCTAAAGTGCATTTACTCCAGCACTCCATTTCTGACAAGAATAAATAAAGCGTGTTTATGGAAGAAGTCATGGAAACAGGGCAAGTACAGAATGATATTTTAACTTGTACCCTTGCTGCTCCCAGCAATTTGCATTTCAGAGACTTTGTGAGCTGTATGTTATAATCACTTTGTGTGTGTGTTTAATATCTTTTGATGGATTTGTCATTGAAAGTCTTCAATCTGCCTTTGAATCCACTTATACTTCTGACATTCACAAAAGGTTCCACAACTGAATTATGCCTTACTTGAAAAAGTACTTCCTTTTGTTTATTTTAAACTGACTAATAATAATAATGTCATTTGGTTCTTCTTAGTTCTTACATCCTGAAATAATGAATAATCAGTGTCATGTTCAGCATCTACATGCAATTCACAATTTTAAAGACTTAAATAATATTTTCCTTCTACCAATATTCCTTTTTCAACCTGAAGAGTTCTAGTTTATGTAATTACCTCTCACAGGAAGGGCATTGCCCAGCCTCTTTGAAAAACCTGCAATTCTTCTTGGTCTCATTTGAAGTGACACAACAAGAACTATTTGCAAAATTAAAATGTAGGTACGCCAGTAATACACAGAGTAGCACACAGTTTTCTCTGTTATTATCCCTTTTTTCCTACAATTTCTTTGCTATTTCAACTGCCCTGAGCACTGAGATAATGCAAATATTTGACACAGAAATATGTGCATCCATTTCTCGTGTTGAGCAAGAGCTGTAAACTACATGCATCATACAAACATATTAGTTTGCCTTTTTAACCACTGAATTTTGCCTGCAATCTCATTTTTCTATCATTTGGTACCAAGAAAAACAGAATCATAGAATAGTTTGTAAAGGACCTTAAAGATCATCTGGTTCCAACACCCCTGCCATGCACATGTACAGCTTCCACTAGACTAGATTGATCAAAAATTCCTTCTGCAACTCTTCTTAAGCAGGAGGTTTTTGGACTAATGTGAAATTTTTGTTTCAAACAGTTCCAGAAATTTTTGAAACCAACAGTTTCACTCTTCAGCCTCACAATTCAACACAGTTTCTAAGTCAGTTTTTTTTCTGTGTGTAATGACAAATCAGAATAAAGACTCCTCAGAGAGACTGGTTGTTTATTAGACCTCTTCTTCAGAAAGAGCTGGAATTTTGATGTAGCAATTGAGCTGCAGAAAGATAGAGTGCTCTATCTTCCCACTGTCTGTGATGGGTTTCTCTGTGAATTCCAGATCCTCAAAGTTTCCTTTCTCTGACACATCCTCACCTGTTCGCTCACCCCAGGCAGGTGATATTCTTCACATTATTAATTTAGGATAAAACCAGCATTAATTTCTTTCAGTGGAAATTGTGGGTATTCAGGCCCTTCAGTCACCCCAGCTAGCCTTAAGCCAATCCTTCCAAGTGGCCATAGTCCCACTCTCCAGTGAAGCTGGACTCTGTTTGCTGCACTCACCATGAAAATTTTAGTGCCTCTGAGACCATATTAGTACTGCCAGCAAAGCTTGTCTGAGCAAGGCATTTGACATATTCTGGACAGGGTGGCACGTTTTGGGGGTTGTGCAAAACTGTTTCTAGTAACCATTTGAACAAAAATAGAAAAAGATATATTAAAAAAACAACAGCAAAAGAGTTAATGTACTGTATACAATATTTGGTCAAAAAGCCCAACTGTATTAGGGGATCTCTGTGGAGATCTGTGACAACAACCAAACCCTTGAAGTTAAAACACTATCTAACACACTTTAATCAAAAGGCATGTGGACTTTTTGGATGCTCTCTTCCATCATTGCTTTGATTAACATCATCTGTTCTTTCTGGCAAGCAAACAGATAACTAAAACATGGTCAGATACTCTTGCCTGAAATGTGACAAATATGCCTTGCCAGCAGATGAGAAACACCTCTTTCTCAGGGGTCCACCAAAGTCAAAAACTTGTGAGGCATTTTTCAGTTTATTTGGTGTGTGAAATTTGGGAGGTACACTTCTTCAATAAAAAGCTGTCCTGTATGTGAATATGTCTCCTGAATAAGAACTGACACCAAACACAACAGGCTATGTGAGTTACTCCTTAAGAAAAATTAAATCTGCTTTTTAATCGCTTTCTTTCTTTCTGAAGACAAGGTGATTTACTTAAATATGCTGTCCATATTTGTCTGTCAGGCTCTTATGCCTTCCTATATATTTTTGAAACCCTTAACCAGACTTGACAAAAGATAGAGGAGTCAGTAATAGCTACAAAGGGAAAATAATTTGGGCATAAAAAGTAACTATTTTTGTAATTAGAATATTTGCTCCTACTGTGTGGAAAGGTTGTGTGCCTGAATCAAAATGGAAATTATTAGAAGTCATACTTAGGCTTAAAAATCAAAGTTTATTGATTTCTTTAAAAAGAAACTTAGAGTGATGTATTTTTTTAAAAATCCAAACAAAAACCAAAAAAACCAAACCAAACAAAAATAAACCCTAATGAATTAAGAAAACAAAATGTTTAATTTTAATTCAAGCAAATCTGTCTGTATCTGGAGGCAAACATGGAAAGGAAGGTGCATACTGCACTGATTCAATTTCTCTGGAATTTTTTACATCTAAAGAACTGCTTTTTGTCCCAGGTGTGTTGTATCATATCCTCTGGGTCAGTTTATCCTTCTCTCCAACAAAGCACAAGATTGTACTGCATACTTCACCTTGTAGGTGCAAGGAGCAACATCTGCAAAAATAATGAAAGCAAAAATGTTTCAAGTTGTTGAAACTGTAATGGACCTTACATTTAGGAACAGCCTTTATTAAAGGCTTCTACATACATTTTCCTGTTAGAAATATTGGATTGCTAAGAACTGAAAACTGTATTTTTCGTATAATTTTTCATCTAAAATATGAAACACAACTAACACTAGATGCCAATGAAAAGAGCTGTCATTTTCTTGATAGCATGAACCATGATATGTGTGAGTTTGTGTTTAAAAAAGTAATGGTTTCTCTCAAGAGGCTTTTATATCTAAAAATGTGTACGTTAAGATATCCTCCCAAAAAATACTGGTTGTTCATGTGTTGACTTTCATTTCAAAGAAAGAGGTCACAGTTCTCATCCAATTTGTTTTACAGTTAGACATCAACTTTCCATGGAAGAAAAGTTACCTAAGGATTGTGGATTATCTAATACCTTTTGCTAGCAATGAATTACACAGACCTCTGATTTAATCTGCCTTGGCAATTTCTATGACCCTGTGTTTCTTCTAATCTCTTCAATGTACCTTCATATCAATAGAAATCCTGAGAGTGGTGTCAAGAAAAGCAAATTTATATTTGTAGGATGTCTAGCTAACATAGAAACAATTAAAGGTGAAGGAAAAGGGTTTCTTATTTTAGATGTGTCAATGTCCTGCCCACAAGGAGAGCAACAACAATTAACAGCATAGTTAACATCATCACTTAATTACTTTGCTTTCACAGGTGTTTTTACAGGTGTCTTCGCAGCAATCCTTCCTAATGACTTTTTGGATAACCTTCATTCTTATAAAAAGCTTTTCCTTGAAAGCAAATATTTAGATAATTTTCTTTCTCAGAAATCCTACATTGAGTGAAATAACTTTGTTCAAATCCATGAGGGATTAAAAAAAAAGAGTGTGATTCATGCTAAGAGAAAGAACTTTGTGCTAAGGTGAAGTCATGAAAATACTCCAATGTAAGTAAAATATGATGAACATAAACAAGAAGAATTTCCTCTGTAATAAGGGAAGGGACTCAACTTTTTCTACCCATAGAAGTACAAAGACATATTAATATGTAGAGCACACATAAAATATAGTAGTAAAAGGGAGGAAAGAGATTTTAAGAGAAAATACTAATCTAAAAAACTGCATTGACAGTTGTCAAGAGTATATTGTAAAAACTGGTATGAGCTTCCAGATTAAAATTTTGATCTTATTATTTGAGAAAATGGCAAACAATTTAAAAACGAACATAGGTTTTTTCACTCAGAAAAAAGAAATCAATCTCTCTTCAGTGCTTTTTCAACAGAATTTTTCAATCTTACATGTTCCCTCTTTTTCAAATCTTGTAGCTGGTCTGCATATTAGAGTTGTCCCCAAGATGTCAGAAGTCATGCTAAAACAAAATTAATAGTTTGCACACCTATAATGATTTTTAATTTCAAAAAGCAAGCAGCCATTGTCCCATAAACAGACTTAAAAATTGAATATATTTAGAGCAGAGACACGTTTTGCTAGCAAAAGAAACAATTATTTAATATTCCCTCAAATGCAATCAGGAAGAGGGGATGATGAGACAATGTCCTTTATTGTCTAGCCCTTTGTGTCTGTAAGTCACCTTGCACAAGTCTGATAAAAGACTGCATGAAATAACTCCTAGACATATACTAGAAAACTGGCAATTCAATTTATTTTCACCTTATGAGCATGCTAGCACTCAATTCAGATCCTCTGCTCTGTATCTGGGCATGCATATTTCTTTCACACTCACTTTTCTACTTACTCTCCTTGTTGGCTCCTATACTTCACCCCATTTCTTTGTATCATAACTTCCTCATGCTTTTTCCAATTTTATTCTATTTTGAAGCTCAGTTCCATGCTGGTTCTCATTTTCTGAAACTGATTAATTATTTTGAATATGAAATTTCCATGTTCAAAAGTGAGGCTAAGACACCAGACAGAAATCTCAAGCCTGCTTATTCAAAATCTAGGAGAGTTTGAAGACACAAAAAGCATCCTCTACTGTTAGGAAACATCAGGAAATATTTTGTTGGATCAGCAATTTCTACCCCACCTCTAAGTCCTTCCGTTCTAGTGGAACAGGGGATGTTCCTAAAGAGGCAAGAACAGAGAAGGTTCCTGTTCAGGTGGTAAAATTATGCATCAATTGGACGAAAGACCCAATAACAACCCATTCATTTAATTGCCTGAAATATGCCAGGATTTCACACAAAATCATCTCAGGCTTGTGATGCTAAATTATTTTTATTCATAGCGAGTTCAAAGGGAGCTAATGACTCTCAGCCCCTTCTACAAGTGAACATTAACAAACAAGATGGCCAGGCAGAGATAGGACCAAAGGGAGAAATCCCTATGGACTTAGAGGTCTGGCTCCCTGGAGATAAAATGTTTGTCTCAGGGTTGGCACCCTGGAAAACAGCTGTTAGGGAAAGCTGAAAACTCCTTTGTCAGCACATTTGGCAGCAGGCTGGCTGTGCAGCTTGAGGTAGCTCTACCCTCAGCATCAGTTGTCCCAGCTGCTGAGGGCTGCCTTCAGTCCTTTGAATCCTCCTGCTGCACAGTGCTCCAGTTCCCAAAACAGAAAGGACAAAACCTATCCAGACTCTTATCCCCAACACCACCTTGGACCACTTACTGTGAAAACCTACATCAGCAGGCAGGTGGGCAATAGACAGGCCCCTTGTCCTGAGCTGGGATCCTGGTCCGTGCTAGAGCATCACCACCTCATCCCCCTCCACAGCACTCAGCACAGCCACCTGCAACACACCTCCTAGGTGACATCTGGGGTGGTGCTCTGCAGCTTTGTGTGACACGGCACAGGGTGTCATGTGAGGGAGCAGTTTCACAAGTGTGACATTTTCTGCCAATAAAATTTGCTGGATTAATTTCTCTGATTAATTCAAACTTTTTTTTTCCTGGTAACTGCCTGAAGATAAGGTAATTTTTGTCCTGGAAAATGCCAAATCACTTTCTTTTGGTGAACAAAAAACCCCTCAGATGATGTATTTTAGATTTTTGTGTTTTTCATAAGCTGAAATTTTGAAAAATATTTAGAGGCTTAAATCCCCAAAATTATCTCTCTTATCACTCCACTGTAAAAAGCAGTTTGAAACAGTTTCATATATTATTTAAAACCTTGTAAATTTGTTAGTTCCTGATGGCCATTCTAATTTCATGAAGTGGTTCTGTGTGCTTGAATTTTTTCAGCAAAGCTGTCTTGAAGATTCAGGTTAGAAATAAAAAATATATCATGAAAATAGTAAAAATGTCATAAATTGGTAAAGGAAATTCAGAGAATTTTTTAATTTTAAAAGCAATGTGGAGGACTGGTGCAGTAAAGCAGAGACATTTTAATTTTCAGAGACTTAAAAAATGGTTTTCACTGGTTTGGGTTACTGGTAACATTCTTGAGTGCCTTGTCTATCAAGCATTATTTTTTAAATCTTCCTTAGGTAGACTGCTAAAACAGTCCTTTAAATCTCTACACAGCCTCTTTTTGCAAAGAATATAATTAAAAACATCACAGTTATAGTCCAGATTTCCACGACTGCAATTGCTTTTCTGTTAACAAAGAATATTGGACCCCCCCCCCAGAAGAATGCTGTGGAAATGGAGGAGGTTCCCCTTTCACTCTGCAGGAGGACTTCCACACTTCACTGCTGCACCAAGGCAGTCCTTGACCATGATGAGTGGCACATTGCATGAAATGATGCAGACAACCACAGCTACAGGTTGCTCTGCCCAGTGTTTTTTTTTTTGTCTGAGATTCCGGTCCACTATACAGGGAATTTGTCTCATGTCAAGTCCCATACTAGAGTCTTTATAGGAGCTAGGCTTTATAGACTTGCTTTGTGTGAATGAAAAGAATATGTCCTCACTTTATAAGAAGGGCATAATATACCCCAAGTAACAATTACAGAGTTACCAGAGCCAGGGAAGGAGTCTAGAAATCATGCTGCTTAATATACTTCAACCTCAGGGCTAAAAAAATTTTAAAAATTAAGAAAAAGTAAAAATGCACAAGAGCTTTATCTTGATGCAAGACAAGTGAAAGGTAGTACCCCTCAGGCCACACTTCTGGCCACAAGTGTCAATGTCTTGGAAAAATAGAGGTGCAACGAGTGCTGCTACAATCCCCTCTGGTGTCAGAGAAGTGCAGCCAAGGACTCCCTGCAGAGATTGGGAGTAGCCAATGATGTAAAGGGGAGCTTCCCAGCATGAGTTCCTCCAGCTGCTCACTGTGCCAGTGTTCTTCCTTCCTTCTAAAGCTTTCTTTCTGCTCTATATATAGAAGAAATGCAGATGTCTGCTGTGAGGGGGTGGAAGGTACTGTGGAATAGCTGCTTTCCAAAGCTACAGAAGTTTAGGCAACTGCACTAATGCATTTGACTCATCCATTACTTGGCACTGAGTCAGCATCTTAGAGCAAAGGAGGGATTGCATGCTGCAAGGTCACACACAACTAGTGACAATAAGCCTTACATGAATAAGAAGCAAGAGAAGCTTATTTCAGTCACTTCAGTAAAATCATTATAGAAAATGGTTACCCAGAACTAAAGGGATTCTAAACACTGCTCCATAAGCAAATTGATGCCATGCAGCAGGAAGAGACTGAAAGCTGGCATGTGCCCCTCCACATTGTGCCTGACTCATGCTCTCACTGGCATAACTTGCTTGAATGAAACAATCAATGTTGTCCTGTGGATGCCATCCAGAGCTTCACCAGAGAGATCCATACTGGTGCTAATATCAGATGGTATCAGCTGCCCGTTTGAAAATGTAGGAGTGGAAGGGATCTCTCACTGTCTGTTGCCAGCATGTTACTCTCAGTTTTGCCTTGGTGAGGATGTTATGGTGTGGATGAGAGAAGTCTTATGGCTTTCCTCCGTAATTTTTCCCTATCTTGCTGTGGAAGGGCACATTAGCTAGGCAAGGGTCAGATAGGGGCAGCCCATTCCCACTATGGACTGAACGGAAAGGACACAAATTTTGTTTGCACACAAGCTGATGTAATAGCACACAACAGACTTAGTTGTATGATCCGGCTTAGATCCAGCTTAGTTTTACACAAGGCAACTTGAGTTCTACTGAACAATTTCACCAGCACACAGGGAAAATCAGGCTCTCAACATTATATTTAGAGTTTGCTGGAAATTTTTCAACTGAAAAGATTTTCAATATAAACCAGGAACATTATTGATGAAAATGTGATTACAAACTACATTATGAACTGCCTCTTGATATGATTGTTTATTTGGTTTTTCTGGTACCTGTCCAGCTGGCTAGAGAAAAATAATTGTCTTTCAACTTTTCTTTCCATGTTTTTTTGGTCAGTCTTCTGATGGAAAATGTTGAGGGGGGAAATGGCAACAATGTGAAAATAACCAGCATTTTTCAAAATACTGTTTTTTAGAAAAAATGTCCATTTCTTACTCCTTGAGATTTCAGTAGCTCTACTTCTTATGCATACATAAGGAAGGGAAGAGAATAATTGTTCCACTAACTTGTCCCTTTAAGCAGAAAATCTTGCCCGTATGTCTTGCCTGCCCATGGCTGCTAGCAGTTTTTCATCGCATTTTGCCCATTGACATCCTTTCTCCACCCCTTCCATAGCCCCTGCCATTTGCAGAACACTTGCAGGTGCTGTTTTTCCCTGGCATTCCCTGGGCTGCTCCTGCACCAGGGTGACTGTTTAATGCAGTGTGTTGGCAGTGCTCCACATGGAGCACTTGCCAAGATTTCCCCTCTCTCCCCCTTGGTGTACGAATGAGTGCTAAATAAACTCAGCAGAAATTTGCATTCAGGCTTACATGGACTGAGCATGGAGTTTTGATGGACTGACCAAACTTATCAGAAGTTTTCCTTTTTCTTTCAGTCAAGGCGATTAGGGTTGTCACATCTTCAGTTTATTCTGTGTATGAAAAGAGCTGCACAGAGTTAATAAAAGCCACAGGAGCAGCTCAACTGTGCTGTTAGGTCCAGAGCATGAGAGATCATATATCACTGTAACCTACCTAACCTTTCCTGTACTAAATGACAAACTGCTGCAAATAGCCTTTGGGTCAGGTCTCACATTCACTAAAATACTTGTCCTTCAGCTGAGGACTCTGTTGAACTCATATATCACACAGCCTCTTAAATCACACAGACTTGCATAAATGCTAAATACTAATTAAGACTGAAAAAATTACTGAAAGATAAAGTCCATGAAACAGGTCAAATCAAGGTTTAATTATATTTAGAATTTATCTTTTTAGACGACCTCAGAAAGATAGAAGACTGCAGTTTTCTATGTGTTTATTAAGTTCTTACTGTACTTTATGCTACAACTCATGTCACCCTCAGAAGCCATTCAGACTACAGCTCATGCTCAGCCAGAAAAGGACTTCCAGTTGGACTCTTCAAGAAGCAGGATGTGGCAGCCTTGTTGAGCTCACAGGGGCTTGTCTGGTACTAAGCTTTTCAAACTGTCTTTATATAGGACATGTCTGGATCCTAAGAAGCAGTTCTTAAAAGGTTTTATTTGAAAAATTTTCACAGAGCATTGTTTTTTGGGAAAAGGTTGTTTTTTAAAACCTTTCAAGGACTGATCTAAAAACAAATTTTGTAATAAAACAGGAACTAAAATGTTGGCTTTATGCAGCCACACAATACAGTAGTCATGACTTAAACACTTCACCATGCATGCTAAATGCTTTCTGAGCAGGGTTTCTGCCCTGAGGAACAATCATGTCAAGAAGAAACAGCTAAATAGTCAGCAGACACTGAAGAAAGGGAACAGACAATTTATATATCAAATCAGTCAATTCCTTGAAAGTACCACGGCAGCAGTGTTGGGGGTTTTTATGTGACAGAAGGCAGGAAGGTAGCAGATATGCTCAGGGCGGTCAGTCAGTGAATATAGAGCTTTTAGGTGATGGAGAAGCTGACAAACTGCTGATTTGATGTGAATTGAATTGCACTGAGGTTTTCAGAACTGAGTAGCACGATTTTGTGTAGGGCACACAGTATAAATAATGAAAAAGAGAAGGAGACATCGTACTGAGTCATATGTTTTGAGATAAGATATGAGTTGCTGGCAGGGAGATGCAGGACCTATTCTAAGCACAGCTGCAAAGGAGAGGACTCAGAAGAGAGAAGTGACAAGGGAGGAGAGAAGGAGATACAGTGGAGGAGGTCAGGAGGATTCACACACATGACAAGCACTCATCTTCTGCATTTCAAAATATGATGTAAGCACAGTAGCCATATTTGATAACAGTATAAACAAGTTTGTTCCAGCCCTCTCTCCATTCTTAGAAATCAGACAAAAAGGGTGGCACAGAACTATCTCGATTTACAGTCTGTTATTTTCCCTTTGGCACCCGGGCTGCTGCAAGTGTGTTATTACTGCTGGCCTCTCACTGAGCAGCCCTGGATGCAGAGGTGTGATCTCCTTCTGCAGCTGAGCTCTGGCCTGTGCTCTGCTGCCTGCAGTTCTGGGTTGGCCCCTAGAAAACTGTTACCGCTGGTGGAATTTAAAGACAGTCCAAAGATACTTTGAATTACACCCCAGCTGTGATGAATGTAAGAACGTAGTGAGAGCTGAGCTTCTGTGACAACTGCATGGCAATGTTGTGCAAGGCAAGGAAGGAAAGAGTCCAGCATATTTTTTTTTAAAAAGTCACAATAAAAGTCTGCAGCTTTTAAAATTAATATTTAAAAAGAATTGAGACAAAATTGTGATTGTTAGGTGTTTGATACATCTGATTAGTCTTTGTTGGAATTATCTGTACTGCAGAATAATTATCTATACACAATTCCCTGCATTATAACCTAATCACATCTCTATAGCTTTCTGTATGACTTTTTAAATTGATTTTGTAATAGCCTCATTGTAAAAAATAGTAACCTGAAGTGATTAGTCATTCATTATTTCCCCTGTCCCTCATTCAAAAGAAAAGAGATGAGCTAATCAAATCCATACCACTACTCAGTCTTTTCCAGAAGCAGATAGAAGTACCAGAAGCTGCTTTTAGGGGGCAAAAATCATCTCAATTCATTCCCCAAATAACTGCACAAAGTTCAATGTGGGGTTCTTATAATACCTTCCTTGAAACCTCTCTGGGTTTATTTACATCAGAGAGAGAGAATTCTTGTAATTGCGTGTAAGTCAAAGACTTATTTAACAAAAAGGAGAAACATATTCCTTTTGTGTCCAGCACTATCTTAATGACAGAAAAATTTTCACTAGATTAATAAATATTAAACAGCAAAACACAATTCTTATCAAACCATATGTATGAAAGTACCATACATAGAAGTTATAAGCTAGCTATTCTGGTTTAGAGTCTAGAGTGAGATTAGAGATTGTATATAAGGCGTGTTGTCTCATATTCTTGTTTTAATATACAATATAATATATCCTTACATATATATATAAAAAATGTGTAGTTATATACCAAAAATTATAACAAAACTGTAACAAAATATAGCAATAGTGAACAAAAATATAAGTATTCTATACAACCTTATGACAGTACTTCATCTTATACATGATTTCTGCAGACTGGGACAATATAGTTTTATGTTAAGCATTACTTAAAGGCTTAAATAAAATCTGCACATGTGACCACTATTAGAAGAACACAAGCCATATGAGCAACAACTGGGGGAGCTGGGGTTGTTTAGCCTGGAGAAAAGGAGACTCAGGGGTGACCTTCTCGCTCTCTACAGTTCCCTGAGAGTTGGTTGTAGTCATGTGGGAGTTGGTCTTTTTCTCCAGGCAGCAACTGACAGAACCAAAGGACACAGTCTCAAGTTGCTCCAAGAGAAACATAGGTTAGATATTAGGAAAAAGTTTTACAGAAAGAGTGATAAAGTGCTAGAATTGTCTACCTAGGAGGTGGAGGAGTCACCATCCCTGGATGTGTTTTAAAAAAGGCTGGATGTGCCACTCAGTGCCATAGTTTAGTTGAATTGTTAGGGCTGGATTGGACTCAATGAAGGTCTCTTCCAACCTAGTGATTCAGTAATTCTGTGAAGAGAATATTATTAAAGATGTAGATGTCACTATTTAATTTACTAGTGCATATGTAGCCAATACACTCAGTACAACACATCTTTTCATGTTAATCACCGTAGAGGGCTAGAGAAAGCCCCTAACTTGAACAGATTAGATGAAATTAGATGAAATTAAGAAAGAACATATTTTAAGACAAGGACATGGGTTACGGATATTCTTAAATGCTTTGCTGTCAGCAAATAGTCACTAAGTGAAAGGGAAACTCATTTGGACATTCTGAGTCCTGATGAAGTTTCCTAAATTCAGTGACCATCCTTCTCTGCTAATGCTCACCTTATTCTGTTATTCCCCTTTTTTATCTCATTTTATCCTGCTCTTTACCCTGCACTTATCCTTCTTTTTTTTTCAGCCACAATATATAATAGTCAAAGATAATACCAGAAGTGCCAAAGGATAGAATTTCCATTAACAAGCTGATGATGTCAGGTGATGTTACCAATTTATTTACTTAAGACTGCAGATCTGGCAGCAGAAAACTAAGAGGGAACTTATATTTCCCTGATTCATTCTCAAAAGATGTAGCAACAAGCCCAGGGCATCAAGCTGGCTGATGTTATATGAAGGCTAAAGTGCTGTTGCTCAGCATTGTAATGACCCCAGTGCTCTGCAGGTTCTATTTTATGGGATGCCTTCCAATGATCCACTCTATCTCCCATCCTGCAGTCTCTCCAATGTGCACTGGAGAGGTAACCTTGGGCACCAGCACTGAGGAAGAAGATTTAAAGCACCACCACAAGCCTCTGACAGTACTACCTGGCTCAATAGCAGCCTTCTGACACTGGATTTGCTTGGACTCAACATGGTCAGCCAGAATATCTAGATAGGTCACAAAAACCATGATTTGCTAAAAAATATTGAAAACAATTGACTTTCTATCAGATTTGAGCTTATCGTTTGGACAACACATCAATACTGTTTCCAAGCTGTTCTCCATGGCCATTAAAGCTGGTCAATTGGCTGCTGATACATTGAGTAGGGTATTTTTTTCATTCTGTTTCTCCTCTTTAATCACATGGATCTAGGAAATTAGGATTTATAAAAGAAATTAGTCCCTGAATATACACTGTCAAAGGATGAAGGTGGGATAGAGAGAGAAAAATAAGCTCTTACTGAGAGAAACAGCAATTTTATGCTTGTATGGCCAGCAGGTATAATTCAAATGGAGCTGAAACTTGAAGAATATTTTTATGCTAATTTTTTTGAGAGAAGGACCTTGTTTCCTATTTATGTTTTATCCAAATACTCTGTTCCACACAAATGGTCACAGTTCTACCAGATCAGAACAAGGTTTCCTTGTCCTGTAATTAAAACACCTCTTTTCTCTCTTGTCTGCACATCAATTGTCATTTCACATGGTGACATTTGGCATTTTTGGAAGGTAGAGCCTACAGCATGTAATTTTTTTATTGTGAATTAGATATTCAATTAGTGGAAGCACATGTATCAGGAAGTACAGGGCAAAACAATTATTGGGGGAGGGTAGAATAAAAAATACCTTTTAATTGTGTTAGCAGAAGCTAATTCTGTGACTATTTTATATATATATATATATATATATATATATATATATGGTTTTCCATTTTAAATTACATGAGAAATTAAGAGGAAAATAACACATGTTGAAATATTTGAGCAGGAATTCAGCAGAAATGTTCACATAAACCCAAATATAGGAGTTTTTGTTATCTTCCTAAGTACTGCTACCTGCTTAAAATATTCACATTGAATGATACTTTTGAAACAAATTTTGATAGTAATTAGGAATAAGGAGTCTCCAGAATTCAATAGAAGCAGATATAATTTTTTCAGGCAAATATTTTTTAAAATATATCCAGACCTTTCTTCATATGTGTGTGTATATTATGTCCTCTGTGACCTCCCTACTTCTCACAGAGAAAAATCTGGGAATTTGATGCATTGCAAAATCCTAATATCACCCTCCCACCACACACTAATTTATAAAAATATTTTTCCTAGAAAATGGCTGTCTTTCAAAAATTCGAAGCTATGGGCTACGTTCTGCCTGTGTGTTTTGGTTTCCTCTAAGGTGGGCTGCAAGGCAAGCATGGGACTCCCTGAGTTCCTAGCAACAGCAGAGTGAGGGATCATTTTCTCTCATGGAGAGTGACAGCACCTTAAAGAAAGGACAGTAGAAACTGGACACCTGATTTCTTCAGAGCAATTTTCCAAGTTCTGGCCTTAGTTTCAGGAGCTTGGTGGGAAAACAGAAATTTCAGGCACTGTTGTAGAAAAATAGCATGGTAAGCCTGCTTGGAGGAGTTGTTGTCCTTGTGACAGGTAAAAGAAAGGAGCACCTTTGTGCTCCAAGGGAAAAACAAAGTAGGAAAGTAGAGAGCACAGAATGCTGCTGGTAGAGCTGCTTTTGCTGCCTCCAGTACCCACACTCTGCTTGAGAAAAAGGGGGATTCCTGCTGTGGTCATGCTGGCAGTGCCTTGGCCCTGCAGCTGGAGCACTTCTGGGCACCCATGCAACCAGCCTTCACTCAGCAGCCTCTGCAGCAGCTTGTCCTGACAGCCCCGCAGCCCCCAGTCCCATCTACACTTCTCTGGTATTCTGGTAACTGCAGCATGATAAGATCAGCTCTGCAAGGTTTACTGTCAATGTGGAGGGAATGATCCCTTGCTTATATCATTCTACAGACAAGGTTCATCATTTGTTAGGACAAGACAATATGACCTTAAGTTGTGCCAGGTGAGGTTTAGATTGGATATTTGGGGAAATCCTTTGTGAAAAGTGCTGTCAAACCATGGAACAGGCTTCCCAGAGAACTGGCAGAGTCAGTATCTGAAAGATGTGCAGAGATGGCACTTAGGGACACGGCTTAGTGGTGGACTTGGCAGTGCTGCACAGACAGCTGGACTCCATGGTCTTCAGTATCTCCCAACATAATTTGTTCAATAACTCTGTGATTCCTTGATTCTATATTTTCTGCAACAAGGCTATGTTCACACAATTATGCAAATAGCTAATCATAATATTGATTACAAAAAAACATCTTTGCCTGAAATTATCAGTATCTGCATGAACAGTGACAAGGGCAGATGCAACAGAAATTGTACAGGAACTAGTGTATACCTAGTTCAAACAACTGTTTTACATGCATCTTACTTTTTAAAATTATCCATCTCTGGATGGAGACAGCAGCAAGAACTGAAAAACAACAGGTAATTCTTACACAAATGCACCTTCCTCTGGAACAGCTGGGCAAATCTGATTAGAGATTTTTGAAACTAAATTGGACGCTTCATCAAAAGTGATTGTTAGCAGAAAGTCTGCATGGAAAAACCACAAGATAACATGTCACTTTAATCTTTCCCTCCTACAGTATGACTCCATTGAATTAAAATTATCCTCGGCTTTTGCAAATCTATTTCCTATAAGAATATATTTGATGGTCCTCAACAAGTTTGTTCCTAGGCCTGCTAAGCACAAGAGAAATTTTATTTTGGTTTTGCAGTAGTACTGTGAAATCATAACCTTGTTAGTTTTGGGGTTTTTTTGTTGGGTTTTTTTTTTTTCCAAAAGGATCTTTTTTATGTATATATATGCTTATATAATGAATACAAATACCTGATGTTCATAAACACAGCAACCATCAGTGTAAAAGTTAGTGTCAGGCAACACAATATGAATCTTTCACTAAATCAATTTCAAAAAGTGATAAAAGTGTTGTAGTACCTGGTAATCATTATTTAACTTCTCCAGGCAAGACATTAGTGAAGATTTTTATGAAAAGTCCGTTTCTTTTTCTTACTTCCACCTGTCCCATACCCTAGATAATCTGATCTCAGTACAGGTCCAATTTTACCCTATCCCTTCATTTTATATCCTCTCGCAGGATGACAAGTACCGAGGGCTGCACCCACAGTGGTAAGACAGCATCAGGACAGAGGCTACAGCACTTGTCCTGTAGTTGTTCAGTAGCTGAGAGCATTCTCCCTGATGTGCACTTGGGTTCAGGCCACCTAGAATTCCCTAAGTCAATGCTCCAGCACTGTTCAGGAGGCTGTATGTAAAATAGCTGTGGTCACCCTGGTTTAGAAGGTATTTAGCCTTCAGGTTGTAAACTTCTTTTAAGGTCAGAGAACAAGCTATAGAGAAGGCTATGGACTTCTTAATTTACCAGTCCCAATGTAGTGTTGGACACTACAATAACAATGACACTTCAAGGCTTTAACACCTCTTGGCACCATGTGCATTCTGCCTTGCAGTGTTACCACATGGTGGAATATCAGCCTTTAGCATGAAGAAATTGAGTCTCGGGTGACACGTGCAGTTGTGCGTGTGACTGCTATGGGCATATACTGGGAGAAATACTTATGTAAAACAAGCAAGCATGTGCACCTTTTAGTGGAAAATCCATCTCCCTTAAATTGTATCTCCAGAGGGCTACTTAAAATGTTTTTTAGCAGCATAAAGATGCAATATTGTGCTCAGTAATTCTTAGTACTCTTTGTGGCAGGAAAATTGTTCTCCTAATCGTGTACTCCTGAGAAGCATAAAAGAAATAAAGCTATTGATATTAGTTCCTGGACTCTGAAGAGATGCCATTGCAATTTTGTCACTATACTACAGAGACTTGTTCATCAGCATTAGACTTTTAATTGTTGCAAACCAATACAGAATTAATTTAATTGTGTCTTTTAAAAACATCCATTCTGTATAAAAGTACATTTAAAAATTACCCCAGTATGTTTCCCTAATAGATGTTAACATTGCTGGATATGTATGCTGAGATGTTTGTTATCCTTATTTTGCTTTGCAAGTTTTACTTGAGATCAAAGGGCTTAGATATCACAGCAGACACAGGATGTGCAACATTCATTGGTACCTTTGCACGTCCTTACCTGTTTATGTCCCTGCCTGTAACACTCATGTAGCCTTGCTTGCCATTGTGTGCCTGGGTCAGGATTATAAATATAAATAGGCAGGCACTTGCACACTGCTGCTGTGCCGGCCTGGCTGGGGAGGAGCAAGTGGCAGACACCAGTGATGAGAACTGGACATCCAGGCCAACAAAACTGTCAAATGTACAAAGCTGCCATGGCTTCACACAAAGTGTTCCAATTTCTAACACCAATACAAGACAAAAATTTAAAATATGTGATTTTTTTAATTATGATAAAGAATGGAAAAGAAGATGTTCCCCAAATACTTTTCTTCTAGCTGTATGTTGATTTCCTTACATTCTATGGTCTCAGGATCAGAATTGTTGCAATTCTGAACTTCAGATGAAGCCAAAGCAGAGAATGAGTCATGAGCAGGATTTTGTCCTGGATTCTCTGATGTTCCTGCTGAGGCCAGAATTTCTCAGCTCTGTAGGGGTTTCAATTCAATCCACATCCACATTTGTGCTGGAATTAGTCTGGTTGAGGCAGGCGAATGCTTTTTCAGCTGCATTTCACCTGATTAATAACCAGTGTGTTGCAAGCCCCAACCGACTCAGGAATAAATGATTAGCAATGGATCTTGCTGTCAAAAGAAATGATTGAGGACACAAACTGAATAGGATTAAATTTGACACCAGATTTTTAAATAATGAAAGCAGAAAAGTACCATATCCTGAGCACAACCCAGTCACTGACTGAGAGGGTCAGAAACTAATTTCCCCATTAAGCAAGTTCATCAACAAATGAACATTTTGATCATATTTCACCATGTTGTTTCTTAATAATTTTGTGCCCTTCAGTTCCGGGAGCAGGAGAAGTAGGGAGAAGGAAGGGGCCAGCAGACTGGTCTCCCATAGAAACTGCTAGGAATAACTCGCTCAGATTCTCTCAGTATAGGGGGAAAGAACAGCCCTGAGAAAAGGGGTCTGACGCTGTGTGCCCAGAGGTAGCAGAGTTAGCACTGTGTCAGGCACACCTTATGAAGGGACACATTATTTATTGGACACTTTAGACACTGGTCCAAACTTGGGCTGAACTTTCCAATCTGCCCAGAGGACAGCTCTACTCTGACCACAGATAATCAACCACTACCTAGGCAAGTTTGTCTTAGTCTGGTAATATCCCTGTTCCTAATGGCAGTTTCTGGGGTTTTTAACAATGTAATTTTGAGAATCCTAATTCATGTACACCTGCAGAAGTTTATTGCTTTACAGTTACAAAACTTTTGTACTTGTAAACAGGTGTAAAAAAGATACTCAGAAAACCACTTGATGATTTTTTTTTTTTGGTGTCACATCAGCCTTTACTCTCTGATTCCAGAAAATATAATATGAAAAAACAGGACAACTTATAGTGGCGTATCATATTGGAAAGCAGCCTAAGCATGGTATTGGGTCCGGTCTTTTGCAAATATTGGACCAAATACATTGTGCCAAATGTTTTACACCAATTAGCAACTCATTCAGAGTTGTGTCATGCACAGAAATCATTTGCCTCCATGAATGATCATAAGGTGTTAAAAAAATTTAATACTTGAATCCTGGAAGTAAATCCTGGAATTGCATCCCCAAAAGAGAATTATCTTTTGCAGATTGCATGCCAAGCTTTTTCTGAGTTATTATCACAGATGGTGAAAAATTCCCATGGCCTTATACTCATGTTATTTTTCATTCCAAATGGAGTCCTTTGTGAAATAGCAGCGTGATTGCATATGTTTGAACTCTGACTGTCCACTTAAACGTATGCTGCACTTCAGTGGTGTGGTCTCTGGGAGGGAGTGCTAGGCTCTGTTACAGGAGGTTTAGGACAATTTATTTTCACCCCAAGGCCACTGAAACCCTGCCTAGCATTATCTCTGCTAGACTGTACTGTTAAACTGGAACAGCCAGAGCTGAAACACAGTCTGTCATGCGGTTCTTAATCCAACAGAGATGCAAGATTCACAAAGGCCAGGCTAGTTTCTCTCTATCCTCTGCACCCAGGTCCTTGTATCCATCACTTCCCTCAGCTCTCCCCAGTGACTTTTCAGCTCCAGAGCTATGGATTTTCTCACAGATATAGTGGAAAATTAGGCATGGTTGGCTCTGTAATCTCGGTCATTGGGCTGATGGGTGAACCCAGACAAGAGGCTTCAACTTTATTTCCTTTCTGCCTGTGCCCCTATGCAATGGGGAAATGATAAAGGTGAGGTCCTCTATCCTGGTGAAAGATCTTCAGTAGTAGTCTCAATAATTAGGATGAGATTATTTAATTGACAGAAAAATCAGATTTAAGGTTATTCAAGTGACCTTTCCTCTTGGACCTCTGATTTTCTTGTGACTATATCAACTGCTATATAGTGCCGGTTTTTACTTGGTGTAGTAGGTATGCAGAATATTGTTTGAAAGTACATAGTATCTACAAAAGAAATCAAACTGCAAGTATTCTTATCGTGGGTGTGAAATTTTCTATCTGCTACAAGTTTGGGGATGAAGATACTGCTCACATTTTGCAGCTAAGTAGCCAGTGAATTTTAGATAGGGTGTAGGGGCAGCTGGTCAGCCTGACTTCAGCTTTTCTGGTGTGTTTGTCATCTGATAGGGACAGAGCTGACTTCCAGCAGTCCTGCTTTCATCCTTCACCCTCCTGCTGCTCCATGGAGCTGGCTGCTGTGTCTGTGCACCGCCTACATTCGTAGCTTCTGGGCAACAGCCCATAACACCATGCAGGGTAATTTCCCTCAGTTCCCACTGGTGGAGCAGTATAGATCAGCTGGAGCATGCTTGTGGACTTGGCATTTAATGGGCTTTTTGGTGAGTAGTGATACAAGCCTTATGTATCTGGTACTGGTACATGGAGTACGAACCGTAATGAAATGGATCCGTTCCACGAGAAATACAATTTTATGCTTCCTAATTGAGCAATTAATTTAGCTTTGCCTACTATTTCACAAATGTCAGGGGATAAAGTTGAGAACAAGTGGTTGCTGCATTTGCATCAGGAACTGAGGGCTAAAGAGTTGTGCAAAACTGGTAGTATACAGAATTGTATACTATCAATATATATTAACGTTTGGATGGCTTTGAATGGAGAGTTAATTTCACTTTTTCACTTACTGGTTTGATTTGAATGCAGTCCCAACAGAATAAGAATGCAGATTTAAAGTCTTGTCTTTGACTGATCTCTGTGAGTGTCCTTGAAAGTCCTTTATTCTAACTATGACTGCACTCTTTTCCTCTGGGAAACACATACTGTCCTGTAACTCTAAACTAGTAAGAGACAAGTGTCAAGAAAACTTGGATGTTTAAATCAAAATTGATTTGCAGGTCCAAGACCACAGCTATTTCATACAGGTGTGGGCCAGTCTATGGAAATTTTGAAAAATTATTAACCAGCAAATTCTGTCTAAAATATTCTCACTGTGTTTCATCCAAATGATACCAGTTTTATCCACTTAATACAGTCTTAGTCTGAATAAACCTTAGTTCAGTCATAAAAAAACCAATGTTTTTGCTTAATAAAGTGATAGCAAACATGTTTGCTATGAGCATGTACTCATTTACTATACATTATTTTAATATTGTGTGTATCTATTATGTAGAAAATTAGAAATCTAATCCAGAAAGCCCAGAGAAGATGAGGCAACATTTTGTTTGGTGTAACATCAGTTCCACACTACAGAGGAATCCATTTTATTTAGGGAGAATCCCCATGAAAGCAGTGAAGGCAGTCAACAAGATTCTTTACACAAGTGGGAGGACTCTGATCATGCGTATCTAAAATGTGCCATAGAAAAGACATAATTGCCCATTTTATGGCATGTTGGACTTCACACAGAGTCTGCTTCTAGCAAAGAACATTTCTTAGGAATCTCATCCAATAAATGAATCCTCCAGGCTCTTGTTTTCAATGTTGTGTGCACTTCCTTGGTGTGAAAACTTCTGTGGACCATCCATGAGCTAAAAATTCTCTGAGGTGATGTGCTGAGACT
This sequence comes from Passer montanus, assembly GCF_014805655.1. Classification (NCBI taxonomy): domain Eukaryota; kingdom Metazoa; phylum Chordata; class Aves; order Passeriformes; family Passeridae; genus Passer; species Passer montanus. The sequence goes on from NW_024373145.1 coordinate 3,218,404, forward strand.
CTAGGAAACAAAACTGATAATGTTGTACCTCCTGGGCATCTATCTGTACTCCTTCTTGTCTATATTCAAAAATCAATATGTGATGATGTGGTTTTAGAAGGCTCACTGTAAGCAAGTGGCTATTAAAATGGCATTAATAGTGCCTTAGGCAAATTGGTATTTGTTAAGCATATGGATAATACTATTAGCATGACATATAGCTGGCATCTGAGTAACAGTCATCAGTATATTTCAGGCAGAAGGTGCCTACTTCATGGGTCAGTTCTCTGGTGAAATATATAGAGAGTTAAATTGAAATGAAATAATTGCTGAACCCAATGCAATTTGGAGAAACGACTTGCTCCCTACACCTTCCACATAACCCTGAGATTGAAGAAAAAGCTGCAGTTAGCTGAGGGGGCCTACTGAGCAAAAGGTGATGAGGGTGCCGTCATCACGCAAATAAAAATATGACACAGCACCACACCTGTGCTGTGATGAAGTGCCCAATATGTGTGTGTCAGTGGCTCCACAGGCTGTGTTCTGTGTATTTTGAAACTAAATCTTTCTTCCTCCTATTGACTTCTTGCCCTCTGGTACATTGAGTTGGCTGCCTGAGATGCTTTCACTAAGTACAAAGTCAATTGACTGTAAGTAGTGATGAAGAAAATGCTGTGTGATTAATATTACAGTTCAAGCTCCTCTGATCAGTCACAGAAAGAGCAGTCAAATAAACTCAACTTCATTTCAGAGAATCACACACTGTTAATAGTGGAGAGTCTGCCTGGAGCCCAAAGGGGAAAAACAAGCCACTTGAGGCAAATCTCTCTTCTTTTACATAGAACAAACTGGTTGAGCAGTGTTAAAAGCTGCTTATTGATTTGTGCCCAGTCTGAAAGCCATGCAGTGATGTAAATGAAAATGTGTCAAGAGTCAATATTGATTTTTTTTCTTTTTCTTCTTCTCTTTTTTTTTTTTAAACAAGGCCACCCCACTTGGGAAATGCTGTTAGCTATACCACTAGGTTTGTCAGTAAGTGAAGTAAGATTCTTTTCCACAAGACTACATATGTCCAGAAATCAAATTTATTTCTTTTACTGAGGTAATATAGACAGCATGCTGAGAGCAACTATGTTCACAAAACTTGGTGGTTTTTTTGAGAAAATTGTTGGTGAAGAAGAAGAAATGAGAGAGAAGAAATCAAATCTTAGAGAAGATAAAATTTGCTGGGCTGAGCTTGCAGTATAATACTTGCATAGTAGACCAATTTTTTTCTTTTTAAATCTTTGCTTGCAATAGATTTGTGTAGCAATATAAATTATATTCAGCAAGAGCCAAGGACAAGGAAAGGGTAGAAAGGGAATCCTGTTGTCCCTAGAGGAGTGTGCACTCAGCTGGAGGAAACCTGGCAACAGTTCCCTTTAGAAAGAGGGCGTTTGCAGGTACAAGACCTACAAGAGTCCCTCTTTCACATGAAGGCTAGCAGAAGATAAATGGGTGATCCCTGAAGGGTAATCCAAATACATTATTTGTTGACTTCACATTATGCTTAGTGAGGGATATACAAAGCAGTTTAAGAAAATACAGCCAGCAGTTGCCTATGTTTTCTCCCCAGAAGAATCAGATGCAAACAGTAATAACTGCCGTGCTCAAAATCAATGCTATATCTTTTTGATTAGATTATAAACTGCAGCCAGGTTCTTTTAAGTAACATTTCTACCTTGTTAACTCTTAGCAAGTAATATTCTTCCAGTCCTTTGACAAAAGCTCCTTCTCTGTAGCCAAGATAATCTTTTTTCAATCTGTGCCACAAAATCTGGCAACTAATTTCTTACACCTCAATTAGAGGTGACAAGAGGATGTGGCAGACAGCCCATTGCAGCTCTGATCTTCTAAGAATGAACAGCTACCCACAAGGGAGGGTCATATTTAGTGTGGAGTACAGCATGTAAGATGTTTTTTACTTTATTGGCACTTTCAAGGATTTTGGCTACTTCCACAGCTCCTAGCTTTTCTTCCTGGGCAGGAGAAACGTGCTTCATCTATGGCAGTGGCTCTCTTCTCTTCATTCATTCATCTCAGTTTGCTTCTTTCCATGAAAGAGAAATATTTCTCCTTCTCTATATCTACCCACAAGTCTTTCAACTATAGTCTTTCTGGGGTGACAACAGAACTATTTCAAACTAAAAATAAATAAACAGAGAAATTAAATTCTAACTTAGAGAAGAAACCAGAGTAAGTATCACAGAAGAAAAATGGCAGTCTTCCAGCTACTGGCAGAAAAAGCTGCCCCAAACTAACTGGTGGTAAATCAAAAGTGCAACTCCAAACATATTAAGTGTGTGGAAATGCTCCTATCAATTTCATGTTGCTAAGGTTCAGCTGATTAAAATAGAAGTTCATTTTTAAGCTCCAGCAAATTGAATTTGGGCTTCTATTAAAGGCTGCAACTGTTATAAATGTTATAAATGGATGCCTGGGATGATGAACTGAGAGTTGTTCAGTGAGAGACGTACACATGGCTCACACTTTCTTTTTCATCAACTCAGACAGGTTTTTGATCCTTTTATTTGCTTTTTTCTTTTTTTTAACATTTTGTTGCCAAGCAGAATGATAACTATAATGTAGTAATTTTTTTAGATTTTTAAAGAAACACAAGGGTAATAACATCTTCTGTATAAACTAAATGTAATTTGTCATAAATCTGGAAAGTAAGGCAATATTGATGTTGTTCATCCATTCTGCCTGCTTTGGCAGGCAGCTTGCTTTCAATTTTGTATTATAACCATTCAGATTTATTATTATTAAAATTCAGGCAGAAGGAGAGAGAAGAAGATATAAAACTATTCCACTGCTCTGCTATGTTCTGTACATAATGTTCAGAGATAGTCACTCAGTGAAATTCCACAACAGAAGAAACCAACAAGAAATATGAAAGAGAAAATACTCACAAAATGGATGTATTTTATCAATCTGTTTTAAAAATGTATGAATGGGAGTGATCTGGCATTAACTACTTTCCAAACATTTTACTTGTCTCACAATAATGCTCTGTGAAAATGATTTTATTTTGTTGACACCACAATTTCCAGTGCTGTCTCACACCTTTTTATTCTGGGAACAATTGAATATGAGTGTCTCCAGCCAACTTTGGAAACACCTACTTCTTCTGTACATCTTAAGAATTAAACAGGAGAGGGGCTGCAAGTTAGACTCTCTTAGGTGCTCTGGCATTTGGAAGATAGGTACTGAGAAGCAGAGGATTTAGCTATCATCTCCTCGACTCCCAACTCCCTGGTGTGGTGCTCCACCTTGGAATTGTGCTGGAAACACTGGAACTAATATGAAATTAAATGAATGGGAAAGAAGCATCTGCCTCTGACCAAACAAACATCTTCTTTCTCTTGACATCCTTGACTGTAAACCCCACTTTACAGATTGGTGCCAAGCCTTCTTTCAGTATTTTATGAATCAGACACAATGTTATTTTACATTTTTACTTGGTGTTTCTTTCATTCATCCACTCATTCATTCACCTGGTGTGAATAAAGGCTTGTGATTAATTATTTGTTCTGGAGCAAGGACTTGAATCTTGATAGCCTAGCTGAGTGACCTACTTGTTGTCAGTAATTAACCACAGCCTTAGACATGTTCTGAAGACACGTCTCTGAAACAGCATGACTAGAAAAATGGGTAGAGAGTTGTCTTGTTTGAGAATTCATCTTTAGGATATTTGGTTTGTGCTAGGACTCACCTGAGGTGCCACCACTTTTCTTTCAGCCTACCCAAAGACACGCACTGTCACAGTTCTGGCATCTCCTCCAACCCATGGAAGGAGAAGTCAGTCTAACACCAGTACAGCATAAAAGCAACAGTTGTAGCTGAGTTCTGAGATGCTGTTTGGCTTTTTGGGGTATTTGTCAAGAGTGACCTGAGCACATGATGACCTAACATCCACTCAGTATCAGAACTGCCCCAATGCAGACACAAGCTGCAGCAAACAAGGGAAGATCTCTTTTCCTGGGAGTCCTGCTGGTTCACCTAACCAGTCACCTGGAAGGTGAGGGCTCACATGCTTCACCAGGCAGGGCAGAGGGAAGAACTCAGAGCAGCCACTGGTTTAAATAGCAGGTAGTTTTTGAAGCAAAGAGGAGAAAACAGTCCTTTTTCCCAGCTGAGTGCCCTAATTGCTGCCCTATGGTCATGCTCTGTCCTGCTCTCTGGTCCAAGGAATCTTTAATTATTTAATGTAAAACAAAAGAGCTTTCTCAGGAGCTGCACAAAGTGCTCTGTCCTTCTCTCTGTCTCTGGGTACTGGCATATGCATGTGCATATATAAAGACACCAGCACACAGATGAAGAGGCTGCAATTATCTTGGGAGGTGAGATATGTGAGTTTGAATCCTCTTAGGCTGGAGGGCAAGGGAGGATTAATTTTGCTTTGCTCACAGTCTTATACTAGAGGATTTCACAGGGGGTATTGAAGGAGGGTTAGTAGAGTGACCTTGGGAATGCTCTATGTCTGGTAGTATTTTGTTAAACACTAAGTTGTTTAACAGGATAGAGGATGATAAGTAGGGGGAAAGAGGCAAATCAATTTATCTCAAAACTGTACTGGTTAAATTAATCATTTAAATGATCCCATCTAGGGGCTTTATAAGATGCACACTTTCATGAGTAAGCCACTTGTCTTTTTTTACAGATTAAATGCTTTGAAGTCAGTATAATGATATGTTCAATTTCTCAGCACAGGACGCAGAGAGTACACATGATAATAGCTTATCTGTTTTTATTTTTGGATGAATCTTTTTGAAATATCTCCAGTATGCAAAAAAAAAAAAAAAAAAAAAAGATTAAATAATAGTATGGATGAAATAGTAGCTGTCCATTTTTTCAGAGAAATCTCTGTGACAAACAATGTAAATAAACTTGTTGTTTAATGTTTTCTTTGTTTCTTCAGGTGATACATTCAGGGTAAATTCAGATTGTAAATGAAGAGTTTTTGCATGCATTTCAGAAAAGAGCATAGTATGTGACTCACATGAAAAGAAAGAGGGGGAAAAAATTACTCATTTTCCTCTCTCTAACCCAACACTTTAACCTTCTTTAACACTTTCTAGGAGATGCTTCTGTCCTCTTGAATTCAACACAAGTTCCTTAGTCATGTACTTGGAAGAGGGAAGAATCTGAGTTCCATTGCTTTAGGAGTGGGACAGAGTGGGAAGACGGAAAGTCTTGTGTTTTGTTTAGAAGAAAAGAAGACAGATGTATGGAAGCAAATATTGTGTGAATAGGAATATAGATCACGCATTCAAAAGCCTTTAGAAATCCAGCCCTTCTTCCTTTTCCTTCTACCAACCCCATGAAATTATTCTGGCTTTGATCCCGTCCCCCTTTCTCTTTGTCCAGTGGCACAGAAGTATGTGACCCTGAGAGGTATCAGTTGACATTTCCTTTCCTGCCCAACTCAGATCAGGAGAAGGAACTGTTCGAAAAGTAATGGTTATTAAATGGATTTTTAATGTAAGCTCAGTACTTTTGGTGAGTGTTCGTGACAAAAGAATTTAACCTGCCTGATTACTTTAAAAAAAGAGCAAATAAATGTAGGCTGCAAACAAGTTAAAATGTGATTTCTAATTTATTGTAGTGCTTAGGAGCATATTTTAACTCAATTTGCCACACTCTCCATGATTACTGTAGACTTGTCAGTGAGAAAAACTCTTTGCAGTGAACTACTTGGATCCTTGCCCTTAAATAAAAGAGAATTTTTATGTCTTCTAATCAAGGATATTGTTTACAGGGCAGATAACTGTTAAGTCTTCTTTCCATTATTGACTACATGATTTGTTTCCTCTTGCAACTGCATTTAGATGTGCTAAAACCTCTCTTGGCTGTTTCTCATCTTCTCAGTACCTTGTTCCAGTATGTGACTGCAGCTCAGTTATAGCAGAAGAGCTGAGTATTGAGCTCAAGCTACTGGTCACCTATGCCAAATAGCTGTGGCAGTTGTTTTTGCTGTTTGTTTTCTGCTCTGCAACAAAGCATCAAAACACGCTTAGGGAATAGTGTATTATTGGATACTGATATAAAGACTTCATCAGCCTAATGGAACAATTAACTCAACCATTCTGCCACTCTTGATCTGCAGAATTTTGCTTTAAGATTAGAGTGATAAGGTGAAGATTAACACCTCTGGGTCAGTGAGGCTGATGAGACATGATTTATTAATCCTCAAAGAAAACCTTAATTGGACACTGGAGCACTCTCTTCTTCATTGTTAAAGTCTGCCAATTCCCTGGATAGTCAGAAGAGATGGTGAGGATGATAGACTTACTGTAATTAGATGCACCAAAACTCAAGTAATGATTTTTTCTCCTGGGAACACCATGTGTTATTTTATTCAAATAAATCACTGCTGATATCTATGAACACCTGAGAAACATGCCCTACACATGGTCATTGACTACCCAAACATAACTTATAGAAAGGAGCTGCAGAACAGGATTCATAAGAATCCTTTGATTTAGAGAAACTGTCTTAAATCCCAGCCTTCAGAGCACAGAGAATTTACTGTGCAAGCAGGTTAATGATCAGGTTGATTTATCCTTTTTTTTTACTGACCATTATTCATTCTTTCATCATGTTCTTTCCATTAAGAGGCACTGATTTATAGGAGGAGGAAGCACTCCTCTAAGGAGTTTGGTAGGTTTTGAAACTAAGTCTCTGAAACACTTTTTTTTTTAAAGAAATGTCTTTTTTGCAGGCAGTATAATAAATAGGTTCATTATAATGCAGCATGCAGCTAAAGACAGGAGAAAAGTCCATAGGCATACAATTCTAGCTGCTGTACCTCAGGCTCAGGAAACAGAGCTTTGTGATTTGAGGATTCATTAAGACACTTGGTGTAGTGCAACCCTGATGAAATAAGTTAGCAGTCTCATTAGGGGGTTGGAGCAATCATTTGGAAAAAAGCCTCCTTTACTGCATTTGTTTACTCTGTCACAGGAAGCATGTCCTCAGTCAACTGGGATAATCGTTGTCAGCATTTTACATAGTTACAAAGCAAGCTAATAAGCCAGATTGTCGAATTATGTCAATCATGTCTAAACAGCAACAAACAAATTGCTCTATGCAGATGGGAAATTTGTGAGAAAGCTTAAATATTCAGTTCAATGGGAACAGTGCACACTGATAGGTCATGGTTTAACACTAATATCTGGAGGAAAGTGGCTCTGGAGCAAGATTTCTGTCTCTATACATTTTTTTGTGAGGCTTTTGACATTGAGGGCACTAACTGAGTAGACACTTGTATCATTAAGTATTGCATCCTGGTTTTCCTGCCTCGACGCTGTACACACCACATTATCACACTGGCATATTAGCTGTCTACCCCTTGCCTCTGCTGAAGTCCTCCGGTTTTATTGCAGCTTCACACTCAGATTGACTTCCCAAGGCTCTAGCCACGGAAGAGATGAGAGCTGAGGAGTCAGAATTTTTTCTGCTATAAAAAGAAGAATATTTTATGTATTCCTATTCATCCCTGTTGGGGTTTGGAGTCAACTTTTAGCCCAGTAATCCTGATGTCAGCTTTCTGAGTGACAAGTGCTTTTGGCACTTGTCATCTTTGCACCAGACACTACTCTAGGGGGAAGGGCCCTGTTTGTGGCTGGTAGTTGCTGAGTGCTTGTGTGATTTCACCCCTGTCCAGGGTGCTACCTAAGGGACAAAAGAATGAAGAGTTCAAAAATGCTATAAAGCTTTCAGAATGCTTAAATAGACTAAAGTGAAGATTGCATCAAAAAAGTGAGATAAAAAGATGTTAATCTGTAGAAAGAGCAAAAGATCTATTAAATTAATCAATAGGTCTTTTACAGTGGCAAATATGATTTAGTTAAAGAAAACAGAGAGAGTGCAAGAAGAATATAATGAGTTTTCCACTTCTCCTAAAAGCAAGGGTTGAGAAGACCAGTTATTGACTGACAGCTATGTTCCTCAGAGTGGAAAATCACATTCTGGAGGGTCGGTCTCAGAGCTGCACTGAAGTTAGAGAATGTCTGCACTGTAGTGTCCCTCAGAAGTATGGCCTTCAACTCACAGACTTGACCTGGTTAGGAACACTGGAACGTAACACACCAAACCCAGCTTCTGTCCTTCCTCCTATTTAGAAGGAAATATCAAGGAGGACATATACATTGATTCTCCAGCAACTGTAACTGTGGTTTGGTGACATGAAGAATAATTATAAGAAAATAAAATGTACATTGTAGACAGAGACATTTGTCCAGGGTCCCAGGTAAAGTGACCTCTCCATTATTGTACACACCAGTGTAAGATACTCCTTCCATTACCTAAGTCCCAAAGGGGTTGATATTGGTTCTGCCCAAGACATAAATCTGATTTTTCAGTCTCGATGAAATGTAGACTTGTTTGTTTGGGGCTTATTTACTAATATAATGTGTCTTTAACCAAAATCTTTGTGTTCTGATACTGAAACCCAGAATTTTTATGGTTATTCCATATTGATGAATCATTGGCTCAATATTGACCTGTTTTTCCAAGCTCACTCAGCGACATGTTTACCTGCATTACTGTTGTATGTCATATGGTATTGACTTCCTCTGATCCATGGTTGTTGTCATTTGGGATTTGTTCATTCATACTTCATAATACAGAGTGCTTAGTCCACATTACATCCCTTCCTTACTAGCCTTTCTCAAATACAGTCATATACCCAGAGCCCAGTAATTTAGGAACTTAGACTTTTCTAACAGCTTAGATGCTTTCTAGCATCAAAGATTTAACTCCAATATCTTTAGTTATACTATTGTAACTTCCCAAGGCTGTCAAGGTCACAGTCTGGATCAAGGAGTTGCATAGAATGTCCTTCTTCCTAATTCTGAATGTTCATGGCCAATTGCAGATAAATGCTATTCGACAACTATTCCCTGAAATCTGGGCAAAAGGAAAGCCAGAAACACTAAATTAAAATCTTAATATAACACACAGAAGGGATGGGGGTGAACCAACTCAACTGTATCATGCCCTGTTTGGTTGGAGTGCTGATGTTATTGGTTTAAAACTTGACCAATCCTCTCAGATCTTTAGCACCCATAAATGTTATGTTGGAGCCTGATTCTCAAAGAGAGGGAACCAGGGAAAACCTAATCTGCCATCATGAAGAGAGGTGATGATATTTTCTTTTCTCTGTTTGAAACAGCCTTGGCTGAGCAGGAATTTAGGAGGCCCATGGGGTCTGTATGTGCTAGCAGGCACAGAGGTTGATTTTAACTTCATCTGGCCTTTTGGGAGAGAATAAATACATAGAGCATCTTTCTTTCCACATAGCTTCATAGTAAACTTCCAGAGGAATGTGAGCTTGACAAATCTCACTTAAAATTTTAATTAAAATAGATCTTCCATTTAAAAAGTCAATTCCACTGTAAAAAAAAAGAAACCTTCTCAGTTCTGCTTGAATCTCAGTCCGCCTAAAAAGACAAGCGTCAGTAAGCTGTTGAATCTTGCGAAGAAAACACACACAACCCAACTGATTGATTTTAAAATGCAATCAATTAGAAATCACAGCTGACTTTTTTGATTAGAACTTAATTTGATCTGGAATGGGTTTGTGTCCTTGCCTGCTATTAATTAGCAGTAATAATAGTATTGTTCTTCTATGGGAATTTGAAACAGATCTGCCTTCCTATAAGGCAGATGGTTGGTACAGCTCAAAGCACTCTGAGTCACAGCAGAGGTCTCAGCTCCATTACTCCTGTTGGCTGGCAAGGGAAGGCTTTGGTGGAAGAAAATGGTTATCCTGAACAAAGGAAGAACTTGTCAGTAGAATGAGTTTGTCTTTTCAAAGTTGCAACCTGAGAGACATTTACAAGCAGGAGAGGTTGCATCATTCTCACAGCACTGCAGCTCCCAAGGCCTGGACACTGGGGCACTACAGGGAAATGTGTAGGAATGCAGCAACATAGTGGCTAGAGCCTGCTGTAGAATTCCAGGTGTTAAACTGGTGTGAAATATCTGATCCACATTTCTGTCTAAAGCATTAAGCCAGACCTTTCTTGGCCAAAAGCAAACTCAATTGCATTATCTTCTGTTTGTTCAAGGGATAAGCCCAGCAGCTGTTCTTGTTGTGTAACATTTATATCTTTGCAGAGACTGCAATAACAGATATAACATTTGCAGAGGCTCTGTGTGCCAGGGCTGGCCCCTTCAGTGACCTTGGAAGGAGCAGGATGCTCAGCCCTGTGCAGAGCCATCTCTCACTGGCTGGAGACAACTGGAGCGATGGTTTAATTTTTCTTTCTTTTACATTTACACTAAAGACTAAATGCTGGTCATTTTTTAGAATTTCAATAATATTCAGCTTACAGACTTAACTTCAAAGTAATATTCGACATTTTCATAGATGGACAAAAACTTTTAGCATTCTTAGAGATAAAAGAGACGATATTTTTCCTTTTTTTTTTTTTTTTTGCCTGGTGCATCAAAGGGTACAAATACATTCGTACATCTAGTTTCTCCAACAGACCTTGCTAGAGCTGTGAGTGCTGAAGATAAGGAGTGTGAAGGTGCATCGAGTGCTGGTATCTTTTTACTCAGCCCTGTTCTTCAAACAGCAGTGTGAATAAATCCTGAAGCTGGGCACTGTATAAACTCATGTGGAATGGAACCTTTTGGGGTAAGTTAGACAGAATGAGGCTTAGTGACAGTTTTTATGTGGTTAGCCTAAGAGTCCATGTAGAAATCCATGACCTGAAGATATAAATAGCACAGGGAGCCCCTAGGGATCTCAGGGTGGGCAGGTGCAGAGAAATACCCTCTCCCTGGGTCTTACCAGCTGTATGGCTTGTCCCTGGTGTCCCAGGAGAGTGGGTGGATTGGGCAGAAGTCTCACATCTTCTCCACAGGATTTGCTTCCTATCAGCAGGAAACTGGGGAGAAGCAGCGAGCAGCAGGCAGCAGTCACCCCATAGCAGGAAATCAGCAGGACACCTGCACTTGCCTGAATGCCTTGCTCCAGGACCATGAGAATTGTTCTTCTGATATGCCATAGTTTGATAAATCTGCTGCTGCTGATACTATTTTGGCTTGTTTTCTGCAGGTTTAGCGGGTGAGGGTACTGAAACAGCACCTGTCAGAGACAAAAAAAAAGAAAAAATAAATAAACCTTCTACAAACACAAAGAGGAAGGACAAACTGGAAAACAAAGTTCTCTGCTATATTAAACTTCAACTCCATGATACTTTTCTTTACCTACTCATACATGTGCTTTATAAAACAGAATTTAGTGACTTCCTTGCTTCATCTAATACAACATAAAGGCATCTACAAAGACAGTCTGTTAGGCAACTATTAAAGAGACAACATTAGGACCATTAACTTGGAGGTAAGAGGTACTTCATCTCATTGTGCACTCTCAAGATGTTTGGTTCTGTTCGTAGTAACAACATGGGCAATGGCATAATCACACCTGCTTGGATTTTTAGTTGTGATCTGTACCACAGAACTACTAAATACATTAATTCTACTCAAACACAGAAGACTAAAAGTGCCTGCCCTTCTCAAGAATAAGAATTGCTCAAGAAAGTAATACAGGACATTAGTATATTAATGCACACAAACCCTACAAATATAGTTAAAAACAAGTAAAGTTGTTAGTTAGCAGCAGGAATGTTCATAGTATCATGAGAGAAGTATCCTCAAAGACTGAGAGATTAAAGTGAACCTGCAGAGAGGACAGAAATTTGAAAGACATCAGTGAATTAGTCCATAGCTGACATTAGCAACATAGAGTTATGAAATGCTGTAATACTGTTTCCTTATTCAAGGCTGTGATCTCGTATTTGCAGAGAATGGGCCCTGTTGCAGAGATGCCAGGGAGCAGATTGTTTGCCTGAGTGGCTGACAGCACAGGGGAAGGAGTTGTGGCACTGCCATCCATCCTCCATCCTGACTGGGGCCTCAGGTGGGGATGTGCCACTGCCCTGAAGCACAGGCAGCTCCATCACAGTGTCTCCCAGCCAGCTGTTCAGTATGGTTACTTCCTCACAGACTGGGACTGTTGACCAGATATTACCAGGTCTTCTTTGCACAGGTGAACCACAGCTGGACAGAAATGACCATAAGCCCCCTCACACTAGATCATCCTCTTTTTTTGCAAGAGGGCTTCAGTCAAAGAGTCCTGAGGAGGGGCAGGAAAGGGATGCATTGCAGTGGTGCTTTCCAGCAGAAGCAAAATTATTTTGGACTGATGTAATTGTGTCTGTTCCTGTATCAAACAATGAGGACAAAGTTTTCCATGAGGCTAAGCTATGATCTGGCTCCAGTGCATTATCACATTCTTTTACATGTAAAGCTACCTATATAAATTGTTAAATGGAAATTTTCCTGGTAGCCTGCTACTTGGTAATTATATCAGCAGAGCAGGGTGAGAGATGGTAGGAAAGAATATAAGTGTGTTATGGGATTAACAAAGGAGGAAGTCAATCATAACAAACATTTGCTTAAGAAAATATTGTACATTTGGGTGTGAAAAAGGACTAGTCTCTGTTTTGTATGTGGTAAGGGGAAGTAATTGAGAAGGTGTTCCATTCAGATGTTATTGCAGCTGGGAAGTTATGAGACAGCCTCAATAATTAACCTGAAGGTAACAGACTTAAAATATATTTTAAAAGATCCATCTCTGAATTTAACTAGCAAAGCACATAATTCACTGAGCTCTAATGGTGTTAAAGAATTTGTTTCATATTCCTTCTTCCATGAGAGAGACGGAGACAGAGAAGAAAACAGAAATATTTCTTAAATTAGCTTTATTTACATCCTCTTGTGAAACAGCAGGATGAAAACAGCAATGAAGATTCAAAGTCAAAAAGAATTCTGTCCACATCTCAGTCCTTCTCACATAATTTTGAAGCATGAGAGCTGAATAGAGGAAGAATGAACTGATTTCTTTTAAGTTTAGTACATTGCAAATGCAAAATGAATATCATTCTGCAGATATGGTGCCAGAGGACAACACAAGCTAACAAAATAATGGTAGTCCAAATAAATAATTTATGCACCATATCAAAAACTGAATGAGATAAAGACATAGTGAACACATTTGAAAATTTGGAAATTGCTCAAAGCTTTTCCTCCAGTGTCTCCCAAGAGGATGAGCATGGATGACTAATACACTGTGACTGTGTATAATTCATAAACCTTCCCTCATTTTTTGATTTTCAGTAGTTACAGTTTATAGCTAACAAAGGAACAGAGTGGAAAAATCCTGGTGAGAGTTGACAGGAGAACATAAACCAGCTGATTCCTCCACTTAGTCTATTCATAAAGGGCATCTGTTCTCATCCCAAACTACACATATATTTGCCATTAAACTTAGTACATTGAGAACAGAAAAAAAAAGGCTTCTACTCACATCCTTATGTCTACTTTATATTTATATTTTTATGACAGCTATTTCAATGTGTGATTATAACACAAAAATCCATTTCCAGGTGATTTGTTTTAAAATTATTCTGTTGTGGCTGTTGGTTAATGTTCAGACTAGATTTCTTAGGGATTCATTCAATGACAGCAGAGCAAACTCAGAGCAAACTAGTGAATGCTATCAGAAGGCAGTGGGGTGTTTCTGGATTAATTACATAGAATGAAACCTCCCCCATACACAGCCACATTGGAAAGATGTTTCTAAGTTAAAGAAATCTAAAAGTTGCATTCAGGTAAGATTTGCCTTGAAATGATTTTGATGATCACAGCCATGTCAAGTCACATTCTGAAGCGATATGGTGGGCAAAAGGGTTGTGTTCAACTCTGCATGTCAGCAATTTGCAATAGATTTTATGGCACAGCACAATTCAGTTACACAACCAATATGGTTTTCTATAAGATTCCTTGGAGTTTTGATTTTTTAACCAAAACCAGAAGATAGTGTCCTGTGGCTTCCTGAGGGAAACCCTCTGCCTCCTACTCCGAGTACACAAGCAGAGCCCAGCACATTTCTCAGCTGCATGACAAGTTTCATGCTGCTGAGAGGCTGGGAGGGCCCCCAGCCTCTGCTGCCATATGTCAGAGCAAGCAGTGTCTGCCCTGAGCCGTCACAGCAGACGTGGTGGAACACCAGAGCAGGAATTTCCACCCGGCTTCCCACAGTCACCAAACAAGTAAAGAAATCACACAGTGCTCTCAGGGCACCTCTGCAGATCTGTTGTTATGAGGGTGGGCAAATGAGAAAGAAGGTCACTGCTACCAGCAAGCTGCAGAAGTCACTTGAGGGGCAGCTGCCCTTTGGTGATCCCCTGTGCTCTGATCCCAACAAAAGGGATCCGTTCTCCCAGTTCCTCCCTGCCTGTCCTGCCTGCCTCTGAGAGCCTGTTGAGTGTTATGTGAATGTTGTTTACTTCATTAATTTTCTCCTGCCATCAATTGATGAATAAATTATTCATAAGTAAATGTATAAATTATTCTACCAGTTCTATTGATGATTGAATAATATTGACCATATAAATTATTCACTCTTCTTTTCCCCCACCAAATGACAAATAAATTATTTGTGAGTATTGTTTTCTTCATTATTAGATCAACTCTTCCATCTGTTGAGACATACATAAGATGTCACTCACTCTGGTAGCTGTACAATTTGTAAGCAGGACCCTTTAGGAACTATGCTTTCATGGACAAACAGAACTAGTTTTACTTTATTGTATATTCATATGGCAGTTTCTTTAAATATAAGGTCCTTTAGAACATGAGGAAGTGTTTTGTATGTTTCACAACCAAGTAGACAACATGCTGAGATATTCTGAGGTTAATTCTCACCCAATCAAGATATTTTTGAATTGTGCAATATTGTACTGTAATTTTACAATTGTTACAATTTGTACTGTAATTTTACAGTTTTCCATATTTGGACTTAATAGTCAGGGTTGAGGCTCCAGCCATCCCTTGATCCCAAAATGTATCAGGTTGTAGGTTCTGTAAAGGAGTATCAAGAGCAAAGCCAAACCACAGATACCTTGAGTAATTACCCTTACAAATGTGAACTGCATAGGCCAGTTATTTCAAGTTTCTGGATAAACTACATGAGTTTTTAATCTCGTTAGATCCATGCCTTCTGTCTCTTTCACTGATTCACCAGTAACTGTGTGGCAAACAAGTGACAGCTTCTAGTGGCAGGATTTCTAGCATATTTTACCATGCAGGCAAAATATGTGTATATCCAAAAATATGAAGAGTCCATGTGGTTATGATGGATCAGGGAAAAAATCAAAATTCGTTTTAAAAAACACATCTCTAGGAAAGTGATACTAAGTCACAAGCACCCACAAAGAAAGGATTGTATCCTCTCTATTCCACGAATCCCAAGTTCATCAAGACAATCAAACTGCATTAACATGAAATCAGATAAGGATCATGAATAGTATGCTGAAAAGTGTTCTCTAAGAAGTTGCTCAGAAAGAGACAGAGAGAGGATGCATCTCATGCCAGCAGCCCTTCAATAACTTTCCTTGTGTGAGGGCCAGCAAAGATCAGAAGCACGCACCTCTCTGCTGGCATTTGCTTGAGTCCGAAACCTATCAGTAATGTATGTGCAAAGATGTTTCAGTTGACTTTTTATGTTCTTTTTTTAGAACTTAAAATCATGAAGCTGTAATATTTGCCGAAGCTCAGGTTGCCCAAGGAGAGGAAAATGAATGAATGGGCTGTGCCAGAACAAGAGGACTGTCTGGTGACCAGAGAGCTCATTTATGGGGAGCTCTCCAGCACTGGGCAGCTCTGTAATACCACAACACTGTAAAAGCTGTTTCTTCTTGTTTCCCCCTTCCTTTCCACCCAAATGATCTCTGATCTGTTGTGGTTGTGTTTGAGGGTCCCAGGATGAGGGAAGAGATGACAATCTTGACTCCATGTTTCAGAAGGCTGATTTATGATATTATTATGTTATATTAAAATGATATACTAATACTATACTAAAAAGAATAGAATGAAATGAGCCATCAGAAGCTAGAAAGAAATGGAAAGGAATGAATAACAAAATCTTGTGACTGCTCACAGCCTTGACATAGGTGGCTGTCATTGGTCATCAAGTAAAAACAATTTCACATGCTGGGTAAACAATTCTCCAAATCATATTCCAAAGCAGCAAAACATGGAGAAGCTGAAGCTTCCCAGCTTCTCAGGAGAAAAGATCCTGGCAAAAGGATTTTTCATATAATATGTCTGTGACATTCTGTCACTCAGGTCAATACAGCAGTGTAAGATTTGCCCTTAGAACACATGCACAGCAGAAAATCCCAACTCTTTCATTTTCAGGAAAAGCTGTTAATAGGTCTGCCTCCCACACTGGACCACTAACAAGTTCTTGTCTAAACTGTCATTAATGTTTTCACTTAGATTTCCACATTAAAATTGGCAGCGCTTCTGAGGGAAGTGTTGTGGTCAGGACTTAACAGGGGAAGTACCAAGACTTTGCATTCTGAAAAATAACAATCTCCAGGGTCAAGTTTTTAAATTCTGTTTGTCCCTGTTCTTCCAGCAGAAGCCCCGTGGGATATGCAGACACAGAAATAGACAGAAAGGTATGACAGAGAAAGTGGGAAGGTGGTAAAAGGGTGCCTAGACAGAAGTGGTGTATTGAGAGAGCTGGAATGGAAGAATGCCCTTTGCGGCTCTGTTCAGAATGGATATGAATGAAGCATGGGTACATTGTTCAAGGGCAGAGAAAAGACCACTGCAGTGGCTGGAATAAAATGGTGAAGGGAGCACACAGGAAAAGCTTAGACATATAGGTGGGTAATGGACTGAATCTTTGGGACAATTATGACAAAGAAGTTATGAAATTTAGCCTGCATACAGAGACCAGTCTGAGCTGATCATGTTTCAGATTAAGGGTCTGAGTAAAAGACAGAGATGCTACCAATCAGAACAAAGTAGGTGTTCCATCTTAGACAGTGTGATGTCTATTCATCAGCACTGGAATAGTTCAGAATATGAGTTTGAATAGGAGAAATGAGATGAGTAAATGCACTGTATAAAGATATGAGCTGCAAAGAGGCATGGAGGGTACTCTCATGCAATGGTATTTTTTCTCATTGGGGGGTAAAAGCCAGGAGCAAAAATCTGCTGAGGCAGATTTACTGTAAGTGCAGTGTACTGTCAAAATATATTTGCAGCTCAGTTAAGTTTTTGCTGTTAGTTTTCCCATCAATGCTTTTAACTGCTAGTAATGCTCTGAATTTAGTTCAGTTTTGCTGCTTTTCTGAAAGGAAGTCACCAGAAAACAGAGCTGCAAGAAGCTGCAGAAGGCCACATAGATTTTGCCTTATATCTAAGAGAAATTTAATTTAAATTATCTGCCAGTTTCAGTTAATTAGGGAATGTTCAAACAGCCTTTCATATGTCTTATTTGAGATGTGATATTATTTGGGAAAGGGTAATTTTTTCCAAGGGGAAAAAAAAAAAGGAGCAATTGTCTATGGACATGATTCTAAGCAGTGGAAAAGAACATTTCAAAATTACTAGTATGTGACAAAAAGTAATTTTATTTTACACTAATTCATATTAAGCAATACTCCTCTGCCTTTCTATCCTGCACAACACAGTGAAACTGTTCATGATGAGGACTGGATCCTAAATGAAACACAAAATAAGAAAGCTCTGGATATCTACCTTTTTCTCAGAAGACTCATAATCTTCTTCTTTAAGTCTTTCCCAGAGCTGAAAAGCAACTGCTTATTCCTAGCATGACACAACTATTGGCCTTCTTTTATGATTTCTCTTATGACTTTTGCAGTCATTGCTTCCCTCTTCCATGTCACTGAATTTTTTCTTCAACTTCCTTTTTTCCTGTACTATTGTTATTTTTGGTCACCATTGCTTTAGTGCTGTCTTGAAGAAACAAGGCTGGTATTGTCTTTTAAAGACTGTGAAATTAGTATCTGTTATAACCTCTCTATAACCATAACTGCATTTCCACAGGATTTTCTATCTCAGTGTCATCAGCTCCACCATTCCTGAGAAATGGAACAGACAAGGAAGATGATCATTTCAGGAAGGTGATAATTTCAGAAGAAAAGGAGGGAAATAGCTGGGGGAGTACCATTAATCCAAAGAAAGGGGCCAACCCTATCAGATTAATCTCATGCTGTATGAAGAGCAGTATTAGGCAATATACTCAGGATGCTGGCAAGGTGACAGGCATCTGTATTTTGGACTAATAAGTCCTATTAAGATCTATGTGCTTGGAAATGTTCCTGGAGCACTGTAGCTAAGCGTGGATCATGGCAACCCAGCCATCATTGAGCAGAAGGCAGCCGCCCGCCTCGCCGGCTCAGATGCAATAAGGCAGTTTTCCTAAACAGATGTGCCTGAGACCTCAAGGGCATCAAAGCGCCTGAGATTCCTAACTGCTCTGACAATCTGGCAGCAGATCTGTTTGGCACAGGGCACCACAAAGTCAATAGCAAGCTTTTGAGTTGTTTCTCTCTTCCCAACACCATATTGCTCAATGTCTTTCAACGAGGTGCAAAAGAGAAAAAAAGAAAAAGGGAAGGGTCAGGCTGAGAAAGGAATGTGATAAAGAGCTGGTTATGGCCTTCTGTACTGTTGTCACTTGACACAGCAGCTTCCTAGAGATAGCACAATTATGGGTAGATGAGTCTTCAATGTGTCTGGAGTGAAATGTCCTGTGGGCAGTGGACTAAATAAATAGTCATTACCACTGTATAGACTTGAGAGAACACAGATATCTGGCTACCCAATCCAGCCCCGATGGGGAATTATGAGTCACAAATACTCTTTCAGCACCATGGTGTGCTAACTTCTGAGAAATGAACATATGTATTCTTATCTAGTATCCACATACAGATGCTGATTTTGTGGGTGGTCTCAGAGTCCAGCAACTACTCTGGAGAAAGGCTTTCATCACTTCTTTACGCAAAGAACCGGCTTCAAGGGCAGCTTAAAGACAGTCCTAAATGTCAAAATCTACAATAGCTGACCCAAAAAAAGGGTATTTTTAGGTTATTGTCACAGCTGTGGCATAACAGTATAGGAAATCTTTATGTTGGATTTTATCTGCATTATTTATTGTTTTCCGCCAGCGTTGCTGACATTTTCTTCTCCACTCTTTCAGTCAATATGAGTAATGAGGAGAAAAGGACAGGTCTAGTACACAGGGACACATATGAATCTGTGATCTTCTTCCATGTAATATTTCCTTCTTTTCTTTATTTGAAACCTGAGTCTAGCAAGTGTGCATTAATCTTATTTCATCCCATCTCAGGCTTATGCTATAGAGAAAAAATTAAAAACTGTAATTACTCATGAGAATTAAATTTCTTTTTTATATTAAAATAAGAAACATTAAGGATTTTTTTAAAAAAAATCCAAGTTCCTTTTCTACAGAGTCAGCACTTTATCATTCCCTAAAATATATGGTATTTTCAATTCTTTCAGTTCCCATTATCTATTTCATTTTACTGTGTCAAAAAAGGGAAGCATTTTGTCTCTTCTTAGACCATTCAATGCTATTAGGAATGAAAAATCCTCTCTCTAATGAAAAATCATGTTCTGTTTTATCATGATCATTCTAGTCCTTTAATACTGTTCACGTGGTGCAAGAGTTCTGTTGCAATTAAGGAAGTCACTACAGCACAGGCTCCTGGGGAAAAAGCACAGCAGCACTGTATCTTTTCCTTACTGCTAGCCCAGAATTTCCTTAGCAGTGAGACAGAAAAAAAGGAGTGTGGAGGACCTGGAGGAGAAGCAGGAGCAGTAATATGACTGGCTCTTCCAGGCAGACCATGACTAATACCATGAGCTGGTGAGGATGCACACAGTTTGAGGCATAAATTCCCTCCTTTCCCAATCACCATTGATTTCATATTCCAGAAAAACTCCAGGTGCTTGATTTGTATGAATTTTAGTGACAGTGAGAAATGAAAGAAACTGTAGTTAACATTCAAGAGGCATAATGTAAACGTTCCCAATGACAAGTTCCCTGACTTGTTTCCTATTACTGTATTTAAATCTCCTATAAACTCAAAGATCTTTCTGCAGTGTATGACAACAAATATTTGTTGGTCAACAGCTGACCCCTGCTGGTGTGAAAAATAAAAATAAAATTTAAAAAAAAAATTTAAAAACCCAATAAATACTAATAAAAACCACATCCTATTTATTATTTTTCCAGCCTCCTTTGTGCATATTTGCCTTTGGTTTGTACTTCATTTTGATTAATCACATAACTCTATCAGGACTGCATCTCTTCAGCCTGTTTGCAAAAAAAAAGGATGTTGTTGTTTCTTATACTTCCATCCATCAACCACATGCTATTCATTTATCTATAACATAGTCTCATGTCTGCCCCATGTGTCCAAAAATTTTCCTTTGATCATTTGCAAACAAGTTCCTGGAGATTTCTTGTTTCATTGTCTGTTTATTTAGAATAAGTGATTATAGCAGCAGATTCTCTTTTCTGTGCTTCTGCACAATTCAGATTTTTATCAGTAATGCCATCATTGCTAGTATGCTTCTTCTCCTGTTTTCTCCTACTCGTTTGACTTTCCCTTAACTTGAACCAAAAACTAACTTTTACAACAGCTCACAAAAAAATTATGTTATTTTTCCTGCATACCCACTATCTACCTTTATACACAATCCCTTAATTTTGTCAGGAACAGTCCACCTATTTTTCAGCTGGTATTATCATCAGAGTTCTATGCAGCTGTACTGTCTTCTCTGGGCAATTCACTCAGTAACCCTGATCCTCTCACCAGCAAAATGGGAATGTAGGGAAAAGGGTTAAATGAGGCATTCACATCAATAGACTGGTAAGGCTACTTTCTCATGTTTCTTTATTGAACCGTACCATGTCAGTCTAACAATTCAGATCAGAAGTACATCTGAAATCACAAAACCACATTTTACTTTTAATTTACACAGAATTTACAAACCACATTTTTAAATATACCTGGTGTTTCACACATTTCTACAAATCATGCCTTCAGTTACTTGTGTTGCTCCTTGAACATTATGACTCTCAGATAGCCAGGAACAAACTGTCTTGTATGCATATTTAACTAAATTGTCCAAGATAGATATTTCTAATGTAAGCCCACTGGAGCTGTGCAACAGTGTGCTGTCATCTCTTTGGGTGGGAGTTCTACATTCAGCATTCAGCTACTGGGAAAATTCTGCCTGCAGCTTTCTCCCAACCCTCCTCCCACTGGTCAGCAGCTTCTGTGACAGTTCAGCTCTTGTCCCTAAAAGAGAACAAAAATTTTTAAACACCCATATTTTCCTGAAATAACTGCTAAAAATCTTGTCACTTTGGATTACATTTTATCTTGCCTTCCAGCTCCTTGTAAAGTTTAAAAGTGTGCATTCCTTACAGGAAACTTTGTTCACCTGATAATACTTTCCAGAATTTTAATTTCTTCCTTTTCATTTCTTCTTTCCGTTTCATTTAAGTGTTGCTGTGTTAGTCTCCAGCAACATTTTCGCCTTAGGGAGCTTCACCTTAATCACATTCTGGTTGTATTAACTCTGTGTCTTAAATAGAAATGTTTTTTTCAGTCTTCTCCTCTTGCACACAGAGCTGTCTCAGTACATACATTGCATGGTGTAGCCTTTTCTAGAGTCAAAATATGATTTTTCTATGTTTTTTTCAAGAAAAAAACTAACATCTAGAGAAAGTTTTATTGAGACCATCTCTCTGGAATAAAAGTCCTTCCATAGCCTTTAAACTATGTGCTAAAAATAAAAACAAAAATGAAACAAAAAAATAAATAATGTCATCTTTACATTTCTAGTGTGTGCTTAATACTTGTCATTCTGTGGAAAAGTTTTCCGTACTTAGATACACGCAAATATAAAACTGGAGCTGGTTGAGGCTTTTTTGGTTGGTTGATTTGCTTTGTTTGTGTTTGTTTTGTGGTTTGGTTGGTTATTTATTTGTATTGACTCTAATTTCAAACATTCATATTAAGGTCATGAGGCCTTGTGGAATATATTTCAAGAAACAGCTTGTCATTAATTTGATTTTGTTGTGGCCTGATGACCTCCACAGCCTTACTAAGGCTTGCAAGCAGGGCTGAAGTGGGGTCCAAGAGCCTGTATAAAGGAGAACACATGGAAAGCACTTTAGTTTAATGTATAGATGGCTGAATATGTATATGTTTTCTGAGAGACAAAGTTTATTGTTGTAGCACTGAAGTGAAACCTTCATTTAGAAGGAGCAGCACTGAAAGATTTAAAACCTGGTACTTACAAAAATTCATTCCCTTCTTCATGTCCTTCTATTTGATCTTTTTAAGTTAAATAGTTAAAAGAGTAATTAATAGTAACATATTGACACAGATATTTTTCTTAATAGTTCAACTTTGACTACATATTTTCTGCCTTGTTCAATGTATAGGATTCCTCATTTATGCATGATTTTTATGGAAAAAAGAATATTATAAAAAGGCTAAAGTTTACCATGTAGTTAAAGCACTAGAAAGGAATTATTTCAGATTTAATATTACTGGTGCTACAGGTTTTCTCTGTAACCTTGAGTAAATCACTTAATCTCTCTGTACCTCTGCTCTTCATTTATTTCTTAAAGGATGGTAACATTTCTTCTGTCTCTCTATTTACATTGCAAATTCCTTTTACTCTATGTTTCATATTATTCTTGTTGCAATAAAGATCTTATCTAGGAATTCTTATTATAGAGTTGGTTTTATCTACATAAAAAGCAATACATTCTGTATGATTAGTTATCCTGCATGATAGGTTATCCTGAGCTGTGACCTGGCTGCAAAAGGAGTTATTATTATTGCACCGGAAGTGTTTTAGAGACCAAGTCAGACTCAGAACTTCAGCATTGTATAGCTCTTTTATCAAGAGATGGTGATTTGAAATTAGAAAGCTTTCTCTATAGCAGTAAAATAAATGTGCTTCAGAAAGGATCTTCAACCACTCTTGAAGAAAACCAGTTTGGAATGTCCTGCATCTGCACCTTTAAACCCAGCCAGCACTGGGGCAGGCAGGCTACATGAGTACTGCCTACTGGGAAGGGTTTCCAGCTTGTATTATCTCCCTGAATGTATCCTGGATTTTTAAGAGAGATTTTTGGGCCAAAAATTTAATATCATGGGTAGAAATGGAAAAAGATGTTTCCAGAAATGGAAAGAAATGTTTTCAGGCTGTATTTAGCAGTGGCCGATCAAATATTGCACTCCCATCAAAAATTCTGCCTCTGTACATATTTTCAGGCTTATAATATATCCCAGTCTTGCTTTATGTAAATCCTAAGGCTGGAAAATAAGGAAATGCAGTGCAGAAGAAGCTTTGCTGTAGTAAAACCTAAGAAACTTGACATCAAAAGTTGTTCATAATAAGTCCAGACAAAATTTGGAAAAAAATTATTTGTTCAAACTGCTTCATGATACAATAAATATTCCCTGATAAAGAGAATGAGACTTTGAATACATATTTCAGGTTATTACAATTTATATTTATTATTTTTTGTACTATTAGGTGATGAAAGCATTATTTTAGGTAGGTAAGTAAATGGTGTGGCTTTACCCCTCCTGAATCAGTGAAATGATTGAAACTTAATTCTCCTGCTTATCTACAAGAAAGCTCAGAACTGGTACAGAATAAAAAAACATGTAATCTTTGACTATGCTCTGAAAGGAGGAGCTTATCTTTCCTCTCAGTTCATGTAAGAACATATTAGGATCCCAGGTCTGAGTCTCCTAAAGACATCTGCACAGATCACACATGTAATCCAGTCCAGAACATAAATGTAATATTTGAGGAAGAATCAAACTAAAGACCATTTTACTCAGCACTTCTTTCTGCCTTGGCTGGGAACCTCCTGATTAAATCCTCTTGGCATAAGGTCACGTCTTTTTACTCCAGACTGCCTCTATGACTATAGTATTTGAAGCAATGATCAACTATGGGATTTAGATGGTCTCTGAAGCCCATCAGAAAAAGAAATTAAAATATATGTTTGGTATTGCTAAAAGCTAGAGATATAGACAGATTTATTTCAAAGGTGATGGTTTGTGTCCCAGCAGGTCTTGAGGTGACAATCAAGGCTGGTGTCATGCAGGTGAGGAGCTTAAATGGCTCTCCACAGAACAGACCATGATGTCCAGCACAGACACAGCTGATAGAATACACTGATGCCAAATAAACATTATTGTGCCCACTCCAGCTACCTGCTTCTTAGTTCTGCCATAGTTGACTTGCTGGCATGAATCATGACATCTTTTTTGGATTTCTCTCCAGAATACACTCTAATAATCATAGAGACAGAGTAAACATGCCTCCATAAACTGTACACAGGACCTGCAAGCCTAACTCCTCATTACTGCAGCTTCACTTGACATCAGGGAATTTAAATCTCTCTTCAAATCTAACTCACTCTGACTCCAAAAGGCTTAAAATCTAAACATATTTACCTAACAAGATATCCTATTACAACATGAGCTTCTACAGTAAAGACCTACATTGTGGCTATCCAACAGCCCTACTAATAGTAGATACAGATGAACTATCATTCCTAGAATTATCATCCTACCCCAAATATATTGCCATGTGGGACTGAAAAATGGTAGCAAATAAAAAATAAAATAAATTTAAAAAATTAACTACCTATTTTACAGTTTTGCAAAGATTTTGCAAGTGTGGCTTAATCAGCTGCAACACCTGATTAAACACTGCCTTGCAGTGTTTAATAATACTATACTATAGTATAGTATTATTACAGTAGTTAATACTATACTTTCTGATGAGTGTTTTATGTGCTCTTGTCTCTGCAGACTGAAGAAGTCCTGAAGATTGATGGAGGGCCATGCTATTCAAACAGCAGGCGTTGCTGAGACAGAAGCTCTTTGTGCTAGGCAGCCTTGCTATTGGAAGTCTCCTATATCTAGTTGCCAGAGTTGGGAGTTTGGATAGGTAAGTCATTAAGTAGCTGCTCTCTTACATAGAATGGCTTAAGATTGTCTGAGTTTCTGCTTCAAGGGTCTGATTGCTTTCATGCTCTGGTTTTTGGTTTGCTTTTTTTTTTTTTCTTAGACTCTACTTGTACGGGAGGACAGTAACACTGGCTATTTTAATGTGGTATTCATTATTTGTTCCTACCCTTTGGAGAAGAGAGTAAAAAAATAGTCACAGTCATCCCTGTCAAAGTTTTTCTGTTTGTCCATTTGTATTCTGAACACACTGACACTTGTTTTCAGAGAAGAAATAAACTAGCATCCAGTAAAAATGTCATTACAGTAGCTCATTTTGCCTGTGTACATCTGTGTATTGACCTCTAGTTTCAGCAAAACAGTTATGATGTATTTATACATCTCCTTTTCTAAATTTGTGAGCAAGCAATTAATGTGCTACAGTGGTAGTTAAAATTAAGTATGAGCCTGCAGAGCAGCTCGTCAAATTTTGAATACTATTTCATTTGAAAGATTGCTTCAGGGTTTGAGAATTTTAACTATGTTAATTAGCTGGCATTTTCTGTAGCTGAATGTGCTAAATAAGTGGGTTTTCTCTGCAAATGATTTCCTTGAGAGTAGTAGAAAGTACAGCAGAGAAAATCAAAGGCTGTTCAGCACTTCTGACCAGGCTGAGTTTTGACTGGTTTTTGACAGTGCAACAGTAGTGCTACCTGCACTGACACTGCTGTTCCTGTCAGCTTTGAAATGGCCTGGGATTGCTGTGGTAGGTGCTACACGAAGTCACAACACATTCAAAACAAACAAACAAACAAACACAACAAAGAAAAGAAAATAAAGAAAGCTGTTTAGAAGTCATTAATGAAAAAAAGCCTACAAGATTTCCAGAAGCAGGTAGGCAGTTTGCAAGTGTTAATGCTATATTCTTGTCCTTCTTTTAAATGATGCAAAGTATTAGTTTGTTTCAAAATTATCACACAATGCCGTGTGAATATGCAGTGCTTGGAAAGCAAAAACAGCTACCTACTCTCCATTGCTAGATAACAGTGGGCTCCATTGGTGGTCACTGGGTGCCTTCTTCCACTCTTCAAATTCTCTCCAAAAGAAGGAGACCATGTACTCAGCTAGGACCAAATGTATTGCTCATTAAGCCCTGGAATGTATATCTTCTTTCCCCTGATGGTCAAACCGTCTCTGATGCTTCAGAAGTGGAAACTTCACTGAGACTAATGTGATTCAGTAAATGGAGGCAGAAATCCTTACTGGTCCCTGCAAAAGTATATTTTATGCTCAGAGGCATGAAGTCTAATTAACCTTCTCCTATTATCTATGCTTGCACATCTATAGAATTTACTGATGGCTATAAAATTATCTTGCCACAGTATTTGACTCGCTGACCTCCTGCAGCAATGAATTCCGCTGGCTTCATACATAGTGTTGCCAATGGCAGTAAAATTCAGTTTTGTTCTCTTGCTTTACCCAGTGTGAAGCATACCACACTGCTAAAAAGCAGTCCTGTGTATGGATTTGTTATGAAATAGAGAGAGAAAGAAGTACCAGAAAGGACAAGACACAGATGAATTAACTAGAGATATTCCTCTTCCTCATCATTGTTGAATCTCTCAGTAAAAGGATGCTAAGTGGCTTCAACAGACTTTGAAATAACTAATTGTTCAGGAAGAAATCCAGATTCATTTATGCTTAATTTATGCTGATCTAATTTGAACAAGCAAGCTGGGGGTGGCTCATGTTTAATAGCCTCATATTAGGCTCTCCAATGGCAGTGTCTTGAGTTTCCTTAGGCCCAAAGGGAAATTACCACTAGTTTATGTGATTCATTGAGTCATAAAATCTGATAAGATGAGCACTTCCCTCCAGGGGAGGCCACCTTCCTTCAGCTCCTGAGTGCATGGATCTGCTTCATATGTGGAAGCTCAGATAGATTCTGTGGCAATTTTGAGCATATCTGGATTAGTCTTTGAGTTACCTGACTCCCTGATTGGCAGTACCAGGAGCCTCCACATCTGATTTCCATGCTACAAAATACTCCTGCTGGAACCAAGTTTATAATCTTTTGTTGCTGTGACACCTCCATTGGAAGAAAATTAGCAAGTATTCTGGGTCAGGTGAGATAGCTCATTAAAATTGCTCAGACTTACTTCAGCTGTTTTGAAACTTTTCAAAAATACAGCTCCTGGAGATTACTTGGCTTATGGTGGGATCTCTCAAGAAGAATAATTGTAAAGTTTTACTGTAGCAGCTTGAGAAATTACCTGTTTTAGGAGAGCAACTCAATGATATAATAAATGTCATATAGTCTTTCTTAGCAAATAACTGTTATTTAAAGGGAAAATTACTCAGACAATTAAGAATATTAACATGTTGCAATGTACGAGTAAATAGTTACATCATGGATTAAACTGTGAGGATCTGCTCTTTACTTACCACAGCGAAGATCTTTTAAAACAACTTTTTTGTTGTTTAGAGAGAGAAGAATCAGGGGAAAAGAGTAAAAAGACCTGAAATATAAAGGCTGAGAAAGGACTTCTAAAAACATCCAGTCTTTTCCCTTAGGCTAGAGGATATCTTGTGTATTTATTTATTTTCAAAGGAAACCACCCTGTTTGACAAGCTGTTGTGTTACACTGAAGACAGTGCTAGCTGTCTTTTTGAGCAAGAGATAAAATTAGTTGAGATGGGTCTGGAACTGCTGTTGTGGAATCCTCTTTGCTTGAAAACAAATAACAAATGCACAGAAGGAGTGGGATGAGAACAGAGACAGCAATTGCAGCTTCTCTTTCTTATGTTTTTAACTGCCACCTTGCTGATGCATTAAGGCTCTCACCGGCTGCACCACAGTCTGACCAAATTGTAGCATTGTTAATTTATTTTTTTTTCCCCAACATGGACAGGTTTACATCAGTATTTCAATGATTCAGTCTTTGCCACCAAGGCAAGCTTTTTCAGTAGATGGCAGAGAGGAAAGGGACAGAGAAGGTAGACACTTGAGAAAAGAAATAACAGGAACTCACTTTTTATCACACTTTCTAATTAGTTTGTAGGACTTATCTAGAGCCCATGTGAACCCAGAAATGTCATATGGATTGTTTCTTTGGCTCTGTCTGGACAGGCTATGTCTCTCAGTATCTGGATAATCAAGGAAGCAGCTAACAGGTCAGCCACGGGGATCAAACTTATTTTGTCCCAGCCATCCATTGTCCTAGAATCAGTGTCAAATTAGAGACCCCAACAAGCAGTGATGGATGTAAAACCCACAAAGAAATAAATAATTATGTCCTGAAAGCAGGGTTTGAATAACGTATAGTAAATGAGTGAGGGACCACATGCTGAGAAACTAAAATAAATACTGAATACCTAAACAGCTATTAATGAGCATTGCCCATCTGGCATACTGGCTAAGGCAGGGGTCCTGTGAAAAATAATAGCATTCAGCTGGGTAATTTAAGAACTGTATCATAATATATGTGCACAGCAAGCTCACACTAAAATTGTCTAAACAACTTTTGTTCTTACATATCCTTAATTTTGGAGAACATGGCTCCAAAAATTAGTAATAATATTTTTTGTTGGATCTTGGAAACTCTCTGTGCACATCAAGTTAATCTTCAGTGACACATTGTCTTGTATAATGTCAAAAGTGCTGATTTGAGAGTGGAGAGAAGAGTTTATTCAAGGTTCTGTAGAAGTAAAATTTTAACATTTTTCTTACTGAACCACTTCTTGGATCCAGTGGTATCCAATACAAGAACAAAGAATTAGAAAGTAGAAAAGAGGGCAAATAATTGTAGCTGAAGATAAAAGGATAGTGCAAAAATGCAGTCGCAAAAGAAGAAATAATACAACAAAAAATAAGTGGGAGGAGTCCCTTCAGTGGGAGGATACAGGACTGATTATAAAAAAATCATTGATGTAATAATGCAATAAAATTATTTTTTTAAAACTCTTCTTGCCAGTCTTTTTGTACCTTGCTAATCTTATCTGAATCAGAACCTTGAACATTCTGGTTCTGACTGGCAGAGAAATACTGGAAATATTGTAAAGAGGAGAAATGTTGAAAGGTGATGCTTAGAAATCTGCTTTTCATCCCTTTCCCTTCTCTTCACTGAAAAAGCTGTGTCTGGATCAACACAATGGAAAGACTTCAGGCTAGAATGAGAAAAGTGTGGGAAAGATATTACTTAAATCAACTAGATTTTCAGATCAAAATGTCCAAATATAATTCGTCTTAGAATGCCTTAAAAACTGCCAAACCCATCACAAAATGGGAGGAATGTGGACGTTTAGGCAAGGTTCAAGAAGACCCAAGAAGAGTATTCATAGTTCCTATGCTGGCAAAGGGCAGACTGGACAAGTTAGTAATTTCCCAGCTAAAAAAATAATTGCAAATTATTTAACTACTGGCAGAATAAAATAAGAGTTGAAAGATGGGCACATCACATTACATTTGAATATGTTCCTAAAAGCATGATTCCCTTGTACATAAAACTTGTCTTAAGAAATGTCCTCTTTTTACAAGTACCTCTTATTTTGCTTGCAGACTGCAGCCCCTCTGCCCCATTGATGGTCGTTTTGGACCCCGTGGTCAGGACGAAATCCCATTGCGAGCCCTGCAGTTCAAGCGAGGTCTGCTCCATGAATTTCGAAAGGGCAATGCCACCAAGGAACAAATTCGACTGCACAATCTCGTTCAGCAGCTTCCCAAGGCCATTATCATTGGGGTGCGGAAAGGAGGCACCCGAGCACTATTGGAGATGCTGAACCTTCACCCTGCAGTGGTCAAAGCTTCTCAAGAGATTCACTTCTTTGACAATGATGAAAACTATGCCAAGGGAATTGAGTGGTACCGGAAAAAAATGCCTTTTTCTTATCCTCATCAAATAACAATTGAGAAAAGCCCCGCGTATTTTATCACCGAGGAAGTACCTGAAAGGATTTACAAAATGAACTCATCTATCAAATTATTGATCATTGTCAGGGAACCTACCACAAGAGCTATTTCTGATTACACTCAGGTGCTGGAAGGCAAGGAAAGAAAGAACAAAACTTATTATAAATTTGAGAAGCTGGCAATTGATCCTAATACCTGCGAAGTGAACACTAAGTACAAGGCAGTGAGAACCAGCATCTACACAAAACATCTGGAGAGGTGGTTAAAATACTTCCCAATCGAGCAGTTTCATATTGTGGATGGAGACCGGCTCATCACAGAACCACTGCCAGAACTCCAGCTGGTTGAGAAGTTCCTAAATCTTCCTCCGAGGATAAGTCAATACAATTTATACTTCAATGCCACCAGAGGGTTTTACTGCTTGCAATTTAACATTGTCTTTAACAAGTGCCTGGCAGGTAGCAAGGGACGCATCCATCCAGAAGTGGACACCTCTGTCATTACCAAATTGCGCAAGTTCTTCCATCCTTTTAATCAAAAATTTTACCAGATCACGGGGAGGACATTTAACTGGCCCTAAACTAAACTTCATACAACACTTTCTGTTGCACCTGAGGCATGCAATAGGATGTCTCTGCTGAAATATGCACTTTTCATAGATATGATTAGCAAAGTAACTTTTTTCATGCATACGTGTACATAATGCAGTGTGTGACCAAATATACGGTGGGATCGAATTTTTCTACAGAGTAGTAACTAACATAAATTTACTGTCAATATAGTTGCATCTTTTAAGATATAATAATAAAGGGAAAGGAAGTATTTAGGGAAACAAAGTCAGACACTGTTAAAGGGTCAGTGTTCCTCTTGCTTAGTGGTGTTTATGTGACATACTTATTGATCTAAGCAGAACATTAGTTTATGCCATAAAAATTCATGTCAAAAGTTTGTAAAGCTGTGAGAAAGCATAATCTTGAGGCTATATTTGGTATATGTATTGCTAAAGGAATACTGGCACTTTAAGCACAGTGCTGAATTTTTACAATGAGAGTGAATAGTACTATTTTCTTATTATTTTAAATGACTATCTTATCTCATACAAACTACATTGTTTTAGAGTTCCTGTGGTGAGTTTGCACTATTGTTTTATTGTATGGACCATAGTGTCACTTGTAGCATGTCAATCATGTGTCAAGAAAAGGTCAAATAATTTTTTCTTCTATACTTGTGTGTCGACAAAGCTAAACATGTACATAGTGTACAATGTTTGTAAATACTGGTTTCACACTAAGTAATTCTATTTTGTAAGCTGAATATGGCTATTTAATTTATTGTGAAAATTAAATTTATTGTGGTATTTAAAAATGGAATGGATTAAAATTACCTATATGTGCAATGGCTTTTCACCTTTGCTTGATGTATGTCTGTGTGGTCCCTTAGCTTAGACAGGTCATAAGTACGTATGAGAGAGATTTGCTCAGGTAAGCTTGGTATATAGACAGTTGGGAAAAGTGGCAAGGCAGGGTTTATTAAAAAGCTCATCCTTCTAGGAATCTGGTGTAATGCACACTTCAAAGAATGTTGTTGCTGTTTGTTGTGGCACTTTGCAAAAATTAATGCAGTTACTCGTGACGTTAAAGCATGACTGGAAAAACGTACTGTAACCAGATATATCAAAAAATCAGAGTCCTCATTAAAACCAAAAAACCAGACAGATGAATAAAATCAGAAGAAAGGTTTTGGTGATTTCATTACCAAAAGGTGGTGATGCTTCAGAAGTCATAGAAAACCATTGTGACCCAACCCTAACCTTCACTTTCATCTGGTAATGCATGCATCTGCTCTGAGAAAACAACCAGAGTATTGTTATTAATGGGATAAACATATAGCTCATGGTTCCATTCAATAAGTGACAAGAAGTTAATTCAGGAAATTAATATTTTCATGTATTATATGTTTTATGGGTCTTAGAGATTCATAAGAAAAAAAAAATGAAAGCAAATTAAAAAGTATTTTAAAACAAGAAGAAAAAAAAAAGAAGTGAAGAAATAAAACCCAACCACTTTAAAACCACCATCTAGAGGTTGATGGAGACAAACATTTTGGAAGGTGTCCAGAATATCTGAATATTCTGGGCTATGGCAGCAGAGTGGCTGGTAATTCAGATTATAAGAAGATCAAATGTTCTCCATGGGCTGTTTATTTTGTTCAGCAATTTGGAAGCATTGGTTTTTATAAATAAGTGTTTTTTAAAACTCTTCTGCAAGACTGCTTCTTGTCTTGCTGTATCTTTAATCATATGTGCTAACACTGTGAGCAATGTGTCCTTTCTTCATGCTGCATCAGAGCCGTGCCAGCACAACACGGCAGAGCATATGTGAAATTCTCTGCAGTAGCTACAATACAACTCACTGTTTCCCTGCATAAAAGCCATTTATCTTGCCTACTTCCAGACAAAAAAAACCCAGATATTTAACTTATCTAATAGTGTTGAACAGGTAGTTTTTATCCAATTTAACATTTTCATGGTCTTCAGGTGGGCAGACAGATTCCAGGCAGCTTTGAGTGATACTTTGGGTGAAACTTCATATGGTCCTGGCTGCAAACTGACTGAAGGCTGAGATGTATTTTCAATGAAAGGGACAAATTAGTTAGGTCTGACAAATTAGTTAGGTCAAAGTTACCTCCAAGCACAAAATATGCATTTGAAATTAACATCTCTCTGCATTGATTAGAAGAGCCACAGAGACTGTGATCTACCAGGCACAACTATGCATATTCCTGTTAAAGTCAACTGGCTTAACTCCAGCTCATCATTTGCAATTTTAGAGAGACATGGATAAATTTAGGCTATATCTTAGACAAATCTGGTTCAAAAATGCACAGAAGAATAGTCAGGAACAGCAGGGGAGGAAAGAGCTTCAAAGGCATTATAATGTATATTAAGAAGACTAAAAGAGCAGGAGACTGATTCACTTTCACTAAGCCTTCAATGCAATGTTGTCAAGTCTATTTGACATAACCCAGTGAAGAGTAAATCTCAAAACTGATTCATAATATAGAGATACAACACATCACCAAAGCATTCTCCTAGGTTAATGGGGAATTTGCCTCAGTGTTCATAACCAGTTTGTGAAGTCCTGGCCTTATGGTACTTTCCTCTTCAAAAACAATTTCTGAATAATTCACTTAAATTTCTTTTTGCTTCCTAAATTCTGAGTGAATCATTTCTATTCAAATTGATCATGAGTGTTCAGTCTGGGAAAAGCATTCTTAGCTTGAGTTTATGGTTTCAGAGTGATGCACAGCTATATGAAGTTGCAGCTGTTAACTTGTGGCATTTAAGTTCTCTAAAGACATTGCATCTTTCCTGTCTTCTGTACTCTAAAATCACAGGCTCAGAGCTCTGGTAAATGTTTGGATTAAAACAGCTAATATTTCTGTGATTTTTTACCAGATTGACCCAGCTGCTATTTAAAATACATAGGACAACAATTTGCAGTATAGCAGATTGTCAGAGATGAATTTTAACTTGTATTTTCAGAAATTAGTACATAGATAAAGGACTGATAATTGAAGAGCAGAGATTCATTTACTGTTAACCAACTGTACAGCATTTTCTTCAGGAAAGTGGAATAGATATAATGGAAATGCATATAACCTATGTAAATGGATTTTTTTCTTTTTTTTCTTTTGCCACAATCTCTAAGAATAAAGAAGACACACCATTTTTAGCAACATGCTTCATTATAATAGTCCAAGATTTTTAAAAGGCAATGTCCACAAGCTAAAAACACAGAACCACCATCTGAACATCAGGAAACACTTTTATATTGTGCAGGTAAACCCCTGGCATGGATTGCCCAGAGAAGTTGCAGTTTTCCCATCATTGGAGATATTCAAAAGTCATTTGCACACTGCCCTGGGCAACTGGTTTTGGGTGTCTCTTCTTGAGCAGTGGGGGTTCCATTTCCCTTCCAATTTCAACTATGCTGTGACCCTGTGAAAAATCTCTCTATACCATTAAATTCTTATTGAGTACTGCCCATTGGTTCAGTGTTTACAGACCACAAAGAAAGTGGAATCCCAGTGTCACAAGCCAGTCCAGCCACTGCTCAAACCCAGGGTATGGAAGCACTACGGTGCACATATTTACTCCCTGGATAGCTGATCCAACTCATGCTGGAAGCCTGCTCAACTTACTGGAACCCTGTGATAGGAGAGCTTATTCATTAATGGCAGTGCTACAGATCACTGCTGCTAGTTTCAGTACAGACTGAGAGGACTACAGAGACCAGGAAGTTCGCAAAGGACCCTTCTTCATGAAGGGGAGTTCAGGAGTTGAATGTTACAGGGAGTGGTATCTTTCTTTAGAAACCAGGTGTGTAGAAGGAGTCTACAATTCCATGGCAGTTTAAGTCAACCCAGCTCATGCCTGCCAGGTCCCAGTCTCTGTCTTCATACCATGTGCCCTTGCCCACTCCTTTGCACTGACTCTCATTATTACCTGCCCCTTCCATGTGGAACTACTTCAGTTCACTAGGCAGGAAGAAGACTAACCTGTTTAAAAACATGAGTAATGCCACTAAATCTCTTCTGGATTAGAGCAAACATCTTTTCAAATCAGGATCTGTCACCAGAAGTGGCCAGTAATTAATGCTTTGTGCAGGACATTAAAACAAAGAAAACACAAACAAAGAAGACATTTCCATGCTTGAGTGGTGGGCAGTTGTTGGATGTCTCCAGAGGGAGAGGATAGTCTTCAGAGGTAACAGCACTGAGTGCCTTACTCTTTTTAGTACTTAGCCAAAAACACCTTGAACCCACTGAAGAGGTGTTCCCAAGCTGTCCTCTAAGCCCTCTTATGTTATCATTTTGCTAGAATAGATGTGCAAAGTGAATCCGAGAAATTTTGAAATAATATTTTTAAAATCTGATAGTAAGCATAAAGATATGGTAACAGAAGTATTATCTTCCTTCCTAACTCACCTCGAAAATGCTGTGAATTGTCTAAGTTTCTTGAAAAAATACTTGCTACATGACTTCATACTTATTGAAGGTCCCTGAGCAAGCTTGGTCCTCAGATTTGCAAAAGACTGTAGAAGCAGAATAAATAATGATAAATTTCACTTTTGAAAGAGCTTGTTTACAGAGGCAAGGATTTAAGGCAAATTCTTAAAAGTGATTTTAATAGTAATCTCAGACATTTTTTGTTATTGTACTCCTTCAATTCTGAAGACACCAACTGTCTACTTAGTAACATTGTTGTTCGTTTTCTATTTCATTTAGAGTCTGCCACATAAAATTTACTTCACAAAGAAAAAAAACAATTTAAAACTCAATAATATAGATCCAGTGAGTCTCAGATTGCATTATAAAGACTTAATTTTGTTACTGAAGGCTCATGCATGCTAGTGAAAGAGGCATGCGCCCAGACTAACCATCACCAGTACCTATAAACTGATATTTCCTTTGTTTGTGAGTTTCTTCGAGGGGATATTTTACGTGTGATATTCCATAAGACTCTTCTACCTAATCTGTTCTTTAAAGATTGACTTACCTTCTGACAACTCTGAGACAGACATAATAAACCATCTTCAGAACCACCAACTATCCCTAACTTCATTTATATTTATAGAGAAAGGTTTTCAGCCCTTTCTGCAATAATGCACTGATGAAAGAGTCAAGCCCTTAGAGAACATCCATGTGTTATCAATCTGGATACCAGCCTTTTTCCCAGGGCTTGAATTGACAAGTGCAAGGAAAGCACAGAAAATACTAGAATGCCATGGTCCATCTGCTGCACCGTGCTTAGCATATGGTAAATAATATTACCTGCTGTTCTGAGATTTTCAGTAAAACTGACAGTAGCATGGCATGACTCTAGTAGCTGATGGTGACTAAATTACTGGACTCTTGAGTTTATGTCAAGTTTACTTTCAGTTCAGCTTTTACTCCATTCAACTTCTTATTTGTTTCAAAGCTTTTTCTCATGGTGCACAATGATCTGCAGCTCTCCCTGAAATGTATGTCTTGTGAGACAGAAAGAGAAATATCAGAACAGGCTGTCATTGACTTTGCCACTGTGACCACAGAGAAGGGCTGTGGTACAAGGAATTTAACTCTGCTGACATCTTTGTGATTCCTACATGATTCCCTAACAATCTCCAAAATAATTTCCCCTCAGCAGCAGTGCTCACTACTTTAGAATGTTAATGCTTTTGTGAAAGTGTCTTGATTATTGATCAGGATATGAAACATCTATGTTTTGAACAGACTGTAGTCCTTTGACACAGTAGGTATACAGTACACATAATATACAGCAAAACATGGATATGACAAGGATACAATGCTACTTCAAGCCATCTGATGTTATGCCTCCGGCTGATTAAATAGACAAAAGGAAACATGACAGAATCATGCACATCTTACCCCTGGCCTTAATTGCAAACAACTGTTTTGTAATGTATGA
Organism: Passer montanus; assembly: GCF_014805655.1. NCBI lineage: Eukaryota > Metazoa > Chordata > Aves > Passeriformes > Passeridae > Passer > Passer montanus. The sequence goes on from NW_024373145.1 coordinate 3,254,726, forward strand.
GGTCTTTGCCATCCAATTCCTTGGCTGATTTTCTTCTGATGAAAGACTTTCCACTTCATTGAACTGTGAAGGCTTCGTTTTCATTTCAAACCCATGGAGACATAAGAATTAATTTACAATCCCCTACTATATGGGAAAAAAGTTATATGCATTTCATAAGAGGTGGAACTAAAAGCAGCACTGTTATTAACTTCATCTTCAGAAAACTGCTCCAGTTGTTGTAAGCTCCTCAGCAAAGCTCCACTAGTAATACAGCTTTATGGGAACAGAAAAAAAAGCCTTTTTACTTTGGATGTCTGTGTAGCAGCACAGTGTCTTGCAAAGTTACAGCCAAAACCTACAAGGTTAGTGAAGTGAAATCATCATTTGTCTTAAAAACTCCACATTTGGTATGCATTGAAACAGCCAGCCTGCTCCAAGGAGATGAAGGAAATAACAATGTCTCTTTTTGGTTTTGGTTGTTTTGTTTTTTTTAGTGAATGGTAAGTCTACTCTTCCAAGAGGTAGCCAGAAGTAATTATCATTTCCATCAGTAGTAATTAGCAATGCATATCACATACGATGGGCAGCTACTATTACACCTTCAGGCTTATTTCAATCAATTTGCTCTGAAGTGCCCCAAGAATTAACTGGAGAAGGAACTTCCACTCACTGCTGATGGGGTAAAAAGTCTGACTATATTTCTTTCCTGGCCTCTAAAGTTTCCACCTTTATGCAAGTGATCTTCCCTGTCACAGTGGCCTGCCATTCTGGCTACTGATAACAAAAAGAGGAACAAGCAGAAATAGTTATACAGGTTCATTTATAGTCAAGTTTCAGTAAAATTTCCTTTGCAAAGACACACTAGCTTTATTTTAAAATGCTGTCAATTGAAGTTGAGTACTTCACAGCTGTCATGTTCATTTTGACTTTTGACACCTAGATATTAAAAGAAATACAGAATAGAACTATGCAGACATCTTCTCAAGACTGGGAGCTACCTAAACAATTCAGATTTCTATTTTTAATACATTTTAGTGGATTAGAATAACAATTGCACAAAATACTAAGTAACTTGATAAATAAAAGTAGTGGCAATGCATTTTTGTGTTGCATAAAATAGTAAAAATAATCACAGGAGTAGATTAAAACAATAGGTACCTTCTTTTTTTGGATGTTCCTAAGTGTAAGCCCACAAGACTCTTCCTAACAGCTTTCTTGTTCAATCCCATAAGTGCACTGAGTTACACTTAAAGGCTTGCACCATAATTAGGATATTCTTTGAGAACAGGAGACAAGCATTGAAATTTCCCCAAGTTCAGGAAACTCAAATGTAAGGTAGTCACTTAAACAAAGACAAAACAGTGGTAAATCAAGGTTGTGTGGTACGACTCTTAGCAAAGAGGCTTGCTTAGCACCAGCTGATCTTGTACAGCCTCCTCCAGAAGCCTAATGGATGGAAGCCACAAAGTCTTGGGGAGGTAAGAGGTTATACTCATATATCTGGCATTATTGATTGGTTGTATTGGTTGCTGAACCCTTAGAAGATATTATACTAACTCATGTAGAAACAACCTAGCAGCTACAAAATCTGTGAGGTGATTAAAAAGTTTAAACATTGCACAAAAGATCCACACTTACCCCAAATGTCTTGGAGCGATGCCCTTGAACTTGCAAATCTAACATATGAAACCACAGTCTAGGTCTGCAAGTTAGCAGCCAACTTAAAACCCTCTAAGCCTGCACAGGGAAACCAACACTGCCACCATTTCCTGCACAGAGATGATACCAGGTCCTCTGCAATATTTCATCTCTGAATAGTGAATTACATGGTGTAATTACTTTGTAGGTGTTCACATGGCATAGGGAAACCTAAGCACTCTAACTATTTTGGTCAAGAGCTTGGGAGCTGGAATTGCTCTATTAGCCACCAAGCAATCATCCAACCTAATAATGCATTATGAAAACAGCATTAGATTTCATTTGAGTAACACTGGTGATCTCATTTCATTTCCTTTATGCTACATTAATAGTTACAATCCAACAGCTCTGATGTCGTTTTAACTTGTACAGCTCTGTGTGTAATCAAGCTGAAGGTCTAGTAGCACATGGTATGCAAGTTAATTCCAGTTTTTCTGCTGCAGCTTTTTTGTAAATTTTGTAAGTATTCTGAGGACCTAGAAGCAGCTAATTTTCTCCCACATAAATGAAAGTCGACCCCAGGACAGAATCAGATCTCACAAAAATAAAACTCCACTGACTCTAATTTAAGAGACCACATCTGCCACATGTATAGCCAAATCATTGGGAAATAGCTCTCTTAAAGATTTTTGTGATTGTTTACTGAGGAAAGTTTCAGGTGTGGAAAAGAGGGGACTGTGGCAGCAGCTGGAGCCATTGTTCAAAATAACATATCCTGAAAGGCAGGCCAAGGCTGTGTAGTAAATATACTTTTTCTGTACTGATATGGGTTCTAGCATATCCAGTGTATCCCAGCAAATTTTCTGCTTGCACCCAGATTGAGAAAAATCCTTTGGTGTTGAGCTGCCATGGCCTGAGTATTGACAGAAACCTCCCTGGGGTACCAAGATAGAACCTGTGGGAACATATGTGCAGCCATTCTCCTCCTCCTCTGCCTAATCTATCCCAGCACCTTTTCACTCTAGGTCCCACACCATTAAGCTCCCCATAATCTCTACGGAAAGGAAGCACAAATCCAGAATAATGACTAATCCAGTGTCTCTGTGTGGGTGGTTGTAGATGGTGCTGACTTGTACCAAGCAGATGAAACCAGAGAAGCTCCTGAGCTGAGGAGCAGCCTCAGTGCAGCTCTGTGGGTTGGTCTGCTCTCCCCAGCTAGCAGAGAGCCTTGGTTTTCCTGCAAGAACCAAAATCTGCAATGGTGGAAGACCAAGGGCGAAGCAGGCTTGTTTGCTGATGCACCTTGGCCCCCTGCTCAGTAAAGAACTGTGATTCCTGGGGGAACTGCTCTTGTCTTCTTTTTAGGGATATAAGGCAAGCCTCTCCCTTGCTACATAACCTTTCTGTACATGCACATGCACATGCAGAGCAAGCCTTATTCTAAGCCTTTCATATACTCTTGGGAGACAGACACTGGTGTGGTTCTTTTGCTTTCTCACCTCAAGGCTGTTTGAAAAATCTCTTGCTTTGATAAGTTTGTTTGTTCACATATTTTGTTGTGGATTTGCAGTACAGAAGGGACTCTGTGACTTTTGTGTGCTGGGTAAAGCAGTAGTTATGAACTTGCTAAGACTTCTCACATCAGAGAAATCTTGCCCTTTTTCTCAGTTTCTGACTGGATGAGTTACCAAATTTCCAGGGGGGCAGAAAAGGCAGCTCTATATGTCAAGCCAAAGGTACTATGAGCATGATTGACAGTTTATTATCCTCCTAATCAAAGCATAGGACAAATTAACAATATAAAAAGGAACTTGTTCCAGTTGACAGCTAAAGGTTTCAAGTGAAGGCAGATGTCCCCACACAATTTGAGCTATTATAAAGCGGGAATGGTCAAGCTGTGATTCCTGACCTACATGAATTTTACTCAGGTACAGTTAATGCATGCCTTTCAGGCAAGGATTATGTTATTTCTCCAACATAGGGAACTTGTCAGACTGCAGGAGGCAAGGGAGGCTGCAAAAGTTGTGGGTGAGAAATTTTATGTGTGGAGCTAACCAACTTGAATTGTCCAAATGAATCATTGCTATAATCCTGTTGCTTGTATCTTGGAAGGAAATACAGCTTCTGTCTCTCAGGATAAAAGCCACTTTAAAATAAAATTTAAAAATAAAATAAAGAAATGGAGAAAAATAAAAGTAATAGAAAAAAGGCACTAGATTTTTGAGAAGAAAGAACACATAGAAGCAATCACAGATGCAACTTAGCAAGAAATAAGAATAAAAGCCTATGACTGCAAATATGAAAAAATATATTTACTATAGGAAGAGAAAATAAATCAATTTCCATATTTGAGAGTACAATATATGAACTAGAAATAGGCAAAATGACAAATGTCTAATAAATGACAGACAAAATATTTAGGAGGAATCAAAAAGATTTTTACTGGTGTATGGAAGAAATGAAACAGCAGAGAAAATAATATGATAAATAAATAAGAATTAGTTACCTGAAGTAATTCTGAAAAAGCAAACTTTTTCAGTTTAATACTGGATTTTTTTTAATTGTCCCTCTATAAGTCATAGAGGATCATTTCAAAGAATCTGCTCCACATCAGCTGACTGCTGATTGGTCTACCTCTTACAGAGAGACCCAAAAAGCACCTTCCAGAGCAGCTGGATACTTAGGTTTGAATTTCCTCAGCTTTTGGAATCTGGATTCTTGGTCTCCACCTGCAGACCTCACAGTCAGGGGTTCGCAGAAAGGGTAATTGTGGCAAGCTGAACATGGGTCTCTCTGGAACAACCTTTGCCTCTTGTTTCTCTGCTTTGAAAGTGCTCCTAAAGTGGGTTCATAGCTAGATCACTTTAAGCTGTTACAAAGGCATGCAGTCCCCATTCTGAAGAACTAGTGCAGCTGTAATTCTAAGAATAAAAACAACAAAAAGAATAATAGTGATAATAATGAGAATGTAAGAGCTGGATTATCTAGCAGACCTTGAGGGAGACCTCTCTGCTCACCACTTAGAAGCAGAGGTGTCAGTTTTCTATTCAAAGGCCAGAGTCATAACTAAAATGACAATCTATACATATATAATAAGTAGCACTGCAGCTCATAATTTTGTCCAAGGGCATTTCTTCTGTAAAGCTCATCAAATTGAACATAAGTCCTGTGGTGCGTCTTTTTAATATATCTCAAATACACAATTATTTAATAATTAATTTCATTTTAAAACACAGAAAGTTCAATGGCTCAAAGATATTTAATATTTTATCAACACTGATGGTCATAAAAGTCTTTCCCCAGCTCTTTCCAAATAGCATAAAAAAATTGGTGAGAGAATGAATAATCAGAAAGTCAGTAACTGCTACCCAGTGATTGTATTTTATTGTCATTTTGACCAAAAAATACATCACTGGTTTATTGAACTTGACACAAAAAAAAAAAATATCAGGATCAGCTTCTATGCAGAATTACTCCATCAGTGTCAAGATCATTTAGATTATGTCTCCTTCAGTTTCACCATTCCTCCTTCCAACTTTTTTATATGATACTGAGCAAGTCCCTTCTGTATCATCTGCAGGATAAGTTATAAGGATGCAGGGTAGTTTTCATAGCTGTCTGGGGTTATTATATTTCTGCTTTTTTGCAAACATCTTCAGCATATGACCTATTCCATTATGCACAGCAGTTAGGCTGGCAAGGCTAGGATTTCCAAACTTCTGGCAGCTCAGCTGGCTTGGGCTCAACAGCTTCACTTGAGATGCTGAATATCAGGAACCCTCAACCCAACAGTCAAGATCCTTACATGATGGATGAGTTGAAATTTTCTGTACTGGATTGAAATTTTTAGTGGGAAAAAAATTGCACATTCTCTAGGAGAACAAGATCATCTCTTTCATGAAGAAGCCTCAGAAAAAATCACACAGAACACAACAAAGTGGTTTGTTTGGCAGCCCTGTTGACTGCTGTGAATAGAACCAAATAGCCAAGAGTAGAGTGAATTTTTCTACAATAAGTTATGATAACTACAGGACAAAGCAGGACAAGAGGGGAGAGGCTGATCTAGTCTTCATATCCCTTTCAAATCCTTTGCTTTTCAGCTGATTCACATGACAGGGTCTCCTGTTCATAGAGAATAACACTTTAAAACCTCAAACATTATATTACAGTAAAATGAGCTAGGAATAAGAGCATGTTCTGTCACAGACAAGGTTTCTAAAGACAGATGTAGTAACTATTTGATGAAAATTTTAGTGGTAGTTTTTTAAAAGAGACCACTGAATCAACATTCAACAGAGACTTCTGGTGACTGAGAATGCACCAGTTTAATGTCATAATTAAGACAAAATCCTATGAGTATTACAGAGATAATAGAAAAATTAGCCTTACTTATTTTAAGTAAAGCATTAGATACCATTTTTTTAGAGATCAGATGGGAACACTAAAAAAATGCAAATGTCTTGATTTAAAAGTAGTCATTGTTCTTGAATGAAGCATATTCATGTCTCACTTAAAAAGGTAACAAGGCAGTTGACTTCCTTTAATCTTCAGTAGATCAAAACGATATAGATAACATAATAAAGTTTCAGTGACTGCATAACAGACTTTCACAATGGTTGTAAAGAGTAATGAGTTGGAAGAAAAGTGGAAGAAATTTTTCTAGTACTTATATACTATAAGATTTTTACAACAATAATACTTCTATGAATATCCATATATGTTTGCCTATTTAAGGTTAAAAAACAAACTGTTCCAAGAAACTGATATTTATGCCAGTTTATAAATTGCAAAATAAAAACATAGGAAGATTATTTTTACCAGTGGTATTACCACTTTCAGGAATGCATTTTACAATGTAGAGAAAACATCAACAATCTCAAAAGAAGCATCAAGTCAGCAGATGAAGAAGTAGCTGAAAAACAAATATTTATGAAAGAACTCACAAATACAGATTTATGTTTCAAACCTTAGATATTCCAGCTAGAAATTACCGACTTTTAAAAAAGATACACGATCTGAAAAAAGGAAAAGCTCATCTTACTATCAAAACTCTCTCTGAAAAGTCAGGCACTATGGATTGAATTTCTGGCTCTCCCTCACTCTCCCTGTATGACCTTTGGCAGGTCATTTATGTCTCAGTTTCTTCTCAACAAAGTGGGAATCAAGATTTTATGCTGTGTAGAGGTAATTCTAGGTAAATTCATTAACATTTGAGCCTGACAATGTACAGCAGTAAGGAGCTAATAAATTAGACACATAATCAGAAAATTTGGTGGCCACAAAAATCTGTTTTAGTGTTACAGAAAAATATTTCATAAATATGTTTTATGTTTTTTTCTCTTGTCATTTAGAGTTGCTGGACTTTTACCAAAATCCAAAATGTCTTCCAGCTTCAGTAGCTGAACTTCAGTCTGATAAGTTTGCAAATGCCAAATGAGAGAGGGCACCTGTTCTGCACCCTTACGTGTAAGGTAATTACGTGCAAAGCAACTTAAATGTGCAGTCCCTGAAATTCAAACCATTTGCCTATATCAAAATCTTGAGCTACTCATAGAAGCAGTGAGTGCGTTGAACAAATTCAAAGTGAAGTATGCCTTGCCTCCTCAATTGAATTGTAAATTGTGTGTGTGTGTACACAAGAGTGTGTGAATTCATTCCTGTATGAATCTATAGATAATTTTTTTCTTCAAGAATCTGGTTGATAAAGCAGTAACAGAAAGCTTGTTTTGTGTAAATTAATTGGAGCCAGCGGGTGAAATATAAACTGGAAAGTTCATAAGGTCAAACAGACATATGGTTGGAATGCCAACATGTCACATTAGGTCAGAAAATGTCACCACAGAAGAAATACACAGGAGAATTTATACTTTAAAAAAATGGCTAGGAAAGAGATAATGATCCATCTCTGATGTGGATGATGAATGGTGCTGTATCCAGTTGGTATCCAGTCACATCCATCCCAGTGGTGTCTCCCAGAGATCAGCCCAATCCTCTTCAATATCTTTATTGATGATCTGCATGAGGGGGTTGAGTCTACCATTAGCAAATTCACAGAGGACACCAACTTGAATTGGGATGCTGGGTAGTAGGAAGGCTGTGCCGAGAGGAATGGACAGGCTGTGCAGAGAGGAATGATGGGTCAAGACCAACAGCATGAGGTTCAACAAGACAAAGTTTTGGGTTCTACACATCCCCAGGATGTTCTACAGGCTGAGGAAAGAGTGGCTGGAAAGCTGCCCAGTGGAAAAGGACCTGGGAATCTTGGTCAACAGCTGGCTGAACATGAGCCAGCAGTGTGTCCAAATGGCCAAGAGAGCCAATAGCATCCAGACCTGTATCAAGAATAACACCATCAGCAGGACTAGGGAAGAGATTTTCCCCCACTACTTGGTACTAGTGAGGCCACACCTTGAATCTTGTGTTCAGTTCTGGGCTCCTCACTACAAAAAGGACATTGAGGGGCTGGAGCAAGTCCAGAGAAGAGCAATGAAGCTGGTGAAGGGTCTGGAGCACAAGTGCTGTGAAGAGCAGCTAGGGGATCTGGCGTTGCTTAGGCTGGAGAAAAGAAGGCTCAGGGGTGACCTTATTACTTCCTAAAACTGTCTGAAAGGAGGTTGTGCCCAGTTGGAGGTGGGTATCTTCTCCCAGGTAACAAGGGACAGGATAAGAGGGCATTGCCTCAAGCTGCACCAGGAAAGGTTTAGGCTGGACATTAGGAAGACTTTCTTCATAGAAAAGGTGAGTAGATATTGGAACAGGCTGCCAGGGAGGGGGTGGATTCACTGGAGTGTTTAAGGAAAGACTGGATGTGACACTTGGTGCCATGGTCTAGTTGACATGGTGGTGTTCAGTCATAAATTTGACTTGATTATCACTGAGTTGTTTTGCAGCCTAAGTGATTATGTGATTCTCTTATCTTTGAGCATCATGCTAATAGCTGAATCCGAACATTGGCAGTAGTCATAAGACAAACAGCCAAATATTTTTTAGAAGTATTTTGCAATGTGACCAGTGCATACTTTCATGAAAAAGCTACTAATCCACATAAAAAATAGAGACTTGTATTTAAAATAAAAATATATATTTACATTTTTCATATTTACACATTTAAAATTTATTTGGACTGTATGCCTAATGAACCATACATCTACAGATATAAGGAAAAATTCAGCTGTTTGCTTCCTTTTGTTTCTGTTTAATTTATATTCATTTGCAAATTATTCTAGATTCCCAGTTTAAAGGTTTATTGTTTATCAATTTTTACTATTGCTGCATTATATATAAATACAGGAATTCATGGTCCAGAGATTTGTACTAACTACAAAGTGGGAATTGTTCACAGTGATATTTTGCATCAGTCAATGAAATACAGGGAGGCAGGGCCAGATCCTCGGTACATTTAGCACTTTGGGACTGAAGGTGCTCAAAGGTCTCACTGGTGGGGTTATAAAGATGTAATTATACAGAACCAAGGAAATTAAGTCAAAATCTTGTCCATGCTACACATGTACTGCAGAATAAAAACACTTGTATTTCTGAATGCTGCAGCAAACCCTACCAGTGTGAGCACTTACCTTTAACATGCTGTTCTATCCTCCCACCTTCACTGCAGACCACCAGGACCAGACTAGATCCAGGTTTGCATTGCAAGAACTGTATGTGAAGCTGTCATCACAGAATCATTTCATTTTTCTACTTAGGGAGCATTGTCAGGAGACTTTTTGCCTTCTGATATAGTTGTGGAAAGAAATGTCCTAAGCAGACCCAGTATAACTACTCCCAAGGCATGGTTGTCAAGATCCTTCATCAAAGCTGAATACTTCCAATGGAGCTCATGTTAATTTTCCAATAATCTGCACAAAACACATTCAGGATCTTGAGGCTGGAGGAGACTAACTTGGCATTTTTTACAGCCCAGTAGTCAAATGTAGAGTCTCATTGATTCATGGATGAGGAACACAAAAAAGTTTAGGTTACTGATAATGAAGTCTTCAAGAGATGCATCACTCATCTACTTAAGACATTAGTTACAGAGGAAGCTAGCCATGTAATTCATCATTTCTGAGTTGTTTGTCATGGAAACAACTGATGCCAGGAAGTACTGATGAATGTAGAAGAGCAGCAGCTTTAGCAGAATATATTCTTTACAAGTAACACCCCATCCTTGTGGGACATAAAGGGCAGAAAACACAAAAGTAATATCAGAAAAAGGTGAAAAGCAGACAGTACAGACTAAGTACCTTTTAAGTGAAGTTTAAGGAAATAATAAACCGTTATATATTTATATTGAATTTTATTTCAATTCTAGAAGTTTAAAGAGAAGGACTGGGGTTCTACAATACTTTATTTAAATGAGGGTATTGGTATAATAATAAGTGTATCAAGAATTTGTTACAAGGAAAGAGACCTGTTTAGTGCCAGGGCTCCTCTACATATGTAATTATATTACTCTATCAGTAATCTAATCAGGGGTAGGTCTTAGTCTATAGTACTGTCCATGCTGCTGGAACTCCTTATGGCAAGGAAGTGATTTGTGGCAACAGTTTCCAGATACCTTCTTTATTGGTATATGTATGATATGTACAGTACCAGGGTATAAATCATACAGCAAAGCTACAATATGCTTAAGATAAAATGTATGTCACATAAACAAATAAAAACACTCAGTCTTCTTTTTTTCAGGTCTATGCCAAATATATTCCTCCTTCACTACTCTTAGCTATAACTTGGCCACTTTATGTTCCCTAAAAGATGAAATAGGGAGGTCTCAGTCTTCTCCCACATTCCAAGAATGAGAGTGTCTTTTGGCCATGATCACAAGTAACACCAGAGGCACCATCTTAATTAAGACTAGCTTAATATAAAACGGATGGCAGAGCTAATGACAGGAGATGCTTTGCAGATGAAAAACTAAGAATCCTTTGGGGAGCCATCCTGTGCTGAAAAACTGGGATAAGCAGCAATAAGGCTATCTTCATTCAGCACAAGGCATATTCTGGTACATACAAGAATATCTACCAGATTTGCACCAGATCATGAGCATCAACGCTTAACTGAGTCACAAAGAAGGCATAGAAACATTCTTCTGTTTATTGCCAACACAAAGCATCAAGCTGAGACAGTTACAGAACAGGATGGATCTATAAAATCTACAGAAATCTGTCTCCAAGGTCTCAATTTCAAGTAATGTCATGCTTCCCCTCTTATTGTTAACACTGCCAATATCCACTGCACTCGAGTGTATGACTTAGCTGCAAAGGTACATCTGACTGCCACCAGGAACCACCTTCTAAAAGGAAATGCCTGTTTTCAAAGCACTTGCAGGACCTCAACACCAACCATTACCACCTCTGCAGTAACAGATGATAAGCTCTTCCTCAGGCAGTAGCTTCTGTTCCAGCTGAGCAGCGGTTGACAGGTGTTGCCATGATAATTTAGGGAAAAAGCCTTAAGCAAGAGACAGGAAGTGATGCCTTGGAGTGAATTGCAAGCAGGGCTCAGAGACTAAATTCTTGTTATAGTAGGGAACAGCTTGGTCAGCCATGAACTCCATTAATCCAGTAGGAGCTAGAAACTACCAGCTCAGCTACATGTGGTGAGTAACTTTTGATCAGCAAATGGGCCAATGTGTTTCTTCCTTTTCTTTTGCTCCTCATTTTGTGCACTCTTGCCTAAGAGGCAAGATTCACAATGCCATGTCATCCTGAAAGCCTGGCCCATTCCAGCTCTACAACCTCTCTTTGCCCTTTGAGAGACAGCTTCCCTCAATGACACGGAACTGGGCCTGTTTTGTCCACATGCTGCACAACACAAGAATGATGGTGAAGTTCATCTTTAGACTAATGGCTGCCTTATTATGCACAACTCCTTTATGTTTGTACAAGGAAAACAAATGAAAATGGATAAAATACAGCATATTGAGATTATAATCTTCTTGCTTTTATTCATATAGAGATAGTTATATCTTACAGAACTAAAGATTCCTTTCTTTCCAGCTGTACTGAAGGTCATTGATGCCTAAGGCCTGCCTGACTTTACAGAAACTACATGACTAACAAAGGTCATCAAATTAATTATGTAGTTGCTAGTTCTGTTGTATTGCAAAGGATGTAGAGGCAAGTTATGTTGGTTCATGGCTTTCTTATCCAAATACCAGGATTTTTGTTATTTTGAAATACAGGATAACAAGAACAGGGATCCTTGAGGTTTCAGTGTTTAGCAACTTAGCCTGTTCCTAAGCATAATAGGCAAAATTGATGCTCAGGCACACTTACAAGGGCAATCTATTTGCATTTCAAAGGCAGTAAGGTTTTAATCATGTAGCTGTTCAGTCATAGAGTGCAATTATAATTCCATGTTAAAATGAATCTCTAAGTAGAAAAACAAAACAAACCTAAGGGGGAGGGGGGGGGGGGGCGGGGAAGTGGCACAGAGGGGAAAGGAAACAATCTGTTTCAATAAAAGAGAAACATGTTCCAGGAATTAAAAATTACAGCTGGAAGATTCTACCTTACTATGAGAACCCCTGAACCTGCAGTTTAAAATGCAGCTCATTCTGCATTCAAAGTGACTAGGGTTAGTACTCCATACAGAATTTGTAGCACTTTTCAACCTTTTTATCAAAGGCTGGTATGAAGAACTCATCCTAAAATAGAAAAGATTTTATTAATTTCTCCTTGTGTGTCATAAAAAATTTTTTTTTAACATTTAACTTAGTGAAAACTATTATTCCCCAGAGAGTAGTTGACAACTAAAAAGTAGTACATGTACTCTGGGCTGGGAGAGGCTGAGAAATTCTGTGCACACAAGGAGCATGAGCTGCAGGTACAAGAGAATGTTGTGTTCCCTTGAAGATGGCACAGAAATCTTGGTTACAAATCTTTACTGTGTACTAATTGAAGTGGGACAGCTGGAAAAGCAGTGTATCAGCTAGAAAATTAAACCTGTTACAAAGGAGTGAGAGATTCATTCCTTCAGTTGGCTGAATAGTATCTTTAGAAAATATTCCTTTACTTTGTAGAGTTAAGGAGTTTTTTCAGTGGATTTCACCTTGTATCGTTTTCATTAACTGGAGCTCCCCCTCAAGGAATATAATGGGAAACCAGTTTTGCAATACAAAATACAGATTTCTCATTTTGACTAGAAGAATCGTTATATCCTAGCCTTCAAAATCTTAGAGATTTTATTCAGAATATTCTCTCACTTACTGCTGAGATCTAGTTTGCAAAGCAATTTCATGTAGAAGTGAGAATGTCCTTAAATAAAGAAACATAAGCCAGAGCAGAATAGAAAATTTGAGTGACTTTGGGGACTTAAGTATGATTTTATTCAATCTCCAATTCTTGTACCATAATATATCTGATACCCACACTCTGTAGTAGTACAAAAAGCCGGTGTTTTGGCTCAGCCCTGTCCCCCACCCTTCATCGCAGCTTAAATGAGACCTGCTGCATGGGTCATTTCAAGAAGGTCTTAGCAGAACACCCCTGCAGTAGCCCCGCTGCCCACTGTCAGCCAAGCACCACATTCAGAAGAGCTGATGGGCTAGGAAACACCCAGTGTCTAAACAAAGGGACAAGTCTATCACGCTCTGTCATGGAGGTCTAGGCCATGGTGTCAAAAACCTGTGGAAGGAAATCTTTCAAGATATGATTACCCTTAGCATTAAATTTTGCATTTCTTCAACCTTACTTCTCTGATATAGACATTTTTCAGTATAAATAAAGAAACTCAAATCCAATCAAAATAACAGCATATATCACAGAAAACACAGCAAATCATTATTTTGGGGTAGAGAAATAGGAATAGTATATGACAAATGTCAGTCACCTGCCTGAATTAATTTTGAAGCATCTTTAATAGTGTGAAGATACCCAGACAATGAGGGGTGAGGGAAAGGAGTGAATACTCAGCACCAAACAACTGTCACTAAGTAGGCGAGCATGGTGAGAACACCATCATCAGGAATGGGAGTTGACTTCGTTCCCTTCTCTGCTCCTCTAGTATCCCCACTGCTCCCTCAACTTGACCTGTCATAGGACAAGTCACACAGCTATAAAATTATCGTAAACAAGATAATTGTCTGTGATTCCGAGGATTCCAAGATGCCCTCTGCAACGCCCTATGCCCACTTTCAGTGGCAATAAAGCTTTCTCTGCCTGTCCACATAAAGACACACTGAGATGGTATAATTATTATTACTATTATTAAATAAAAATTTTATATGGCTAAGAACTTACTCTTAAAAAAAGAACATTCCTGCTGAATAAATATGAGAAGTGTGTGACAATTTCACCTCCTCATAGTAATTAAAAACAAAAGGGGCTGTATGACTCCTATAGGCTCAACACTCCATATTTTCATGTTAGTTACTTTTTGATTTCTTCTTCTCTTTCTAGCACTTAGTAAGACATTAAAGCAGTCCAAAACCCCCAGGGATAGATAACTAGATTTGTTATTATTGAAATTACTGTCATCAGTACCTTTTACACATAGATATTTTTTACTTTTATTTTTTTTTTATTTTATAAAAAGGAATATAGGCCAGGTCACAAAATTGACTTTACAGGGAAGAGACAAACAGCGATGAACACACTGGCTGAAAGTTTCCTCAAAATAAAGATACTTCGTGAAGCTCATGTTGGAACTGTGTATTGGTAGACTACACTAGAACGGGAAGAGGACCAGAAATTATATTTTAAGATTCTTAAGAGACCTGGCCAATCCATTCCATGGCATAGAAACTTTAAAAACAATGAAAATCTCTACCAAACACAAAGACATAAAAAGGAATGGGATGTCGTCAAGTGCAGGGAGATGCTCCAATACCAGAAAAAATTGATTCACTTAAAACTGCCGGAAACAGAGAAGAACGACTTAGAACGACTAAAAAAAGTAGATAACATCAAAGGAAAAGCAAGAGAACAAAAACAAAAGTGAAAATATCAGATATTGAGAGACTAAAAGGAAATAATAAGAGATTATTCAGGTAAAAGACAAATTAAAAAAACCAGGCCAAACGAAACTCAAACAAACTACAAAATATAACAAAAGAACAAATAGGAAGACACACCTCTGAGGGGAAAATATGATTCTCAAAACATCAAAAGGAAATTACCTTCCGGCCGGGAAACGAAATCTTGCGA
>NW_024373146.1:0-720 GCF_014805655.1 Passer montanus
CCATAAATACTACAAGACATTTATTGGAATGTAGAATCCAGAAGAAGTTAAAAAAAAAAAGACATTAAGTTTGGTCTTTTCATTGTTGTTCCTGAATCCCAAGGCTTGTAGGTATTGGAATGTAGAATCCAGAAGAAGTTAAAAAAAAAAAGACATTAAGTTTGGTCTTTTCATTGTTGTTCCTGAATCCCAAGGCTTGTAGGTGGGACTAGAAAGCTGTCCATGCATGATTTTCTGTGTTTGTGTTCGAGCATTTACATTCCCATGCTTGCCCTTTCTCCTCTGAAATGGACTGAGCCCTGTTGTGAGCCTGTTCCTCTAGAGAAGGACTGCCACCCCATCTAGAATAAATGGTTGTTTGAATGATGTCTGTGATGCACAAAATAATCAGAAAGCCTCCCTCTTGCACTGTGATGTGCTGAAGTGATGCAGTTTAACCTTGTAAGTTAGTGTAACTGTGTGATCAGAAACTGAATAATTGTCTTAGACTGAAATAAAGACAACACTTGACTGCTTTAGTGGAGACAGAATTCTTTGTAGAGACATTAATTCTGGGAAAGCGTCGTCAAGGAATTAAAAAATTCTGCGAGTTACTTTCCCACTGTGTCCCTTGCCTGAAGCACTGTTGGGTGGGCACAGTAACTGAACATGGAGATGCAGCTGGGAGAGTGTTCATAGGCATGCCCGTGCTGTCACCATTGCCCAATCTCTGCTCGGTTT
>NW_024373146.1:3581-8823 GCF_014805655.1 Passer montanus
TTGCAGCAGCAGTGTCTTCATCCTAATCTGGCTCAGAGGAGAGCTGCAAAATGCACAACAAAATCTTCCTTTGGCTTGCAAGAGGGCCTTGGGTGTTCTGTCTTCTCAGGATTGCTTTGGAGATAGAGAAGCACAAAAGATGTTAGGGTAGACTGTAACTGAACAGAGTTGTAGAAACATGTTCATTGTTGTTGAATGCATTGAAGGAAAACTTCATAAATACGACAAGCTAATTATTGAGAGGAAGAGTAAAGAAGGAATTGAAAATAATCAATAAGATTGATCTTTTCATTGTTGTTCCTGAATCCCAAGGCTTCTTGATGGGACTAGAAAGCTGTCCATGCATGATTTTCTGTGTTTGTGTTGGAGCATTTGCATTCCCATGTTTGCCCTTTCTCCTGTAAAATGAACTGAGCACTGTTGTGAGCCTGTTCCTCTAGAGAAGGACTGCCACCCCATCTAGAATAAATGGTTGTTTGAATGATGTCTGTGATGCACAAAATAATCAGAAAGCCTCCCTCTTGCACTGTGATGTGCTGAAGTGATGCAGTTTAACCTTGTAAGTTAGTGTAACTGTGTGATCAGAAACTGAATAATTGTCTTAGACTGAAATAAAGACAACACTTGACTGCTTTAGTGGAGACAGAATTCTTTGTAGAGACATTAATTCTGGGAAAGCGTCGTCAAGGAATTAAAAAATTCTGCGAGTTACTTTCCCACTGTGTCCCTTGCCTGAAGCACTGTTGGGTGGGCACAGTAACTGAACATGGAGATGCAGCTGGGAGAGTGTTCATAGGCATGCCCGTGCTGTCACCATTGCCCAATCTCTGCTCGGTTTCTCCTGCTGAGGGATGGGGCTCTGTCCTCCTGGACTCCACGTCGTCTTTAGGCTGGGCCAGGGCCAGGATGAGGAACAGGATTTCCCTGGTGTCCCTGTCAGCAGCGAGGACATGGCCCCAGGCACTGCTGGGACTCTCTCTGCAGGACAGTTCAACGCTCTCTCCTTTAACTAACATGAGTTTTGCACAGCCAGAGGCTTCACGGCTCTTGGGAGGAGGGGATCGAGGATGGAACATGTGACAATGGTTGCTCCAGAATTAATCAGTGCTTGCCCTTGGTTCCACCATCTTTCTTCAAATTTTCTTCAGAATGAACACAGTCTTCCCCTCCAAAGAACAATGATGGGAGTAAAAGAAGCCAAGGTTCTGCCACTTATTTAGTGATTTGCTTCAGCTGTGTTACTGCCATTTCTAATGGGCTTTATGTATTTGGTTAGCACTCAAAGCTATGTGCCTCTTTCTCTTGCTGTCTGAAAAGTCATAGGATGTTTTTCTTCTGAGCTTTAAACAATGTCACAATTGGCCAGACAAATCATATCCCCAATGCCAAAAATGGTGATAAAATTCAAAAAGCCCTTTTTGCACTTTGGGTAAGCAAGGATGTTGTCAGTAATGAGATGCTATGTCACATGGCACCAGACCCTTTCTTCGCTGGGTTCTGGATGTCTCTGTCTGAGATGTGTTCTCTCTGTGCTTTGCTTTCCTGTCACTGTGACCAACCAGACATTCCTGTTCATTCAGACACTCAATATGTGCAGATGCTTCAGCAGTGCTGCCTGGTGAAGCAGGGAGTTGCTCCCAGCCAGCCACTGGAGCACAGGCAGCTGCAGCTGAGCAGGGAAGGAGGAGATTTGGGCCCTTTCAGTACAGCAGTCTCACCTTCCTTATCTAGCCAGAGTACAGCAACAAAAAACTATTAGAGAATTAAAAGATGCCAAGTTTGTCTCACCAAATTTTGTAAAGGGTTTCTCCTCTGCTATGGCCATTTTTAACTGGTGTTATGTATCTGGTTAGCAGTCTCAGCTATTTTCTGCTTTCTCTTGCTGTCTGACAAGACAGAGGATCTTTTTCTTGTCAGGTTTAGGGCAATGTCACTGTTGGCCATACAAATCATATCCTCACTGAAATGCAAAAAGGCCCTCTTTGAGCTCCAGGAATGTAAGGAAGTTGTGGCTATTGAGTCACAATGTTATGTGTGCACTAGGGTTTTCTTGCCTGGGTTCTGGATGTCTCTTTTTGAGATGTGAGCTCTGTGTGCAGACATTGAATATCTGCAGATGTTTCAGAATTACTGCCTGGTGAAGCAGGGGGCTGCTCCCACCCAGCCTTTGCAGCACAGGCAGTGCCAGATCAGCAGGGAAGGAGGTGATTTGGATCCTTTTGCACCAGCAGTCTCATCATCCTAATCGAGCTCAGAGTAGAGCTGCAAAATGCAAAACAAAATCTTCCTTTGGCTTGCTAGAGGGCCTTGGGTGTTCTGTCATCTCAGGATTGCCTTGGAGATAGAGGAGCACAAACGGTGTTAGGGTAGACTGCACCTGAACAGACTTGTAAAAACAAGGTCATGGTTGTTGAATGCATTGAAGGAAAACTCCTTAAACACTACAAGCTAATTATTGAGAGGAACAGTAAAGAAGGACTTGAAAATAGGCAATGACATTCGTCTTTTCATTGTTGTTCCTGAATCCCAAGTCTTCTTGATGGGACTAGAAAGCTGTCCATGCATGATTTTCTGTGTTTGTGTTTGAGCATTTGCATTCCCATGTTTGCCCTTTCTCCTCTGAAATGAACTGAGCACTGTTGTGAGCCTGTTCCTCTAGAGAAGGACTGCCACCCCATCTAGAATAACTGGATGTTTGAATCATGTCTGTGATGCACGAAATAATCAGAAAGCCTCCCTTGCACTGTGGTGTGCTGGAGCGATACAGTTTAACATTGTAAATTGGTATAACTGTGGGATTAGGAAGTGAAAAATTGTGTTAGACTGAAATAAAGACAACACTTGACTGCTTTGGTGGGGACAGAATTATTTGTAGAGACATTACTTCTGGGAAAGCGTAGTCAACGCTTTTCAAAATTCTGTGAGTTGCTTTCTCACTGTATCCCTGGTCTGAAGCAATGTTGTCTCTCTCTGCAGGACAGTTCAACGCTCTTTCCTTTAACTAGCTGGGTCTGCAAGGTCAGAGGTTTCAATACCCATGATATGTGTGGATCCAGTCTGGAGCATGTGATAGTGATACATCCAGTGTATATCTGTGTGTGTAAATGGTTTAACCTATTTCCTGCATATTCTAATTGGAATTAATATCTACCACTCCAAAAACTATTAGGGAATTAATAGTTGCCAAATTGTCTCCCTAAGTTTGTAATGGGTTTCTCCTCTGCTGTGGCCATTTGTAACAGGCGTTATGTATCTGGTTAGCAGTCTCAGCTTTTTTTCTTTTTTCTGTTGTTGTCTGACTAGACAGAGGATCTTTTTCTTCTGAGGTTTAGGAAAATGTCACTGTTGGCCATACAAATCATATCCTCACTAAAATGTAAAAAAGGCCCTTTTTGTGTTTTAGGAAAGTGTGAAAGTTTTGGAATTGAGTCACAATGTCATTTGTGCACTAGGGTTTTCTTACTTGGGTTCTGGATGTCTCTTTTTGAGATGTGAGCTCTGTGTGCAGACATTGAATATGTGCAGATGCTTCAGAATTACTGCCTGGTGAAGCAGTTGGCTGCTCCCACCCAGCCATGACAACAGGCAGTGCCAGCTCAGCAGGGAAGGAGGTGATTTGGATCCTTTTGCAACAGCAGTGTCTTCATCCTAATGTAGCTCAGAGTAGAGCTGGAAAATGCACAACAAAATCTTCCTTTGGCTTGCAAGAGGGCCTTGGGTGTTCTGTCTTCTCAGGATTGTCTTGGAAATACAAGAACACACAAATTTTTAGGGTACACTGTAACTAGACAGAGTTGTAGAAACATGTTCATTGGTTTTGAATGCATTGAAGGAAAACTCCATAAATACTACAAGCTAATTTTTGAGAGGAAGAGTAAAGAAGGACTTGAAAATAGTCAATGAGATTGGTCTTTTCATTGTTGTTCCTGAATCCCAAGGCTTCTTGATGGGACTAGAAAGCTGTCCATGCATGATTTTCTGTGTTTGTGTTTGAGCATTTGCATTCCCATGCTTGCCCTTTCTCCTCTGAAATGGACTGAGCATTGTGCTGAGCCTGTTCCTCTAGAGAAGGACTGCCACCCCATCTAGAATAAATGATTGTTTGAATGATGTCTGTGATGCACAAAAGAATCAGAAAGCCTCCCTCTCACACTGTAGTGTGCTGAAGTGATGCAGTTTAACATTGTAAATTGGTATAACTGTGTGATTAGAAATTGAAAAATTGTGTTAGACTGAAATAAAGAGACCACCCTGACTCCTTCAGTGGAGACAAAAGTCCTTGTAGAGATGTTCTTTCTGGGACAGCCCTGTCAAGGCATTTCAAAATTCTGTGAGTTACTTTCCCACTGTATCCCTGGTCTGAAGCAATGTTGGGTGGGCACAGTTCCTGAATGTGGATTTAACATTGTAAATTGGTATAACTGTGTGATTAGAAATTGAAAAATTGTGTTAGACTGAAATAAAGAGACCACCCTGACTCCTTCAGTGGAGACAAAAGTCCTTGTAGAGATGTTCTTTCTGGGACAGCCCTGTCAAGGCATTTCAAAATTCTGTGAGTTACTTTCCCACTGTATCCCCGGTCTGAAGCAATGTTGGGTGGGCACAGTTCCTGAATGTGGAGATGCAACAGGACACAGCTCATTGGCATGCCCCTGCTGGCACCACCAGCCTGTTCCTGCTCGGTTTCTCCTGCTGAGGGATGGGGCTCTGTCCTCCTGGACTCCACGTCATCTTTAGGCTGGACCAGGGCCCGGATGAGGAACAGGATTTCCCCGGTGTCCCTGTGGGCAGCGAGGACATGGCCCCAGGCACTGCTGGGACTCTCTCTGCAGGACAGTTCAACGCCCTCTCCTTTGACTAGCTGGGTCTGCACAGCCAGAGGCTTCATGGCTCTTGGGAGAGGGGATCCAGGCTGCAGCATGTGGCAATGGTTCCTCAAGAGTCAATGTGTTCCAAATTGGCGTAGTTAGTGTCCTGCAAATTCTAAGTCAGAGTAAAATTTGTCTTCCCCTCCAAAAACACAAAGAAGGCAAAAAAGGCACTCAGATTCATTCCCTCAGACAATATTGTATTTCAGCTGTGTCTCAGTCATTTCTGGTAGGCTTTCAGAATGCACTCCCAACTATGCTCTTGTTTCTCTTGCTTTCAGATCAGACATTGGACTGCTTATTCTTCGTTAAAGCTCAGTGGCACAGCTGTGTACACTACTATCACACTTGCTGAAATGACAGTTCTTTTCCCC
>NW_024373146.1:10713-17488 GCF_014805655.1 Passer montanus
GTTATAGAGATTAACGTTGTAAACTGTTATACTTCTGAGTTTAACAATTGAACAAATATCTTGGATTGAAATAAAGAGAAGACCCTAATTCCTTTCTTGAAAAGAGAAGTTGTTTAGACACTTTTCTTTACGGGAAAGATCCTTCAAGGCATTTCAAACTTCTACGAGTCCTTTTCTCCCTGTGTCCCTTGACAGAAGCAGCGTTGGGTGGGTACAGCGCCTGAGTGTGGAGATGCAGCCGGGAGAGTGTTCATTGGCATGCCCGTGCTGTCACCATCGCGCTATCCCTGTGCGGTTGCTCCTTTGGTGGAATGCGGCTCGGTCGTTGCGGGCCGAGCCTCGTCTTTGGGCTGCCCTGGTTCCGCGGCGTTCGGTTCCCGGCCCGGTGTCCCGGCGGGTTCGCAGTCGCGGGCCGGGGCGAGCGGCAGCGCGGGCTGCGGGCGGCGGCGGCTGCAGTCCCAGCGCGCACCGCTGGGTGGTGCCCTCGGCCAAGGCGGCGCCGAGCGGCTGCGGCAGCGGAGGCGGCCGAGCCCGGAGCGGCACAGCCCGAGCGAGCCCGGCCCGGCCCGGCCCGGCCCGGCCCGGCTTAGAGCAGCGCAGCGCAGCCGGGCGGAGGTGGCAGCGGCTGCGGCAGCGAGCGCTGCCCCGTGTCCCCCGCTGCCGGGACAGCCCGGCTGCAGAGGTTGCGGAGCGCCGGCCGCAATCTGAGGCAGCGAGGGAAGGCGCCCGCGCCGCACTTGGCCGCTTGCTTTCGGCGGGGAATCGCCCGGGACAGCCGCCCAGAGAGCGACACCGGCCGCCGCCGCCGCCGCCGCCGCCGCGCCATGGCGCTCGCAAGGCAAGTGCTTTGTGTGTGTGCTTTGCTGTCGCTGCCGCTCGCTCGCGCCGAGCCCATCCGCTACTCCGTGGCCGAGGAGGCGGAAAGCGGCTCCCTGGTGGGCAAGCTGGCGGAGGATGCGGGGCTGCCGCCGGCGCAGCTCTCGGCTCGCCGCGCCCGCCTGGTGTCGGAGGACGGCCGGCAGCATTTTCGCTTGGAGCGCGCCTCCGGCCGCCTGCTGGTGGCGGGGAGGCTGGACCGGGAGCAGCTGTGCGGCCAGTCCGCCACCTGCATGCTGCCCTTGGAGCTGCTGCTCTCCAGCCCCCTGCAGTTCTTTCGCGTCGAGGTGACTCTGGAGGACATCAATGACCATTCACCAGTTTTCCGAGAAGACCGAGTCACTTTTAGGATCCCGGAAACCAGCGAGGCGGGCTCTCGTTTCCCTTTGGAAGTGGCTCGGGACCTGGATATTGGCAGCAATACAGTCCAGGCATATAGCATCTCTCCCGAAAACGAGTATTTTACTGTCTCCTATGGGACTGGGGTTACAGGCAAGAAGTATCTTGAACTGGTTTTGGAAAAGCCACTAGACAGAGAGGAGCAGGAAGAGATGAGTTTCAGTGTTATTGCCGTGGATGGGGGCTCCCCTCCCAGGACTGGTACCACCCAAGTGACTATAGTCATTCTGGATATAAATGACAATGCTCCCATATTCTCACAGGAGGTGTACACAGGGCAGGTTCTGGAGAACCTGCCAGAAGGCTCTGTAGTTCTGACCGTGCTGGCAACTGATCCAGATGCAGGAGTTAATGGGGACATCTCCTATCAACTTAATGAAGTGGTTGGTGACACAAATGAATAGAAATTAAAGCAAGTTTTGATAGAGAAGAAAAGACTTGCTGAGCCAGTATTTCTGGATAACAAAGAAGTCACAGAGTATGTTAGTTAGAAGGGGTTTTTTATGGCTTAGAGCAAAGGATAAACCCACCTCAAAAAGATGTTTTTACCAAGCAGAAAGATAGCACAGGCAAACAGACATGTCAATGTTGCAAATGGAAAAAAGGTCTCAGAAATTTCCGCTGCAAAAAAAACCTGAAAAACAACTTCTAGCTGAAACTGTAACTTTTAATGATCGGGTATTAGTAACAGGAATATGGTAATTATAGTAGTTATGATAGGCTATAGGTAGAAGTTAAGATATAGATTGGTTCTTATGTATTAAGATGCTCAGCAAAGAGAAGTATATAATGCATTAGAACCAAAATTAAAGGGTCTTCAGGCTTGCCTGGAGCTGGAGGTGACATCTGTGGGTAGAGGCTCCACTGGCCATGAACCTGGACTGCTGAATCATCTTCAATTCAATAATTGAAGATGTTTCAATAATTGAACTATTTTGAAGATCCACCTGGAGTCCAGCAAATGTCATTCAGGCTCTTACTAAGAAGAACTGAAAAAAAACCAGAGATTCAGATTGGTCATTGCTTTCCCTGAAACCCAAAGCTTCTCAATGGGACTAGAAAGCGGTCCACGCATGATTTTCTGTGTTTGTGTTCGAGAATTTGCATTCCAATGTTTACCCTTTCTCCTCTGAAATGCACTGAGCACTGTAGTGAACATGTTCCTCTAGAGAAGGTCGGCCACCCCATGTAGAATAACCGTTTGTTTGAATGATGTCTCAGATGCATGAAGTACAGGAAAAGCCTCCCTCATGCTGTGGGGTCCTGAAGTGATACACTTTAATGTTGTAAATTACTATAAATCTGGGATTAGAAAATGAAAAAAATGTGTTAGACTGAAATAAAGAGAACACTTGACTGCTTTAGTGGAGACAGAATTCCTTCAAGAGAGGTTCTTTCTGGGAAAGCCCTGTCAAGACATTCCAAAATTCTGCGTGTTATTTCTCCCCGTGTCCCTTGACAGCAGCAGTGTTGGGTGGGTACAGCGCCTGAGTGTGGAGATGCAGCCGGGAGAGTGTTCATTGGCATGCCCGTGCTGTCAGCATCGCACTATGTCTGTGCGGTTTCTCCTTTGGTGGAATGCGGCGCGGTCGTTGCGGGCCGAGCCTCGTCTTTGGGCTGCCCTGGTTCCGCGGCGTTCGGTTCCCGGCCCGGTGTCCCGGCGGGTTCGCAGTCGCGGGCCGGGGCGAGCGGCAGCGCGGGCTGCGGGCGGCGGCGGCTGCAGTCCCAGCGCGCACCGCTGGGTGGTGCCCTCGGCCAAGGCGGCGCCGAGCGGCTGCGGCAGCGGAGGCGGCCGAGCCCGGAGCGGCACAGCCCGAGCGAGCCCGGCCCGGCCCGGCCCGGCCCGGCCCGGCTTAGAGCAGCGCAGCGCAGCCGGGCGGAGGTGGCAGCGGCTGCGGCAGCGAGCGCTGCCCCGTGTCCCCCGCTGCCGGGACAGCCCGGCTGCAGAGGTTGCGGAGCGCCGGCCGCAATCTGAGGCAGCGAGGGAAGGCGCCCGCGCCGCACTTGGCCGCTTGCTTTCGGCGGGGAATCGCCCGGGACAGCCGCCCAGAGAGCGACACCGGCCGCCGCCGCCGCCGCCGCCGCCGCGCCATGGCGCTCGCAAGGCAAGTGCTTTGTGTGTGTGCTTTGCTGTCGCTGCCGCTCGCTCGCGCCGAGCCCATCCGCTACTCCGTGGCCGAGGAGGCGGAAAGCGGCTCCCTGGTGGGCAAGCTGGCGGAGGATGCGGGGCTGCCGCCGGCGCAGCTCTCGGCTCGCCGCGCCCGCCTGGTGTCGGAGGACGGCCGGCAGCATTTTCGCTTGGAGCGCGCCTCCGGCCGCCTGCTGGTGGCGGGGAGGCTGGACCGGGAGCAGCTGTGCGGCCAGTCCGCCACCTGCATGCTCCCCTTGGAGCTGCTGCTCTCCAGCCCCCTGCAGTTCTTTCGCGTCGAGGTGACTCTGGAGGACATCAATGACCATTCCCCCGTCTTCCCCGAGAAACGAGTCACATTTAAGATCCCTGAAACCAGCGAATCGGGTTCACATTTCCCGCTGGAGGAGGCTCAGGACCTCGATATTGGCAGCAACAGCGTCCTGGAGTACAGCATCTTTCCCGAGAATGAGTACTTTAATGTCTCCTATGGAAGTGGGACTGAGGATGACAAATATGTTGAACTTATTTTGGAAAAGCCACTAGACAGAGAGGTTCAGGCAGAGATGGGTTTCAGTGTTATTGCTGTGGACGGTGGCTCTCCTCCTAGAAGTGGGACTATTGAGATCTCTATTATCGTTCTAGATGTAAATGACAATGTTCCCAAATTCACGCAAGAACGTTATGTTGGGAAGGTTTTGGAGAACATGCCAGAAGGCTCTGTGGTTCTGACTGTGCTGGCAACTGATCCAGATGCAGGAGTTAATGGGGACATCTCCTATCAACTCAGCCAGGCAGTGGGACAGAGTGACTCAGCATTTGTGATTGATGCCATAACTGGTGAAATTAAACTCACAAAACCTCTGGACTTCGAGGAGGCAGAAACTCATGAATTCCGTGTGAGAGCCAGAGATGGTGGAGGACTCTCAGCTATGTGCAAAGTGTTGGTGGAGGTGGTGGATGTGAATGACAATGCCCCAGAGGTGGTGGTCAGTTCCTTCAGCAGTCCCCTCCCCGAGAACACAGTGCCCGGCACGGTGGTTGCCCTGTTCTCGGTCAGGGACCGGGATTCTGGTGCCAACGGGAAGATCTCCTGTGCCCTGGAGGATGAGCTGTCCTTCTCCCTGCGGGCAGCCTATAAGAATTACTATGAGCTGGTGACAGTGAGCGCGCTGGACCGGGAGGAGAGGCCTCAGTACATCGTGAGTGTGACGGCAGCAGATGCGGGCTGGCCTCCTCTGAGCACCACGCAGACCTTCACGGTGGAGATCTCGGATGTCAACGACAACGCCCCCGTCTTCAACCAGAGCTCCTACACCATGTACGTGCGTGAGAACAGTGCGGCCGCGGTGTTTGTTGGAGCCGTGAGCGCTGCAGATGCTGACGTGGGGCTGAATGGCAAGGTGAGCTATTCCCTGGCAGCAGAGCAAGGGGCGGAGCGGCCCTGGTGCTCCTGCCTGTCTGTGGACTCGGAGAAGGGGCACGTGTTTGTGCTGTTTCTAATGGGCTTTGGGTATTTGGTTAGCACTCAAAGCTATGTGCCTCTTTCTCTTGCTGTCTGAAAAGTCATAAGAAGTTTTTCTTCTGAGCTTTAAACAATGTCACAGTTGGCCAGACAAATCATATCCCCACTGCAAAAAATGCTAATAAAATTCAAAAAGCCCTTTTTGCACTTTGGAAAATCAAGGATATTGTCAGTAGTGGGGTGCTATGTCACATGGCACCAGACCCTTTCTTCGCTGGATTCTGGATGTCGCTGTCTGAGATGTGTTCTCTCTGTTCTTTGCTTTCCTGTCACTGTGACTGACAAGACATTCCTGTTCATTCAGACACTCAGTATGTGCAGATGCTTCAGCAGTGCTGCCTGGTGAAGCAGGGAGTTGCTCCCACCCAGCCATTGGAGCACAGGCAGCTCCAGCCCAGCAGGGAACGAGGCGATTTGGGCCCTTTGACAACAGCAGTCTTGTCTTTCTTAAAGCAAGAAAATGCACAACAAAACCTTCCTTTGGCTTATAAGAAGAGTTTGGGTGTTCTGTCCCCTCAGGATTGCCTTGGAAATAGAGCAGCACGAGCAGTGTTAGGGTAGACTGTAACTGAACAGAGCTGTACAAACATGTTCATTGTGATTGAATGCATTGAAGGAGAAATCCACAAATACTAAAACACAGTTATTCTAAGGTGGAGTCAGGAAGTGTTGGGAAGGATGTAAGTTTGCCAAGAAAGTCTGACAGATATGTATGCTTGGCAGAAAGATTTTTGAATGTAGACTCTGGCAAATGAATAGAAATTAAAGCAAGTTTTGATAGAGAAGAAAAGACTTGCTGAGCCAGTATTTCTGGATAACAAAGAAGTCACAGAGTATGTTAGTTAGAAGGGGTTTTTTATGGCTTAGAGCAAAGGATAAACCCACCTCAAAAAGATGTTTTTACCAAGCAGAAAGATAGCACAGGCAAACAGACATGTCAATGTTGCAAATGGAAAAAAGGTCTCAGAAATTTCCGCTGCAAAAAAAACCTGAAAAACAACTTCTAGCTGAAACTGTAACTTTTAATGATCGGGTATTAGTAACAGGAATATGGTAATTATAGTAGTTATGATAGGCTATAGGTAGAAGTTAAGATATAGATTGGTTCTTATGTATTAAGATGCTCAGCAAAGAGAAGTATATAATGCATTAGAACCAAAATTAAAGGGTCTTCAGGCTTGCCTGGAGCTGGAGGTGACATCTGTGGGTAGAGGCTCCACTGGCCATGAACCTGGACTGCTGAATCATCTTCAATTCAATAATTGAAGATGTTTCAATAATTGAACTATTTTGAAGATCCACCTGGAGTCCAGCAAATGTCATTCAGGCTCTTACTAAGAAGAACTGAAAAAAAACCAGAGATTCAGATTGGTCATTGCTTTCCCTGAAACCCAAAGCTTCTCAATGGGACTAGAAAGCGGTCCACGCATGATTTTCTGTGTTTGTGTTCGAGAATTTGCATTCCAATGTTTACCCTTTCTCCTCTGAAATGCACTGAGCACTGTAGTGAACATGTTCCTCTAGAGAAGGTCGGCCACCCCATGTAGAATAACCGTTTGTTTGAATGATGTCTCAGATGCATGAAGTACAGGAAAAGCCTCCCTCATGCAGTGGGGTCCTGAAGTGATACACTTTAATGTTGTAAATTACTATAAATCTGGGATTAGAAAATGAAAAAAATGTGTTAGACTGAAATAAAGAGAACACTTGACTGCTTTAGTGGAGACAGAATTCCTTCAAGAGAGGTTCTTTCTGGGAAAGCCCTGTCAAGACATTCCAAAATTCTGCGTGTTATTTCTCCCCGTGTCCCTTGACAGCAGCAGTGTTGGGTGGGTACAGCGCCTGAG
>NW_024373147.1:0-491 GCF_014805655.1 Passer montanus
CGCCCCCTTTGGTTAGACACGCCCACTTTGGTTGGACAATGCCCAATGTAATGAGGCCATGGCTGGGGACAGACAGGGTTAGGCCACGCCCACCCTGTGACCACGCCCACCAGACCACGCCCACCTCGCAGGGACATGCCCACATCACATGGACACGCCCACTTTGTTTGGCCAATGCCCAAAGTAATGGGGCCACGGCTGTGACAGACAGGGTTAGGCCACGCCCACAGTGCTGGCCACGCCCACCAGGACACACCCATCCAGAATGACCACGCCCACTTCGCTTGGACACGCCCACTTTGGCTGGACACGCCCACCATGATTGGGTCCTGGCTGGGGGCAGACAGGGATAGGCCACGCCCACCGCGCTGGCCACGCCCACACGGACACGCCCACCTCGCAGGGACACGCCCACACGGCCTGGCCACGCCCCTCACTGACCCGTGGGGAAGTTGTGAATCACAGTGAGGGTGAGACATGGAGTGACCCTG
>NW_024373148.1:0-491 GCF_014805655.1 Passer montanus
AAGGGGCGGGGTTAGAGGTGGGGGAGGGGAAAAAAGGTCCCCTAGGGGGCGCTGTGCCCCATAGAAAGTTCTGGAAGGACTTTCCTGCCCCATAGATTCCATTCTGCCCCATAGAAAGTTCCGGAAGGTTTTTCCTGCCCCATAGATTCCATTCTGCCCCATAGAAAGTTCCGGAAGGATTTTCCTGCCCCATAGATTCGATCCTGCCCCATAGATTCCGTTCTGCCCCATAGAAAATTCTAGTAGGGGCGCTCGGACCCATAGAAAGTTCTAGAGGGGTTTTCCTGCCCCATAGATCCTGTCCTGCCCCACAGATCCCAAATCTGCCCCATAGAAAGTTCTAGAAGGATTTTCCTGCCCCATAGATTCGATCCTGCCCCATAGATTTTAAATCCTGCCCCATAGATCCGGTCCTGCCCCATAGAAATTTCTAGAAGGATTTTCCTGCCCCATAGATCCGGTTCTGCCCCATAGATCCCAAATCTGCCCCA
>NW_024373149.1:0-491 GCF_014805655.1 Passer montanus
TTCCCCCGTTATTCCCCCGTTATTCCCCGGTTATTATTCCCGGTTATTCCCAGGTTATTCCCCCATTATTCCCGGTTATTACCCGGTTATTCCCCCATTATTCCCCATTATTCCCAGTTATTCCCCGTTATTCCCCGGTTATTATTCCCGGTTATTCCCAGGTTATTCCCCCATTATTCCCGGTTATTACCCGGTTATTCCCCCATTATTCCCCATTATTCCCAGTTATTCCCCGTTATTCCCCGGTTATTATTGCCTGGTTATTCTCCCCATTATTCCCCCATTATTCCTGGTTATTCCCCGGTTATTTCCCCCCTTATTCCCTGGTTATTATTCCCAGTTATCCCCCACTTATCCCCCATTATTCCCCGGTTATTATTCCCCCGTTATTCCCGGTTATTATTCCCGGTTATTATTCCCGGTTATTATTCCTGGTTATTCCCCCGTTGTTCCCAGCTCTCCGGGGGCGCGGTGCCGGTACCCGCAGGCGC
>NW_024373150.1:0-491 GCF_014805655.1 Passer montanus
ACTGGGATTAAATACTGGGATTGAACTGGAATAAACTGGGATTGAGCTGGGATTAAACCCCGGGATTAAACCAGGATGAAATACCGGGAACAGCCCGGCCCCGCGCGGTGATGAGCCGCTGTCGGCCCTCGAGTTTAACGACCATGAGGGGAGCCACATGCACTACCAGCTGAGCGCGGGGAAACGCCGGGATAAAAGGGGAAACGGGGAAAAACTGGGGGAAAAGGGGGAGAAAACAGGAAAAATGGGGAGGATCGGGATCAAAATGGGGAAAAACTGGATCAAAATGGGGGAAAACTGGATTAAAATAGGGGGAAGCAGGATTGAAATGGGGAAAAACCAGGGAAAAATGGGGAAAAACTGGATTAAAATGGGGGGAAAACGAGGAAATGAAGAAAAAATGGGAAAAATGGCGAAAAAAGGGATTAAATCGGGAGTAAAATGGGGGGAAACTGGGGAATATGGGGAAAATCGGGGTTAAAATAGGGGAA
>NW_024373151.1:0-491 GCF_014805655.1 Passer montanus
GTGCATCCTTGGCAGTGCCCGTGGCCGGGCTGGACAAAGCTTCTGGCAGCCTGGTGCAGTGGAGCTGTCCCTGCCGTGGTGGGTGAGGGACGGACTCTCTCCAGGACCATGGGCTGTCTGTTCTGCAGGCTGGCCGAACTGCATGACCTCAGCCTGTGCTTTCACGGGTTCCCCTGCAGGCCCTTCCCCATCCTGGCCGCCGCGGAGCGCTCCGAGCCGCTCAGGGGGCTCTGAGGGGCAGGTTTGTGTCAGGTTTGTGTCAGGGGCTGCGGCGGCCATCACTCCCCCTACGTGACTACATCTCCCAGCAGCCCGTTCGCGCCGCCGCGCTCCCGCCCCCTCTCCGCGATTGGCGGATCTCTCCTTGTCAGTTTCCTCCCTTCCCATTTGCTCCCTGAGCTGTCAGTTCCGCCGCGGCGGCAGGCAGGAAGGGGCGGAATTCACGAACGGGATTTACGCCGTTTGCGCGGGGCGTGGCGCCCCGTCGCGCG
>NW_024373152.1:0-491 GCF_014805655.1 Passer montanus
TAGATGACTTTGGGACTACCCAGAGCATTGTCCTGGAGAGAATAAGCACTCTTGTGAGAATGAAGTCAAAGGTGTCATTAAGGACTACTCTAGGACTGTATGAAGGGATAATATTTTCACTTGACTGGACATAATGACCATTTATGGTGCCTTCTTACACAAACCATTCTATAATTCTATGGTCTTTTAGAAATTACTTTGCTCAGAATTTCAAAGAGCAATGAACAATGAAGAGATTTCAATCCCTAGCAATGAAATTTCTAGCCTAAAAAATGTCTTGAAGTACTTTGATCTCTGGAATGTGGAATATTACTTTGTGCTGAAAATTTCTTTTCTAAACATAAAACAGAACATGTATTACACCTCTAAAATTACTTCAGTTTTAAGCTTAAACTGTTGCTAAAGATTTTGTTAGTTTTTAAGTGCTAGAAAAGCAACTTGGCCCTCTACTAAAACTAATCATAATTAAAAATCTTTGACACATGACATTG
>NW_024373153.1:0-524 GCF_014805655.1 Passer montanus
AAAACCCCAACATTTAATGCTTTTAGACTGCATTTAGTCAATACCATTGGTGTGAATGTCTGAGGTGTCTCTGACAAGCAGTGCAGTCAGCTCTCTGATATCTGATTAGCAGCTTGGTTGTTGACCCTGGCCAGCAGCCAGGCATACCCACCCTTCTGGGAAGAAAATAAGATGGTTGTGGGTCAAAATAAACACAGAGAGATCACTTGCCAACTACCTAATGGGCAAAACATGTTTGACTTGGGAAAATGAGTTTATTTTATTGCCAGTTAAAATAGAGGTGGATGCTGCAAAGAAATTAAACCCAACAACATAAAACGCCTTCCTGCTTAACTCAGTCCCTCTTTTTTTCCAGTCTTAACTTCACTCTTTCTCTCCTGACTCTTTTACCTCTTGACTGAGCAGCAGAGGGGGATGGGAAATGGTGGGATCACTCTCTTCTCTGCTGCACCTGGTCTCTCTGTTTCCCTGATGTAGTGTGGGCTCCTCTCCATGAGACTGGGACCCTCCAGAGGAATCTGGCA
>NW_024373154.1:0-491 GCF_014805655.1 Passer montanus
ATTATGAATATCTATTATATATACTAATTTGATATCTATTATCTTTTGAATTAAATAAACAACTTACTTAAATCAACTACAGACATGATAATGACTGCAGCACACAGGTGGCTCTACCTATGAATAAAATTTCACCGTTTTTGAAAGGATATGGAAGCAATTATGTCAGAGCTCGCAGAGAAACTTGGGGGAAAAAAGTGAGAATTGAGGGCGGGAAAAGTGAGGAGGAAAAGGCGGGAAATGTGAGGGGAGAAAAGGGCGGGAAACGTGAGGGGAGAAAAGGCATCAAACTGAAGGCAAAAAGGACAATAAACTTCAGCAAAAAGGATGTGAAATGAGAGGAAGAAATGGTATGGAAAGAAGGGGAGAAAAGGTGGGAAATGTGAGAGGAGAAAGGGGAAGGAAACGTGAGGTGAAAAAAGAGCGGGAAACGTGAGAGGAGAAAAGAGTGGGAAACATGAGGGGAAAGAAAGCCAGGAAATGGAAGGAAA
>NW_024373155.1:0-490 GCF_014805655.1 Passer montanus
TCTGGTTAAAAAAAGAACAAGCTGTAGTTCCTTAGAAGCTGGGTACACATACAGTGTGCCAATAAGTTGGGATATGTGTGCGGTGTCCCGGGGCCGGCAGCCCGACCCGCGCTGGTTCGGCGTGCCCGCGGTTCGGGCTGCGGGAGGAGCCACAGCCGGGGAGCTGCCGGCAGTCCGGGCCGCTCCAGCCCTCCCGGGAGGGTAGGGGTGGTCTTGGCGCCCGCTCGGAGCCCAGCACCTTGTGTGGGGCCCCTAAGCAAGCCCCCCTCGCTGTCTAGCTCCCATCCGTGGCAGCGGCTATGGTGGCCTTTCCCGGAGCCGACTTTTTGCCTCTCCTTGGCGTCTCCTTGCCGTGGCGACGATGCGAGCAGACCCGAGCGCTGCGGGGTTGTTATCCCCTCCCGGCTCGCTCTGTCCCCAGCTGCTGTCCCCGCTTCGCTCCCCCCGTCCCGGCAGGGGCCGCCTGCTCCGCTCGGTGTGACCGGCACCC
>NW_024373156.1:0-490 GCF_014805655.1 Passer montanus
GGGCTAGAGGGGGAGGGGCCACTGGGGCCACTGCTCAGGGTGGGCGGGGCCAAAAGGGGTGGGGCATTTGGTGTGGGAGGGGCTGTGAGGGGAGGGTGGGCGTGGCCGGGGCTGACTCCGCCCCTTCCCCCCCAGGACCCACCCAGAGACCCCGCGGGGGATCTGGAGCCCGGGTGAGTGAAACCAGTACAGACCAGTATAGACCAGTATGGACCAGTATAAACCAGTATAAACCAGTACTGACCAGTACGGACCAGTACAGACCAGTATGGACCAGTACGGACCAGTATAAACCAGTATAAACCAGCACGGACCAGTGCCTCCCCAGTTCCCTCCCAGTCCCTCCCAGCATCCCCCAGGGCCTTCCCAGTGCCCCCACAGGGGTCCCTGGGGGGATTTGGGGGGGGATTTGGGGGATTTTGGGGTCCCCCCCATTCCTGACCCCCCCCTTTCCCCCGCAAGTTTTGGGGGGCCCTCAGGGGGTCCCTGG
>NW_024373157.1:0-1495 GCF_014805655.1 Passer montanus
CGATAGATCACCGATAGATCATCGATAGGTGTCGATGGTTAGGTATTGATTACCGTTATTGGGTTAGAAGTATGGATATGTGCATATTTATTGTATATATATATGTATAAATGCGTGTATAAATAAATATCAGCACGAACAGCACATGCACAGCTGGCCTGGGATCGATAAATCACCAATAGATCATCGATAGATCACCCATAGGTATCGATAGTTGGGTATTGATTACTGTTATTGGGTTAGAAGTATGGATATGTGCATATTTATTGTATATATTTATGTATAAATGCGTGTATAAATAAATATAAGCACGAACAGAACATGCACAGCTGGCCTGGGATCGATAAATCACCAATAGATCATCGATAGATCACCCATAGGTATCGATAGTTGGGTATTGATTACTGTTATTGGGTTAGAAGTATGGATATGTGCATATTTACTGTATATATGTGTGTATATATATAAATACACGTGCATCAGCAGGATGTCAGTTATCTATTCTATGTTAATGTTAGATTAGATTATAGATTATATTTTAGATTATATTATACATTATATATGAAATATATAAAATTATAAGACATGTATATGTTATATATTACATATTATGTAAATAAAAGCTCTGTACATTAGATCTATTACATATTTATAAAAGATCTATTACATATTTATAAATACACAAATATATTAATATATATAATGCATAGATTTATAAATATGAATTTTAAATTTAAAAACCCCAAAACCTCCCAAAAAACCTCCCAAATTTCTCCCCAGGAACCCCAAAATCCCCAAATTTTAGGGGAAAAACGCTCAGCACTGCTCTAAAGGATTTTGGGGTTAAAAGGGGGGGTCAGAGGGGGACAGGGGGGTTTTGGGGACCCCTCCCCAGATTTTGGGGACCCCCACCCAGATTTTGGGGACCCCCACTCACAATTCCAACCCCAGACACCCCAAAATTCCCCCCAGGAACCCCAAAATCCCCAATTTTAGGGGAAAACCGCTCAGCGCTGCCCTAAAGGATTTTGGGGTAAAAAGGGGGGGTCAAAGGGGGACAGGGGGATTTTTGGGGACCCCTCCCGGATTTTGGGGACCCCCGCCCGGATTCACCCAGATTTTGGGGACCCCCACTCACAATTCCAACCCCAGACACCCCAAAATTCCCCCCAGGAACCCCAAAATCCCCAATTTTAGGGGAAAACCGCTCAGCGCTGCCCTAAAGGATTTTGGGGTAAAAAGGGGGGGGTAAAGGGGGGGGGGGGGGGGTTTTGGGGACCCCCCCAGGTTTTTGGAGACTTTCCAAAAACTTCCCAAAATTTTGGGCACCCCCCGTCACAATTCCAACCCCAGACACCCCAAATTTTTCCCCCAGGAACCCCAAAATCCCCAATTTTAGGGGAAAAACGCTCAGCGCTGCCCTAAAGAAATTCGGGGTAAAAAAGGGGGGGTCAGAGGGGGACGGGGGGGTTTTGGGGACCCCTCCTGGTTTTTG
>NW_024373157.1:1768-1970 GCF_014805655.1 Passer montanus
CCCCCTCACAACCCCCCCCCCAGGAACCCCAAAATTCCCCCCCCCAGGAACCCCAAAATCCCCAATTTTAGGGGAAAAACGCTCAGTGCTTCCCTAAAGAAATTCGGGGTAAAAAAGGGGGGGTCAGAGGGGGACGGGGGGGTTTTGGGGACCCCTCCCCAGATTTTGGGGCCCCCCGCCCGGATTTCGGGGACCCCCCCCT
>NW_024373157.1:3293-7960 GCF_014805655.1 Passer montanus
CGGGGCCACACAGGGGGCGGGGCCTAATTATTCACACTCATGAGTGGGCGGGGCTTGCGTGGAAGGGGCGGGGCTTCTGCAAATGCACTGGGGGCACACTGGTTTGAACTGGGATCTCACTGGTTTGAACTGGGATGCACTGGGAGCTCACTGGGATGAACTGGGAGCTCACTGGTTTGAACTGGGAGCTCACTGGTTTGAACTGGGATGCACTGGGAGCTCACTGGTTTGAACTGGTTTGAACTGGGATGCACTGGTTTGAACTGGGATGCACTGGTTTGAACTGGGAGCTCACTGGGATGAACTGGTTTGAACCGGGAGCTCACTGGGATGCACTGGGAGCTCACTGGTTTGAACTGGGAGCTCACTGGGATGAACTGGGAGCTCACTGGTTTGAACTGGGAGCTCACCGGGATGAACTGGGAGCTCACTGGGATGAACTGGGAGCTCACTGGGATGAACTGGGAGCTCACTGGTTTGAACTGGTTTGAACTCGGACCTCACTGGTTTGAACTGGTTTGAACTGGGAGCTCGCTGGGATGAACTGGTTTGAACTGGTTTGAACTGGGAGCTCACTGGTTTGAACTGGTTTGAACTGGTTTGAACTGGGAGCTCACTGGTTTGAACTGGTTTGAACTGGTTTGAACTGGGAGCTCACTGGTTTGAACTGGGAGCTCACTGGTTTGAACTGGTTTGAACTGGTTTGAACTGGGAGCTCGCTGGTTTGAACTGGGAGCTCACTGGTTTGAACTGGTTTGAACTGGTTTGAACTGGGAGCTCGCTGGGATGCACTGGTTTGAACTGGGAGCTCACCCCACACAGACGCGGCACCGGGGGGGTCACAGGGTTTATTTGGGTTTGGGGACGTCCCCGAGGGTCTGGTGGCATCTCAGGGTCTTGGGGACACTGTGTCACCGAGGGACATCCAGGGGGCCTTGGGGACATCTCCGAGGGTCCTGGGGACATTCCCAAAGGGCTCCTGTCCCCTCCTGGGGGTCCTCGGGGGTTTGGGGACATCCCCGAGGGGTTTGGTGGCATCTCAGGGTCTTGGGGACGTCGTGTCACCGAGGGACATCCAGGGGGCCTTGGGGACATCCCCGAGGGTCCGGTGGCATCTCCGAGGGGTTTGGGGACATCTCTGAGGGGTCTTGGGGACATTCCCAAAGGGCTCCTGTCCCCTCCTGGGGGTCCTCAGGGGTTTGGGGACATCCCCAATGAGTTTGGTGGCATCTCCGAGGGTCTTGGGGACATCTCCCAGAGTCTTGGGGATGTCTCTGAGGGTCTGGTGGCATCTCCGAGGGGTTTGGGGACATTCCCAAAGGGCTCCTGTCCCCTCCTGGGGGTCCTCAGGGGTTTGGGGACATCTCCGAGGGCCTTGGGGACGTCGTGTCACCGAGGGACATCCAGGGGGTCTTGGGGACATCCCTGAGGGTCTGGTGGCATCTCCGAGGGCCTTGGGGACATCGTGTCACCGAGGGACATCCAGAAGGTCTTGGGGACATCTCTGAGGGGTCTGGTGGCACCTCAGGGGTTTGGGGACATCCCCGAGGGTGTTGGGGACATCGTGTCACTGAGGGACATCCAGGGGGCCTTGGGGATGTCCCCAGGGGGGTCTGGCTCTCCCACCTCCTCCAGCCTTGTCCCTGCATCCAGGGTGACGTCTTCATCCTCCTCCTCCTCCTCCTCCTGGGTGCTGTCACCGTCCAGGGGTGACACCTTCCTCTTCCTCCTCATTGTCCCCATGTCTCCGGGTGCCACCTTCCTCCTCTTCATCTTCCTCCTCCTCCTTCTTCTCCTCCTCCTCCTCGTTGTCCCCACACCTCTGGCTGCCACCTTCCTCCTCCTCCTTCTTCTCCTCCTCCTCCTCATTGTCCCCACATCTCCAGGAGCCTTCCTCCTCTTCCTCCTCCTTCTTCTTCTTCTCCTCGCTGCCCCGACATCTCTGGCTGACATCTTCCTCCTTCTTCTTCTTCTTCTTCTCCTCCTCCTCGCTGTCCCTACATCTCTGAGTGCCTTCCTCCTCTTCCTCCTTCTTCTTCTTCTCCTTCTTTTTCTTCTTTTCCTCCTCCTCCTCGTTGTCCCCACATCTCCAGCTGCTGCCTTCCTCCTCCTTCTTCTCCTCCTCCTCCTCCTTCTCCTTCTTCTTCTCTTCCTCCTCCTCCTCACATCTCCATGTGCCACCTTCTTCCTCCTCCTCCTTCTTCTCCTCTTTCTTCTTCTTCTTCTTCTCCTTCTCTTCCTCTTCCTCCTCCTCGCTGTCCCCACATTTCCATGCGCCACCTTCCTCCTCCTCTTCCTCTTCCTTCTCCTTCTTCTTCTCCTTTTTCTCTTCCTCCTCCTCCTCCTTGCTGTCCCCACACCTCCGGCCGCCTTCCTCCTCCTCCTCCTTCTTCTTCTTCTTATTCCTCTGTGCCATCACTCCCCTGCAGCTCACTAGAGCCTTAATTTAATGGGTAGGGAAAGGTGACAATCTCTTTTTCCTCACCCACGCCGCCCCCAAACCCCTCCTGAACCCCATAATCCCCCTTCAATTTCCTTTTCTTCCCCATTTTCCCATTCTGGACCCCATTTTTTCTCTGAAAACCTCATTTTCACCCCTTAATTCCTCACAAAATCTCCTTTTCTCCCCCTTTTTCCCAACCTAAACCCCCTTTCCCCCTCTCAGTTGCACCTCAACACCTCAAATCCCCTGTCCCCTCAATTTTCCCATCCTGTTCCCATTTTTCATCCCTTTATCCCCTCATTTTCCTAACTTTAAATGTTTTTTTCCTCTCTTTTCCCCCCTTTTTCTGTTCTTTTGCCCTCCAATCCACCCCAATCCCTTCTTGAATCCCCTGTTTTCCCACAAAATCCCCTCACAAATCCCTCCCCCCCAAACTCTCTCTGCACCCCTTTTTTCCCCCCAAATTCCTTTATTTCTCCCAAACTCTCTCTGAACCCTCTTTTCCCCCTAATTCTCCCCAAAAATCTCTTTTTTTTGTCCCTCAGGATGCTCTCAAGTTCATGCACATGGGGAAGAGAAGGAAACTCACAACGGGAGACGTGGATTTTGCCCTGAAACTGAAAAATGTGGAGGTAAAACTGCACAAAAATTGAAAAACAGCCTCAAAATCCATGGAAAGGCCCCCAAATTGAGGAAATTCCCCCTATAATTGAGGGTAAAACTGGGAGAAATTCCCACTAAATCCTTTGGGAAGTGGAAACTTCCCAAAATTCAAGAGGAATCCCCACAAATTCATGGGAAACTCACACAAAACTGAGGGAAACACCCCAAAAATGAGGGAAACACCCCAAAACTGAGGGAAAACACCCAAAAATTGAGACAAATTCAAGGGAAATATCCCCATAGCTGTGGGAAATATCCCCAAAACTGATGGAAAACACCCCAAAATTGAGAGAAATTCCCACAAAACTGAGGGGAAACCCCTTGAAAACTGGGAAAAATCCCCCAAAATCCAGGAAAAATCCCATTTTTTCCCCATTTCCTAGCTGCTGTATGGGTTCGATATGCAGAGTTCATCCTGAGGGAAAACCTCCCAATTCTGAGGGAAATATTTCCAAAACGGAGGGAAATTCTCACAAAATTGAGGGAAAATCCCCAAATCTGAGGGAAATTCCCACAAATCTGAGGGAAATATTCCCAAATCTGAGGGAAATTCCCACAAAATTGAGGGAAATATGCCCAAATCTGAGAGAAATTCCCACAAAACTGAGGGAAATTCCCCACAACTGAGGGAAATTCCCACAAAATCATGGAAAAATCTCCAAAAATTGTGGGAAACTCCCTCGAAACCGGGAAAAATCCCCCCAAAATCAAAGGAAACTCCCTCAAAACAGGAAAAAGTCCCCCAAAAATGAGGAAAAACCCAGGAAAATCCCATTTTTTCCCATTTCTCAGCCTCTGTACGGGTTCCACTCGCAGGAATTCATCCTGAGGGAAAACCTCCTAAATCTGAGGGAAATGTCCCCAAATCTGAGGGAAATACCCTCAAATCTGAGGGAAATACCCTCAAATCTGAGGGAAATACCCTCAAATCTGAGGGAAATACCCTCAAATCTGAGGGAAATTACACAAAATGGAGGGAAATTCCCACAAATCTGAGGGAAACTCCCACAAAATCAAGGAAAAATCTCCCAAAATGGCAGGAAACTCCCTGGAAACAGGGGAAAAAAACCCCAAAATGAGGGAAAATCCAGGAAAAAGCCCCAAAAATGTGGGAAAATCCCCAAGAATCCAGGAAAAATCCCCAAAAATGATTGAAAATCCCCTTTTTTCCCATTTCCCAGCGTCTGTACGGGTTCCACACGCAGGAGTTCATCCTGAGGAAAACCTCCCAATTCTGAGGGAAATGTCCCCAAGTCTGAGGGAAATATCCCCAAATCTGAGGGAAACTCCCCCATAACTGAAGGAAATATCCCCAAATTTCCACAAAATCAAGGAAAAATCTCCCAAAACTGCGGAAAACTCCCTCAAAACTGGGAAAAATCCCCCCAAAATGAGGGAAAATCCTGGAAAAATCCCCCGAAAATGAGGGAAAATCTAGGAAAATCCCCCAAAAATGAGGGAAAATCCCCAAAAATCCCAGAAAAATCCCCAAAAATGAGGTAAAATCCCATTTTTTTTCCCGTTCCCAGCCCCTGTACGGGTTCCACGCGCAGGAGTTCAT
>NW_024373157.1:8822-10970 GCF_014805655.1 Passer montanus
GACCCCATAATCCCCCTTCAATTTCCTTTTCTTCCCCATTTTCCCATTCTGGACCCCATTTTTTCTCTGAAAACCTCATTTTCACCCCTTAATTCCTCACAAAATCTCCTTTTCTCCCCCTTTTTCCCAACCTAAACCCCCTTTCCCCCTCTCAGTTGCACCTCAACACCTCAAATCCCCTGTCCCCTCAATTTTCCCATCCTGTTCCCATTTTTCATCCCTTTATCCCCTCATTTTCCTAACTTTAAATGTTTTTTTCCTCTCTTTTCCCCCCTTTTTCTGTTCTTTTGCCCTCCAATCCACCCCAATCCCTTCTTGAATCCCCTGTTTTCCCACAAAATCCCCTCACAAATCCCTCCCCCCCAAACTCTCTCTGCACCCCTTTTTTCCCCCCAAATTCCTTTATTTCTCCCAAACTCTCTCTGAACCCTCTTTTCCCCCTAATTCTCCCCAAAAATCTCTTTTTTTTGTCCCTCAGGATGCTCTCAAGTTCATGCACATGGGGAAGAGAAGGAAACTCACAACGGGAGACGTGGATTTTGCCCTGAAACTGAAAAATGTGGAGGTAAAACTGCACAAAAATTGAAAAACAGCCTCAAAATCCATGGAAAGGCCCCCAAATTGAGGAAATTCCCCCTATAATTGAGGGTAAAACTGGGAGAAATTCCCACTAAATCCTTTGGGAAGTGGAAACTTCCCAAAATTCAAGAGGAATCCCCACAAATTCATGGGAAACTCACACAAAACTGAGGGAAACACCCCAAAAATGAGGGAAACACCCCAAAACTGAGGGAAAACACCCAAAAATTGAGACAAATTCAAGGGAAATATCCCCATAGCTGTGGGAAATATCCCCAAAACTGATGGAAAACACCCCAAAATTGAGAGAAATTCCCACAAAACTGAGGGGAAACCCCTTGAAAACTGGGAAAAATCCCCCAAAATCCAGGAAAAATCCCATTTTTTCCCCATTTCCTAGCTGCTGTATGGGTTCGATATGCAGAGTTCATCCTGAGGGAAAACCTCCCAATTCTAGGGAAATATTTCCAAAACGGAGGGAAATTCTCACAAAATTGAGGGAAAATCCCCAAATCTGAGGGAAATTCCCACAAATCTGAGGGAAATAAAACTGATGGAAAACACCCCAAAATTGAGAGAAATTCCCACAAAACTGAGGGGAAACCCCTTGAAAACTGGGAAAAATCCCCCAAAATCCAGGAAAAATCCCATTTTTTCCCCATTTCCTAGCTGCTGTATGGGTTCGATATGCAGAGTTCATCCTGAGGGAAAACCTCCCAATTCTGAGGGAAATATTTCCAAAACGGAGGGAAATTCTCACAAAATTGAGGGAAAATCCCCAAATCTGAGGGAAATTCCCACAAATCTGAGGGAAATATTCCCAAATCTGAGGGAAATTCCCACAAAATTGAGGGAAATATCCCCAAATCTGAGGAAAATTCCCACAAAATTGAGGGAAATATGCCCAAATCTGAGAGAAATTCCCACAAAACTGAGGGAAATTCCCCACAACTGAGGGAAATTCCCACAAAATCATGGAAAAATCTCCAAAAATTGTGGGAAACTCCCTCGAAACCGGGAAAAATCCCCCCAAAATCAAAGGAAACTCCCTCAAAACAGGAAAAAGTCCCCCAAAAATGAGGAAAAACCCAGGAAAATCCCATTTTTTCCCATTTCTCAGCCTCTGTACGGGTTCCACTCGCAGGAATTCATCCTGAGGGAAAACCTCCTAAATCTGAGGGAAATGTCCCCAAATCTGAGGGAAATACCCTCAAATCTGAGGGAAATACCCTCAAATCTGAGGGAAATTACACAAAATGGAGGGAAATTCCCACAAATCTGAGGGAAACTCCCACAAAATCAAGGAAAAATCTCCCAAAATGGCAGGAAACTCCCTGGAAACAGGGGAAAAAAACCCCAAAATGAGGGAAAATCCAGGAAAAAGCCCCAAAAATGTGGGAAAATCCCCAAGAATCCAGGAAAAATCCCCAAAAATGATTGAAAATCCCCTTTTTTCCCATTTCCCAGCGTCTGTACGGGTTCCACACGCAGGAGTTCATCCTGAGGAAAACCTCCCAAATCTGAGGGAAATGTCCCCAAGTCTGAGGGAAATATCCCCAAATCTGAGGG
>NW_024373158.1:0-490 GCF_014805655.1 Passer montanus
AAAAAACCCCCCAAAATCCAAAAAAAATCTCCCCAAAAACTGCCCCAAAATCTCCCCCAAAAATCCCCCAAAAACCCCAAAAATCTCCCCAAAACCTCCCCACCTCCTCCATGGAATTTTGGGAATTTTGGACTTTTGGGGATTTGAATTTTGGGATTTTTGGGATTTTGGGACTTTTGTGAGTTCTGATTTTTGGGATTTCTGGTTTTGGGGATTTTGGGCTTTTGGGGTTTTTGTGATTTTGGGGATTTTTATGATTTCTGATTTTTGTGATTTTTCAATTTTGGGATTTTTGCGATTTTTCGATTTTGGGATTTCTGGGATTTTGGTGATTTTGAGGTTGGGATTTTTGGGATTTTTGGGGTGGGGATTTGGGGATTTTGGCATTTTTGGGGTCTGGGCTTTTGGGATTTGGGGAATTTTTGTGATTTTTCGGTTTTGGGATTTCTGTGATTTTTGGCTTTTGGGGTTGGAATTTTTGAGATTTTTG
>NW_024373159.1:0-525 GCF_014805655.1 Passer montanus
GTCCAAATAGTTGAGACTCAGGAGAAAGTTCATTAGCTTGAAATGTTAATCTGTGACATCACTGAATGCTCTCCTGGATCCTGGAACAGGGAATAAGGAACCTTCCATGAAGGAGGTTAGTAGGAGCACTTATCATGATGATATCATAAGGCTTTTGTTGGCAAATTGCCTCTGTAGTTTCCAGACACAGCTGTGTCTTGGCAGTCCTACTTCTGTTCCGTTCTGGCCATGAAGGCTGGGTGGTGATTAGATTATTTCTCTTTCCACTGGGTCTCATTTTCTTGGAGGCAGTCGGTGTCTGATTGAATGAACAGGTGACTGCTGTGAACCTGCTGATGATAAACCTCAAGCACGCCCTCTCTTCAAGCCAATGAATCAAATAGGCTTTGCTGTGGCACACTCACTTGGGATTTAGATTTGATGATCTTTCTTCCAAATTTCTAGTAATGCAAATATTGCATTATTTAAAATGATTTGTTGTCTAACTTTCTAATGCACATATTACATTATTTGGATGTTCTTAAG
>NW_024373160.1:0-490 GCF_014805655.1 Passer montanus
CTGGGAGCCTTTCCCAAGGTCTCAGGTCAGATGCAGGGTTTAATTCCAAGCTCTAAATGCTAAGGCCAGGCTCTGGGGGTCCCTGCATGCAGCCCCCCAGGCTCCCACCTGCACGATCTCCTCCTTGCGGATGCGGTGGAAGCTCAGCTGCCCCATGGGATACACTGGCTGCCACTCCTGGGCCTTCTTGGTGGCCACCAGCAGGTTGGAGATTTCTGCAAGGTAGGGGAGAAAATATCCTTAAAGATCTTCAGAGAAACTGCACTCCCCCTTCCCGGTACCCACATGGATGGAAAGGCATTAAAATCCCAAAAAAAGGGAGGGAAAAAGAAACTTGGGCTTGATTTCTTCTCATTCAACAGAGAAATCACTAAAGCACAGTTTCACATTTTAAATACAGAGTCATTATCAGCCAGATCAGGGGGATTTTGAACAACTGAACAGAGTTTTCTGCACAAAGATTGAAAGAGAAAATACCTGTGCTGTACAT
>NW_024373161.1:0-490 GCF_014805655.1 Passer montanus
TTGGGGGGTTTTGGGGATTTTTGGGGGGTTTGGGGCCCCCCCCAGCCATGGCCCCCCCCCGGCAGGACAAGCGCGGCTCCATCGTGCCCTGCGTGCTGCTGGTGGAGGTGAGGCACCCCAAAAACACCGGGGGCCACCCCAAAATCCACCCCCAGAAACACCCCGGGGGGACCCCAAAAACACCCCCAGGAACAGCCAAAGGGGACCCCAAAATCCACCCCAAAACCAGCCGTGGGGACCCCAAAAAACAGCCCCAAAAACCGCCAGGGGGGGCCCCAAAAACACCCGGGGGGACCCCAAAAACCGCCAAGGGGGGGCTCCCAAACAGCCAGGGAGGGACCCCAAAATCCATCCCTAAAATCCACTGGGGGGACCCCAAAAACAGCCGTGAGGGACCCCAAAATCGACCCCCAGAAACAGCCAAAGGGGACCCCAAAATCCACCCCAAAAACAGCCAGGGAGGGACCCCAAAATCCACCGGGGGGACCCC
>NW_024373162.1:0-490 GCF_014805655.1 Passer montanus
AAGAAAATAC
Organism: Passer montanus; assembly: GCF_014805655.1. Taxonomy (NCBI): domain Eukaryota; kingdom Metazoa; phylum Chordata; class Aves; order Passeriformes; family Passeridae; genus Passer; species Passer montanus. The sequence continues at coordinate 11 of NW_024373162.1, forward strand.
TGGCAGCATGCAATACAGAATAGAAGAGAAAATTTTCAGAACTATTGTACAGAAATTTTGTGTGTATCAAGGTATTGTATGTTCATAGAAAAAAAATTTGAGTGTATAAAACTAAGACCTTATCTAATAGACAATAGTCCTGCACTTTCTCACACCTGATCTAAACCTTGCTTTGGAAGTTACCATTAATATAAAAGTTGGATCTGCACTATTCTGAAGTATCACATACGTTTAAATAATGCCTGGCAATTTCAGAGTCTTTAAAATGTAGTGAAATGAACTTCAGATTGATTAATTTAGGGTATTGTGAAATTTCCTGTTTGCATTACCCCAGAAAAATACAAAGGCAGCTGGATATAGTCACTCTTTGCTCTGTGTCCTCCAGAAGCAGGCACAACCCTCCAGCTCATGGGAAGGTTGGAAGAGCAGGATATGATACCACATATTTGAGGACGACCACACCAAAGCTGTGCCTGCAAA
>NW_024373163.1:0-490 GCF_014805655.1 Passer montanus
TTTTAGGTGGTTTTTGGGATCACTTTGGGAGTTTCGGGGATCATTTTGGGGTTTTTGGGGTGAATTTTGGGGTTTTTTGGGATCATTTTGGGGTTTTGGGGGTGAATTTTGGGGATTTTTGGGATCATTTTGGGGGTTTTTTGGGATCATTTTGGGGGTTTTGGGGTGAATTTGGGGTGGTTTTGGGGGTTTTTGGGATGAATTTTGGGGTCATTTTGGGGTTTTGGGGGTGAATTTTGGGTATTTTTGGGGTGATTTTGGGGTTTTTAGGATGATTTTTGGGATAATTTTGAGTTTTTAGGATAATTCCGGGGTATTTTTGGGATGATTTTGGGGGTATTCCACGCGGGTTTTGGGATCATTTTTGGGGAACATTTTTTGGGATCATTTTGGGGTGGTTTTGGGATTTTTTGGGGATGATTTTGGGGCTGATTTTGGGGTATTTTTTTGGATTGTTTTGCGATGATTTTGGGGTGTTTTGGGACCATTT
>NW_024373164.1:0-490 GCF_014805655.1 Passer montanus
GGGAGGTGACACGGGGGGGGGAGGGGCATGGGGACACCCGTGGGGACCTTTGGGGACACATCTGGGGACACTGTTGGGGACAGGGGGGTGTCCCCCATTCCTCTCCATATTCACAATGTCCCCAATGTCCCCAACGTCCCAAATCCCCTCCAATGTCCTGATGTCCCCAATGTCCCCAACGTCCCCCCAATGTCCCTTCCGTGTCCCCAACATCCCCAATGTCCCCCTGTCCTGCAGCGTCCCCTGATGTCCCTGCTGCCCCCAATGTCCCCTCAATGTCCCCCCAATATCCCCAATGTCCCCAATGTCCTTTCCATGTCCCCAGTGTCCCCAATCCCTGGATGTCCCCAATGTCCCCCCACTGTCCCTGATGTCCTTTCCATGTCCCGTGTCCCCAATGACCCCTGTGTCCCCTGTGTCCCCGCTGTCCCCGCTGTCCCCTGTGTCCCTGCTGTCCCCACTGTCCCCTGTGTCCCCGCTGTCCCCAGTG
>NW_024373165.1:0-490 GCF_014805655.1 Passer montanus
TTTGGGCCATTTTGGGGGATTTGGGGCCAATTTTGGGCTCTTTGGGTTCCCCTCCCCCGTTCCCGGGGTCCCCAACCCCTTTGGGGTCCCCCAACGCCCCTCCCCCCCCGGGGGTCGCAGCCTCTCCCCAGGGCGGGGGAAGGGCGGGGGCCGCCGGCGCCCCTCCCCCCGCGGCTCCCAGGTGAGACCCCAAAAACCCCAAAAAACCCCAAAAATCCCCAAAAATTCCCCCCAAAATTGGGGGGACCCCAAAGCCCGCCCTGAGTTTGGGGTCCCCCCCCCCAGGACCCCCCCGGCGGCTCCGACAGCTCCCGGCGCAGCGCCGGCCGCGGGACCCCCAGGTGGGGATTTGGGGGAATTTGGGGGAATTTGGGATTTTGGGGATTTTGGGGATTTTAGGGGAAATTCTGGGGTTTTTGGGGATTTTGGGGATTTTGGGGTTTGGAGGATTTTGGGATTTGGGGATTTGGATTTGGGATTTGGGGGAATT
>NW_024373166.1:0-490 GCF_014805655.1 Passer montanus
TTCACCAATGAACACATGCAGAGATCATAATGCCCATAGTAATTAATTCATGAGTATATACAATTATAACCTTTGTTGTAGAGTTTTTCTAGAGGTCAGCTTTGGCTCAAGGCCTGTTGTTCAGGCCTCAGGCAGGGCCTCGTGCTGAGGTCTCAGGACTTCAATTTGTCCTTTAACCTGTAGAGGAACTAAAATTCATAAAAATTCTTTCAATAAGACAGTTGAGATTTAGGTATTAGGCATAAAGGCATTGTGTCTTGTTCTTTATTTAAGTGCTGTTCATTACTCAGAGCTATAATTCACATTCCTTTTCAAACAGCCCTAATTAGTTGCTATTCCCTGTTATTTTATCAAATGTTCCTTTTTTCTTGAGATTGTGTCTCTTTCTAGACAAGTCTTAGTACTCCATTTCCAGCACAAAGTGTCACAACAACTCTAACATGGAATCATAACCCACCAACTGCTCACACTGCAATGATTACAGTGACTG
>NW_024373167.1:0-490 GCF_014805655.1 Passer montanus
CATCCTAAACTTATCCTAACCCACCCTAAACCACCCCAAACCTATACTAACCTACCCTAAACCCATCCTAAACCTCCCAAACCCATCCCAACCCACATTAAACCCATCCAAATCACCCCAAAGTCACCGCAAATGCCCTAAACCCACCCCAAATCCCCATAAAGCCACCCCAAATAACTCGAACTCACCCCAAACCCATCCTAAACCACCCCAAACCCATCCTAAACCACCCCAAACCCATCCTAAACCACCCCAAACCCATCCTAACCCATCCTAACCCATCTTAACCCACATTAAACCCATCCTAACCCACCCTAAACCACCCAAAACTCATCCTAACGCACCCTAAACCCATCCTAACCCACATTAAGCTCATCCTAAACATCTCCAAACCCATCCTAACCCACTCTAAACATCTCCAAACCAGTCCAAACCCATCCCAACCCACCCCAAACCCATCCTAAGCTCATCCTAAACATCTCCAAACCAC
>NW_024373168.1:0-1429 GCF_014805655.1 Passer montanus
GTGTCCCCCTGTCCTGGCTCTCTGTAACCTCAGGTGCCCACGGCGTGGGTGGGTGACACGGCAGGACAGGGAGGGGACAGGGACAGGGACAGGGACAGCCCTGTCCCCAAAGTGTCCCCAGAGTGTCCCCAGAGTGTCCCTAAAGTGTCCCTGAAGTGTCCCCAGTGTCCCCCTGTCCTGGCTCTCTGTAACCCCAGGTGCCCACGGTGTGGGGGACAGGGACAGGGACAGGGACAGGGACAGGGACAGGGACAGGGACACCTGTGTCACCAAGGTGTCCCCAAGGTGTCCCCAAAGTGTCCCCGAAGTGTCCCCAGTGTCCCCCTGTCCTGGCTCTCTGTAACCCCAGGTGTCCACGGTGTGGGGGACAGGGACAGGGACAGGGACAGGGCCACCCTGTCCCCAAGGTGTCCCCAGAGTGTCCCCAAAGTGCCACCAAGGTGTCCCCACTGTCCCCAGTGTCCCCCAGGTGACCCTGCAGCCGCTGTCTGTCTGTCTGTCTGAGTGAGGTGTCCTTGTCCATCCCTGTCCCTGCTTGTGTCCCTGATGTCCCCAATGTCCTCCCTTTCTGTCTGTCTGTCCGCAGGTGACCCCGCGGCCGCTGTCCGTCTGTCCCCAATGTCCCCATTGTCCCCAATGTCCGTCTGTCCCAGCGGGGATTTCCTATCCATGTCCCCATGTCCGTCTGTCCGCAAGTGACCCCGCGGCCGCTGTCCGTCTGTCCCAGCGGGGTTTCTCAATGTCCGTCTGTCCCGCAGGTGACCCCGCGGCCGCTGTCCGTCTGTCCCAGCGGCTGCTGGCGCTGGGCGGGGACGCGGGGCTGCGCAGCCGCTGGACGCACATGAACGCGCTGCACTACGCCGCCTACTTCGACGTGCCCGAGCTCATCCGCACCCTGCTGCGGGCCGCCGCCCCCCGGGGTGAGTGAGGGGGGACCCCAAAACCCGGAGTGACACCCCCAAACCCGGAGTGACACCCCCAAACCCCGACTGAGCCCCCCAGATTGGGACTGAGCCCCCCAAACCCCCAGTGAGGGTCAGGGACCCCCCGAGCTCATCCGCACCCTGCTGCGGGCCGCCGCCCCCCGGGGTGAGTGAGGGGGGACCCCAAAACCCGGAGTGACACCCCCAAACCCGGAGTGACACCCCCAAACCCCGACTGAGCCCCCCAGATTGGGACTGAGCCCCCCAAACCCCCAGTGAGGGTCAGGGACCCCCCGAGCTCATCCGCACCCTGCTGCGGGCCGCCGCCCCCCGGGGTGAGTGAGGGGGGACCCCAAAACCCCGAGTGAGCCCCCAAACCCGGAGTGACACCCCCAAACCCGGACTGAGCCCCCAAACCCGGACTGAGCCCCCCAAATCCGGACTGAGCCCCCCAAACCCGGACTGAGCCCCCCAGATTGGGCCTGAGCCCCCCAAACCCGGACTGA
>NW_024373168.1:3828-8172 GCF_014805655.1 Passer montanus
GTGTCACCCCAATGTCACCTGTGTCACCCCAAACCTGCCCCGTGTCACCCCAAACCTGCCGCGCGTCACCCTGCCCAACTACGACAACCTGCCCGGGACCCTGATGCTGCTGTGCCTGGGGCTGCAGCTGGGGGACAGGGTGCGCCTGGACAGCGGCAAGGTGGGACCCCAGTGTCACCCCAATGTCACCTGTGTGACCCCAAACCCGCCCCGTGTCACCCCGTGTCACCCCAAACCTGCCCCGTGTCACCCTGCCCAACTACGACACCCTGCCCGGGACCCTCATGCTGCTGTGCCTGGGGCTGCAGCTGGGGGACAGGGTGCGCCTGGACAGCGGCAAGGTGTGTCACCCGTGTCACCTGTGTCACCCCAAACCCACCCCGTGTCACCCCAAACCTGCCCCGTGTCACCTGTGTCACCAGTGTCACCCCAAACCCACCCTGTGCCACCCCAGGTGTCCCCTGTCCCAGGTGGGCACGCTCCGGTTCTGCGGCACCACGGCCCTGGCTGGGATTGCAGGGAGGATTTCAGATTTGGGGTTTTTGGTGTTTTTTGGGGGGTATTTTTTGGGGTATTTTGGGGTTTTTTGAGGGGTTTTTTTGGGGGTTTTTTTGGGGTATTTTTTGGGTATTTGGGGTGATTTTTTTGGGGTCCCTGTCCCAGGTGGGCACGCTCCGGTTCTGCGGCACCACGGCCCTGGCTGGGATTGCAGGGAGGATTTCAGATTTGGGGTTTTTGGGGTTTTTTGGGGTGTATTTTTTTGGGGGTTTTTTTGGGAGGGTTTCTGGGGTATTTGGGGTGATGTTTGGGGGTCCCTGTCCCAGGTGGGCACGCTCCGGTTCTGCGGCACCACGGCCTTTGCCAGCGGGCAGTGGGCCGGCGTGGAGCTGGACGAGCCCGAGGGGAAGAACGACGGCAGCGTGGGGGGCGTCCGCTACTTCATCTGCCCCCCCAAAACCGGTACGGGACCCCCGCGACCCCCGGGACCCCCTGGGACCCCTGGGGTGGGACTGGGACCCCCAGGACTCCCCCAGAACCCTCCCGGACTCCCATGGGACCCCCCTGGGGGTTGGGGGATCCCCTGGGGGGGCTTCCCTGGACCTTTTGGGGGCAGGGGGGGTTGGACTGGGCCGGACTGGGCCATACTGGTCTGTACTGGTCCGTACCAGTCTGTACTGTCTGTACTGGTTTATACTGGTCCATACTGATCCGTACTGGTCCATACTGGTCCATACCAGTCTGTACTGTCTGTACTGGTTTGCTGGGACCCCCCAGGATGCCCAAGGACCCCCCCGGGACCCCCCTGGATCCCCCTGGGGTGGGGTTGGGACCCCCAGGACCCCCCTTGGGGTTGGGGAATCCCCTGGACATTTTTGGGGGCAGGGGGGTTGGACTGGGCCATACTGGGTTGGACTGGGTTGGTCTGGACCATACTGGTCTGTACTGGTCCGTACTGGTCCATACTAGTCTGTACTGGTCCATACTGGTCCATACTGGTCCATACTGGTCTATACTGGTCTGTACTGGTCTGTACTGGTCCATACTAGTCTGTACTGATCCATACTGGTTTGTACTGGTTTATACTGGTCCATACTGGTTTATACTGGTCCATACCAGTTCATACTGGTCCATACTGGTCCATACTGTTTTATACTGGTCCATACTGGTCCGTACCAGTCCATACCGGTCCATACTGGTTTATACTGGTTCATACTGGTTTATACTGGTTTATACTGGTTTATACTGGTTTATACTGGTTTATACTGGTCTGTACCAGTTTATACTGGTTTACACCGGTCCATACTGGTCTGTACCGGTCCGTACCAGTCCATACTGGTTTATACTGGTCCGTACTGGCCGCAGGGGTCTTCGCCTCGGTGTCGCGCATCTCCAAGGCCGAGGAGCAGCCCCCGGCGCCGTCGCCCCCCCCGAGCCCCCCGGGACCAGGGAGGGACAATGGGGAACAGGGGGGACCTGGAGGGGACACGAGGGGACACAGGAGGGACACTGGGATGGGGGGACAGTGGGGTCACAGGGAGGTCGCAGGGGGTCACAGGTCACAGGGGACACAGGGGGGTCACAGGGGGGACACAGTGGGGTCACAGGGGACACCGAGGGGACACTGTGGTGACACCGTGTCCCCGTGTCCCCCCAGAGTCGGGGGTCCCAAGGAGGAGCCCGGGGATGGCACCAATGAAAAGAAGGCACCGCCCGTCACAGGTGAGGGGCGGGGCAGGGCAGTGATTGACAGGTGGGTGGGGCAGTGATTGACAGGTGAGCAGGATGGAGTGGGGCACCGATTGACAGGTGGGCGGGGCATTGATGGACAGGTGGGTGGGGCACGACAATGCTTGACAGGTGGGCAGGGCATGGTGGGACAATGATTGACAGGTGGGTGGGGTGGGGCAGTGATTGGCAGGTGGGTGTGACAATGATGGGTGGGGCAGCGATTGACAGGTGGGTGTGGCAGGGTTCTCGCTGCTGATTGGCTGTTGACAGTGATATGACTCTGTCCCACTCACGTCCCCCCGTGTCCCCTCCGTGTCCCCCTGTCCCCCGTGTCCCCATGTCCCTCCCATGTCCCCGTGTCCCCTGGTGTCCCCGGTGTCCCCGTGTCCCCCCGGTGTCCCCGCAGTGTCACAGCCCAAGCGCTTCCCGGCCGTGCGGACCCCCAAGGACATCACATCCGAGAGCTCCTTCTCCAGGTGGGGACAGCGACGGTGACACCGCGGGGTGGCCCTGCCCCCAGTGGTGGCCCTGTCCCCAGGGGTGTCCCTGTCCCTGTCCCCAGGGGTGGCCCTGTCCCCACGGGTGTCCCTGTCCCTGTCCCCAGGGGTGTCCCTGTCCCTATGCTGTCCCTGGGGGGGTGGCCCCATGTCCCCGGGGGCTGTCCCCATGTCCCTGGGGGGTGTCCCCATGCTGTCCCTGTCCGTGTCCCCATGTCCCGTGTTGCTGTCCCCAGGCTGTCCCTATCCCCTGGGGGTGTCCCCCTGTCCCCGGGGTGTCCCCCTGTCCCATGTCCCTGTCCCAGGGGGTGTCCCCCTGTCCCCGGGGTGTCCCCCTGTCCCATGTCCCTGTCCCCAAGGGGTGTCCCCATGTCCCCGGGGGGTGTCCCCATGTCCCCTGTCCGTGTCCCCATGTCCCTGTCCCTGTCCCCAGGGGGTGTCCCCATGTCCCCGGGGGGTGTCCCCATGTCCCCGGGGGGTGTCCCCATCTCCCGTGTCCCCGGGGGGTGTCCCCATGTCCCCAAGGGGTGTCCCCCTGTCCCCAGGGGGTGTCCCCATGTCCCCGGGGGGTGTCCCCATGTCCCCAAGGGGTGTCCCCTTGTCCCCATGTCCCTATGTCCCCGGGGGATGTCCCCATGTCCCCGGGGGGTGTCCCCATGTCCCTATGTCCCATGTCCCCATGTCCATGTCCCTATGTCCCCGGGGGATGTCCCCATGTCCCCGGGGGGTGTCCCCATGTCCCTATGTCCCATGTCCCCATGTCCCGTGTCCCCCTGTCCCCAGGGGGTGTCCCCATGTCCCCGGGGGGTGTCCCCATGTCCCCAAGGGGTGTCCCCATGTCCCTGTCCCTGTCCCGGGGGGTGTCCCCATGTCCCTGTCCCTGTCCCCAGGGGGTGTTCCCATGTCCCCAAGGGGTGTCCCCATGTCCCCGGGGGGTGTCCCCATGTCCCTGTCCCTGTCCCGGGGGGTGTCCCCATGTCCCTGTCCCTGTCCCCAGGGGGTGTCCCCATGTCCCCAAGGGGTGTCCCCATGTCCCTGTCCCTGTCCCGGGGGGTGTCCCCATGTCCCTGTCCCTGTCCCCAAGGGGTGTCCCCCTGTCCCCAGGGGGTGTCCCCATGTCCCCAAGGGGTGTCCCCATGTCCCCGGGGGGTGTTCCCATGTCCCCTGTCCGTGTCCCCATGTCCCTGTCCCTGTCCCCAGGGGGTGTCCCCATGTCCCCTGTCCGTGTCCCCATGTCCCTGTCCCTGTCCCCAGGGGGTGTCCCCTGTCCCCAAGGGGTGTCCCCATGTCCCCAGGGGGTGTCCCCATGTCCCCATGTCCCTGTCCCCAGGGGGTGTCCCCTGTCCCCATGGGGTGTCCCCATGTCCCCTGTCCGTGTCCCCATGTCCCCATGTCCCTGTCCCCGGGGGGTGTCCCCATGTCCCCGGGGGGTGTCCCCATGTCCCCAAGGGGTGTCCCCATGTCCCGTGTCCCCGGGGGGTGTCCCCATGTCCCGTGTCCCGTGTCCCCACGCTGTCACTGTCGCTGTCGCTGTCCCCAGGCTGCTGTTCTGCTGCTGGTTCCCGTGGATGCTCCGGGCCGAGATGCAGTCCTAACCCCTCCCCCACCCCTCCCCTCC
>NW_024373168.1:9043-10933 GCF_014805655.1 Passer montanus
TCCATGTCCCCCTGTGTCCCTCCCATGTCCCCCTGTGTCCCCATGTCCCTGTGTCCCCATGTCCCTCCCGTGTCCCCTGGTGTCCCCTGTGTCCCCGTGTCCCCCCGGTGTCCCCGCAGTGTCACAGCCCAAGCGCTTCCCGGCCGTGCGGACCCCCAAGGACATCACATCCGAGAGCTCCTTCTCCAGGTGGGGACAGCGACGGTGACACCGCGGGGTGGCCCTGTCCCCAGTGGTGGCCCTGTCCCCAGGGGTGTCCCTGTCCCTGTCCCCAGGGGTGGCCCTGTCCCCACGGGAGTGTCCCTGTCCCCACGGGAGTGTCCCTGTCCCCGGGGGTGGCCCTGTCCCCATGGGAGTGTCCCTGTCCCCAGTGGTGGCCCTGTCCCCAGGGGTGTCCCTGTCCCTGTCCCCAGGGGTGTCCCTGTCCCTGTCCCCAGGGGTGTCCCTGTCCCTGTCCCCAGGGGTGTCCCTGTCCCTGTCCCCAGGGGTGTCCCTGTCCCATGTCCCTGTCCCTGTCCCCAAGGGGTGTCCCCCTGTCCCCAGGGGGTGTCCCCATGTCCCCAGGGGGTGTCCCCATGTCCCCGGGGGGGGGGGCGTCCCCATGTCCCCATGTCCCCCTGTCCCGTGTCCCCGGGGGGTGTCCCCATGTCCCGTGTCCCCGGGGGGTGTCCCCATGTCCCCAAGGGGTGTCCCCCTGTCCCCAGGGGGTGTCCCCATGTCCCCGGGGGGTGTCCCCATGTCCCCAAGGGGTGTCCCCTTGTCCCCATGTCCCTATGTCCCCGGGGGATGTCCCCATGTCCCCGGGGGGTGTCCCCATGTCCCTATGTCGTGTCCCCCTGTCCCCAGGGGGTGTCCCCATGTCCCCGGGGGGTGTCCCCATGTCCCCAAGGGGTGTCCCCATGTCCCTGTCCCTGTCCCGGGGGGTGTCCCCATGTCCCTGTCCCTGTCCCCAAGCGTGGCCCCATGTGCCGTGTCCCATGTTCCCGGGGGTGTCCCCATGTCCCCAAGGGGTGTCCCCACGTCCCCGGGGGGTGTCCCCATGTCCCCATGTCCCGTGTCCCCATGTCCCCGGGGGTGTCCCCCTGTCCCCGGGGGTGTCCCCACGTCCCCGGGGGGTGTCCCCATGTCCCGTGTCCCCTGTCCCCACGCTGTCACTGTCGCTGTCGCTGTCCCCAGGCTGCTGTTCTGCTGCTGGTTCCCGTGGATGCTCCGGGCCGAGATGCAGTCCTAACCCCTCCCCCACCCCTCCCCTCCGGAAAACGGGAAAAGTGGGGAAAAATGGGAAAAAATAGGGAAAAAATGGGGAGAAATGGGGAAAACGGGAAAAGTAGGGGGGAAATCAGAAAAAAATGGGGGGAAAATGGGGGGGAAACGGGAAAAACAGGGGGAAATGGGGAAAAAATGGGGGGAAATGGGAAAAATGGGGGAAAACATCAGAAAAAAATGGGGGGAAAAGGGGGGGGAATGTGCAAAACTAGGGGAAAAATGAGGAAAAATGGGAGGCGGAAATGGGAAAAATGGAAAAAATTGGGGGAAAAATTGAGAAAAATTTGTTTTAAAAGGGTTAAATAATGGAGAAAATGGGGGAATGGGAGAATTGTGGGGAAAATGGGTGGAAATGGGGGAAAATGGGGGGAAATGGGAAAAATTGGGGGAAATTGAGGGGAAATGGGAAAAAATGGGGAAAAGAGGAAAAATTGGAGGGAAATGGGGAAAATCATGGAGAAAATCATGGGGAAAATGGGAAAAAATAAATTTTTGGGGCCAAAAAAAAGGATTTGGGATGGAGAAAATGGGATTTTGGGGGGGTGGGACATCGACATAACCTAAAACTGAGGAGGGGACCCCAAAATTGGAGAGGGGGGATGGAAGGAGGAATTGAGGAGGGGG
>NW_024373169.1:0-490 GCF_014805655.1 Passer montanus
AACTGTAATTGTCATAGGGAAACTCCAGAAAAGAAGTGGATCTGCTGACAACACAACTACAAGAAGACGAATGACAAATTTTGCCTCTGACACATAGGGACTAACAGGAAAACAAATTAACAGCAGCCTGTTCTCACATGAAATTATGAGACAGCACAATAGTGTAAAAGTCATCTTATATGCAGAGCTCTTAAACCTGAATTAATAGAGGACTATTGCATAGTTACTGCTAGGTATAATTTGGAATACATTAAAACCTTTACTTCCCCAGACCAATGTTTAAAATAAACAAGAAGCAGTGAGCAGGCACAGCCACTTCATTAAAGTGATCACATAAACTCTCAAGCCAATACTTAATTTGAATTAATAGTAAAGATAAAATTGAATGCATAAACATGCCATGCAGAAAGAATGAAGTTCTGAAAAGAATTAAGTGGTTTGATGATATCACATAACAAACACCTGATGAATTCATTAAATACAAAGGGTT
>NW_024373170.1:0-490 GCF_014805655.1 Passer montanus
CCCCAAACATAAAAGAATGCCTTACACACTGCAACAGGAACATTTATCATCCAAAATCCAAAGAACCTTTATGCAGCTGAAGAAAACCTCAAATATGAAATACATAACAAAATAAAACACCATCAAGTAAAACAGAAACTCCTAATTCTTCTCTTGCCAAGGTTGTACTTTTATTTTTATGACTAGCAGTGAGAAGACACCACAGCAAGTAAGGAAAGAGTATAACTTAAGCTTTGAGTAAATACTGAATGTCAGTGACTGAAAAGTGAGAGCAAGGAAAACTATTTCTGTCCTAACAGCAATAAATTTGATTGAAATATAAAGACCACTACCCAAATTTTCTGCCATTTAATAAGCAGGATTATATATACATCTAGCTGTATTTAGGTAATTGCAGGGATAAAAAAAATTATTCAAGACTCTCCTTCTTACAAGAAAAAATGTCGCAGAGCCATAGAATAGGTTGGGTTGGAAGGGACTTTAAGATCAT
>NW_024373171.1:0-490 GCF_014805655.1 Passer montanus
GTTTGTTTATTTTACTAGGAGGGCAGTACAAGTTGTGATCACCATGGACTGATTAGCAAATTTTGGACAATAATGAACATAGTTAAATTTTAAGTAGAGCTTCTTTTTGTTTGTTTAGATGCTCAGAATTTTACAGTTTTGGCAGATAGGTTATTTTACTGAACAGTGAAATACAGTACTTTTAATTTGTGTTAATTTAGTAATTGTAACTCTTACAAAAATATCTTTTCATTGAATAGTTTGTAACATGTAATTTTTAATCTTTGAAATTAAGGATAACATATGTTTAATTTAAGATAATTTGCTTTAAATGTTTTTCTTACTAACAAACCACACTTGCTGGATCTATGTCTTGCTGGGCTACCTGGTTTAGCCAACTTAAGGCAAATCCAGTTTGAAGCTCTGCTTCTTAAAATATTTAGGTTGAAAAAATCTCTCATGGAGTGACAGCTTCCTCCCAAGCATCCACCTGCTCCAGCATGGGGCTTCT
>NW_024373172.1:0-490 GCF_014805655.1 Passer montanus
AGTATGGACCAGTACAGACCGGTATGGACTCCCAGTGCCCCCGTCCCCATTCATCCCAGTCCCTCCCAGTACAAACCAGTTTCCTCCCAGTACAAACCAGTACAGCCCAGTGCCCTCCCAGAAACCCCCAACCCCCCACCCAGTCCCTCTCAATCCCTCCCAGTATAAACCAGTAACCCCAAAACCCCTCCCAGTACAAACCAGTTCCCCCCAGTCCCTCCCAGTCCAACCCAGCCTGACCAGTACCGTGTCGTGCGGCGCCCCCTGCTGGCGCACCAGCGCTCCCAGGGCGTTGTCCCGGACCCGGCCTGGCCCCTCCCCCCCGGGCCGGAGGGCGTGGCAGCAGAGCTCCGCCCCGGGCCACGCCCCCCTGAGCGCCCGTTAAGGAAAAAGGGGCGGGGCTTGGGGAGCTGGAGGGGGTTTGAGGTCCTTATATGGGAATGGGGCAGGGCTTGACCTTATATGGGAGTGGGGGCGGGGGTTGGGGGGG
>NW_024373173.1:0-489 GCF_014805655.1 Passer montanus
CCTGGGGTCACTCAGGGGTCAGTGGTCACCCTGGGGTCATTCAGGGGTCACTGAGGGTCATTTTAAGGGAATTTTGGGTCATTTTGGGGGGATTTTGGGGAGATTTGGAGCCGTTTTTTGGCTCCTGGGGTCACTGAGGGGTCAGGGGTCACTCAGGGGTCACTCGGGGTCATTTCCAGGGGACTTTGGGGGTCCTGGGGTCATCCAGGGGTCATTTGGGGTTAATTTTGGGGGATTTTGGGTCATTTTGGGGGTCCTGAGGTCACTGAGGGGTCAGGGGTCACTCTGGGGTCACTCGGGGTCATTCTGGGGTCACTCAGGGTCATTTTTGGGGAGATTTTGGGGGGATTTGGGGTCATTTTGAGGGTCTTGGGGTCACTCAGGGTCATCCAGGGTCATTTGGGGTCACTCGGGGCCATTTTGAGGGAATTTTGGGTCATTTTGGGGTCACTTTAGGGATATTTGGGGTCATTTTGGGGGTCCTGGGGT
>NW_024373174.1:0-489 GCF_014805655.1 Passer montanus
GTATATTCTTAAATATTATAAAATATTTTCATTAAATACTATAATAATATTTTAGTAATATTTAATAAAACTAAATATAGATAAACTAATAAAAATAAAATCAACTGAATAGAAATTGTTAATAAAATATTTAATAAAATAATATGTCATTGTATTAAAATATTTAAAATAATGTTATTAAAAAAATTTTAATGATGTATTACTTTTATTTACTACAATGAAATATTATAACAAAAACAATCGTGATAAATAAGCGATGAATAATTAAAGGAAAATTAACAATTAAATAAATCAATAATGTATTATAATCATTCATTTACCATAATTTAATTCTTTATTCCTTTTTTTACTTTAATTATAATTGTTCATTTAACTATTATTGAAATTTCCAAATTAATTCAAATTAAAGGTAATTAATTACAGACATTGGATACATTTATATTTAATAGCTAATGAGATATAGATTGAATGCATAATTAAATGCATTAA
>NW_024373175.1:0-489 GCF_014805655.1 Passer montanus
AATTGTTTAATTCGGAGATGTCATTTAAGTTTTCACTTAAAACAGAGTCAGAAGTCTTTGAAAGCTCTGACCATTTTCACAGACGCGTCCGGAGCATCCCACAAGTCCGTGGTGACTTGGCGGGATCCTCAAACTCGGCAGTCAAGACAGACATTATAAAGGTTGAGGGCTTACCTCAAATTGCCGAGTTGGCCGCGGTTGTCAGAGTTTTTGAAAGGTTTTGTCAACCATTCAATTTAGTGACCGACTCTGCGTATGTTGCCGGTGTCATTTCTAGAGCGGAGAGCGCAATTCTTCAAGAAGTCTCCAATGTGGCTCCGTTCAATTTGCTCTTGAGACTAATAGATCTAGTCTCCCACTGAGAGCAACCCTTTTACGTGATGCATGTAAGGTCACACACCGACCTACCGGGGTTCATCGCGGATGGCAACCAGCGTGCCGATCCCCTAGCCGCCCTAGCTGAGATGGCCCCGCTCCCAGATGCCTTTC
>NW_024373176.1:0-489 GCF_014805655.1 Passer montanus
TTTTCTTAGTTTAGCTTTGTAGTGTATTTGAAGACAAATGTAGAAGGTAACTTGAATTAGTTGAAATATTCATCCAACCAGAGTCAAAGAAAACCATCAGTCATCAAGTGTCAACTGATACAGATATTTGAAGCTGTGCACAGAAGGTTCCTTGTCATCTTTTGTGCAACAGGGACTGTCCTCTGATGGTTGAAGAATGTAGTTCATAATTGCTGATTTCAACAACTATTATTTCAATTCAGCTTCTCCTAAAAGTTATTCTGGTAGGGCTTAGTAAACACACATCAGATATTTTTGAGCTGTGAATATATTATCATTCCAGCCTCTTTACTAGTTAAGGAAAAATATGATGTTCTAATGAGTTGTTATCCTCTCCTTTTCAGCCTTACTGCTTTCCAGCATTGGCAAAGCCTTTGAACATTTTTTACCACCCACACTCTTCAGGGTCATCCGCTTGGCCCGGATTGGCCGGATCCTGAGACTCATCCG
>NW_024373177.1:0-489 GCF_014805655.1 Passer montanus
GCTGGTGACACCTGGTGCTGTGTGTGCTGTCAGTGCCACTCAGTGACACCCAGTGACACTCAGTGCCACCCAGTGCTGCTGGTGCTGTGTGTGCTGTGGGTGCTGTGGGTGCTGTGGGTGCTGTCAGTGCCACCCAGTGCCACTCAGTGACACCCAGTGCTGCAGTGCTGTGGGTGCTGTGGGTGCTGTCAGTGACACCCAGTGCCACTCAGTGACACCCAGTGCTGCAGTGCTGTGGGTGCTGTGGGTGCTGTCAGTGTCACCTGGTGCCACTCAGTGACACCCAGTGCTGTGGGTGCTGTGGGTGCTGTGGGTGCTGTCAGTGTCACCGGTCCCTCAGTGTCACCCAGTGTCACTCAGTGGCTGTGGGTGCTGTGGGTGCTGTGGGTGCTGTGGGTGCTGTGGGTGCTGTGGGTGCTGTCAGTGTCACCCAGTGCTGTGGGTGCTGTCGGTGCCACCGGTGCCACCGGTGCCGCCCGTGTCCCCGCA
>NW_024373178.1:0-489 GCF_014805655.1 Passer montanus
GGGGCCACCAGGGAGTGCAGGACCCCGGGAGTGATGGGTGACACTGATGTGTCCCCTCTGTTTCTTGCAGTGGCCGCAGGGGTTGGAGGGGCCCTTTTGTTCCTGCTCCTGCTCGTGGGTGTCATTGTGGCCTGGCACCGGTGGCACCGTGTGGGTGGGTGACAATGAGGGGACGGGGGTCCCAGGGAGCTGCAGAGGTGCCAAGAATTGGGGAACGACAGGGCAGCACCCACACCCCCAGAAGTGTGACCTTGTCTGGGGGTCCTGTAGGCATTGGGAGGTGCTGGAGGGTCCTGCAGGACTGTTGGGGGCTCTTTCAGGGTCCCTGGGGGTGTTTAGGGCATTTCTGTCTCTGCCAGGCTTTGGACTCTTGTGGCAGAGTTGTTAGGGGGGCACTGGGGATGTTCATGAATTCTGGGAAGCTTCAGAGATGCTCGGGGGACTTGAATGGAATTGAGGGGCCTGTGGGGGTTCAGGAAATCCTGAGAG
>NW_024373179.1:0-10622 GCF_014805655.1 Passer montanus
GGGGACCCCCAAATTGGGGAGGGGTCCTGAGGGGTTTGGGGAGGGTCTCAGGGGGGTTTTGGGGGGTCCTGAGATGTTTTTGGGGTATCCTGAGGGGGTTTTTTTGGTGTTTCCCCCTCTTTTTGGGGGTCCTGAGTGATTTTTGGGGCGTTTCCCCCTCTTTTTGGGGATCCTAAGGGGTTTTGGGGGGGTCCTGGGTGGTTTTTTGGGGGGTTTCTCCCTCTTTTTGGGATTCCTTTGGGATTTTTGGGGGGTCCTGAGAGGTTTTTGGGGCATCTTGAGTGGTTTTTTGGGGTGTTTCCCCCTCTTTTTGGGGGTCCTGAGTGATTTTTGGGGCGTTTCCCCCTCTTTTTGGGGATCCTAAGGGGTTTTGGGGGGGTCCTGGGTGGTTTTTTGGGGGGTTTCTCCCTCTTTTTGGGATTCCTTTGGGATTTTTGGGGGGTCCTGAGAGGTTTTTGGGGCATCTTGAGTGGTTTTTTGGGGTGTTTCCCCCTCTTTTTGGGGGTCCTGAGTGATTTTTGGGGCGTTTCCCCCTCTTTTTGGGGATCCTAAGGGGTTTTGGGGGGGTCCTGGGTGGTTTTTTGGGGGGTTTCTCCCTCTTTTTGGGGGTCCTGAGGATTTTTTGGGGGATTTTCCCCCTCTTTTGGGGTATCCTGAGAGTTTTTTGGGGCATCCTGAGGAGGCTTTTTGGGGATTTCCTCCACTTTTTGGGATTCTTGAGGGATTTTTTGGGGAGTTTCCCCCTCTTTTGGAGTATCTCGAGCATTTTTTTGGGGTATTTCCCCCTCATTTGGAGTATCTTGGATATTTTTTTGGGCTATTTCCCCTTCTTTTGGGGTATCCTGGGTGGTTTTTTGGGGTATTTCCCCCTCTTTTGGGGTATCCTGGATGTTTTTTTGGGGCATTTCGCCCTCTTTTTGGGATTCCTGAGGGATTTTTGGGGGTATTTCCCTCTCTTTTGGAGTATCTTGGATATTTTTTTGGGCTATTTCCCCTTCTTTTGGGGTATCCTGGGTGGTTTTTTGGGGTATTTCCCCCTCTTTTGGGGTATCCTGGGTGTTTTTTTGGGGTATTTCCCCCTCTTTTGGGGTATCTTGGATATTTTTTTGGGCTATTTCCCCTTCTTTTGGGGTATCCTGGGTGGTTTTTTGGGTTATTTCCCCCTCTTTTGGGGTATCCTGGATGTTTTTTTGGGGCATTTCGCCCTCTTTTTGGGATTCCTGAGGGATTTTTGGGGGTATTTCCCTCTCTTTTGGAGTATCTTGGATATTTTTTTGGGGCATTTCCCCCTCTTTTTGGGATTCCTGAGGGACTTTTTGGGTTATTTCCTCCTCTTTTGGGGTATCCTGGCTGGTTTTTTGGGCTGTTTCCCCCGGTTTTTGGGGGGGCTCCCCGGATTTTGGGGGGGATTCCGGGGGGTCCCAGGGGAAGGAGACCCCCAGGCCCTCCATGCGCTCGCGGTAGACGCGGTCGAGATCCTGGCTCTGCTCCGGGCTCAGGTGGTTGCGCCAGTCCCCCGAAATTCCTGGGGGAAAACGGGGGGAAAATGGGCAAAAATGGGGAAAAGAGTATCTCGAGCATTTTTTTGGGGTATTTCCCCCTCATTTGGAGTATCTTGGATATTTTTTTGGGCTATTTCCCCTTCTTTTGGGGTATCCTGGGTGGTTTTTTCGGTTGTTTCCCCCTCTTTTGGGGTATCCTGGTTGTTTTTTTGGGGCATTTCGCCCTCTTTTTGGGATTCCTGAGGGATTTTTTGGGGTATTTCCCTCTCTTTTGGAGTATCTTGGATATTTTTTTGGGCTATTTCCCCTTCTTTTGGGGTATCCTGGGTGGTTTTTTCGGTTGTTTCCCCCTCTTTTGGGGTATCCTGGTTGTTTTTTTGGGGCATTTCGCCCTCTTTTTGGGATTCCTGAGGGATTTTTTGGGGTATTTCCCTCTCTTTTGGAGTATCTTGGATATTTTTTTGGGGCATTTCCCCCTCTTTTTGGGATTCCTGAGGGACTTTTTGGGTTATTTCCTCCTCTTTTGGGGTATCCTGGCTGGTTTTTTGGGCTGTTTCCCCCGGTTTTTGGGGTTCCCCCGGTTTTTGGGGGGGCTCCCCGGATTTTGGGGGGGATTCCGGGGGGTCCCAGGGGAAGGAGACCCCCAGGCCCTCCATGCGCTCGCGGTAGACGCGGTCGAAGCGCTGGCTCTGCTCCGGGCTCAGGTGGTTGCGCCAGTCCCCCGAAATTCCTGGGGGAAAACGGGGGGAAAATGGGCAAAAATGGGGAAAAATGGGGAAAAAATGGGGAAAAAAGGGGAAAAATGGGGGGAAATGGGGAGGAAATGGGAAAAAAAGGGGGGGAAATGGGAAAAATGGGGGGAACAATGGGAAAAAAAGGGGAAAATGGGAAAAAAGAGGAAAAAATGAGAAAAAAAGGGGGGAAATGGGGGATAAAGGGGGAGAAAATGGGAAAAAAAGGGGAAAAATGGGAAGAAAAGGGGAAAAATGGGGGAAAAAAAAACCTCATTTTTCCCCCCAAAAAACCTCCTTCTTTTCCTCCCTCAAGAGCTCCATTTTCCCCTCTAAAACCCCAATTTTTTCCCCCAAAATCCCAATTTTTTCGCCAAAAAAATTCCCATTCTTCCCCCATAAAAACCCCTTTTCCCCTCTAAAATCCCCATTTTTTATCCTAAAATCCCCTTTTTTTCACCAAAAATCCCCATTTTTCTCCCCAAATTCCCATTATTTTCCCCCAAAATCCCCAATTTCCCACTTTTCCCTTTAAATCCCCCAATTTTCTCCCCAAAAACCCCCATTTTTCCCCTTAAAAATCCCATTTTTTCTCCCATAAAGCCTCAATTTTTCCCCTCTAAAATCCCCACTTTTTACCCTAAAATCCCCATCTTTTCACCAAAAATCCCCATTTTTTTCCTCCAACCCCCAATTTCCCATTTCTCTCCTTCTAAACCCCCAATCTTTTCCCCAAAAATCCCCATTTTTTCACACAAAAAAAATCCCATTTTTTACCATAAAAATCCCATTTTTTTGCCATGAAAATCACATTTTTTGCCCTAAAATCCTCATTTTTTCACCAAAAATCCCCATTTTTTTCCCTCCAAACCCCAATTTCCCATTTCTGTCCCTCTAAAACTCCAATTTTTTACCCAAAAAAATCCCCTTTTTTTACCAAAAAACCCCCATTTTTCCCCCATAAAAATCACATTTTTTACCATAAACCCCCCATTTTTTAACATAAAATCCTCATTTTTTCACCAAAAATCACCATTTTTTTTTCTCCAAACCCCAACTTCCCATTTCTGTCCCTCTAAAACTCCAATTTTTTCCCCAAAAATCCCCATTTTTTAACTAAAAAACCCCCATTTTTCCCCCATAAAAACCGCATTTTTCGCCATAAAATCCCCATTTTTTAACATAAAATCCCCATTTTTTCACCAAAAATCACCATTTTTTTTCCTCCAAACCCCAATTTCCCATTTCTGTCCCTCTAAAACTCCAATTTTTTCCCCAAAAATCCCCATTTTTTTAACTAAAAAACCCCCATTTTTCCCCCATAAAAACCGCATTTTTCGCCATAAAATCCCCATTTTTTCACATAAAATCCCCATTTTTTCACCAAAAATCCCCATTTTTTTTTCCTCCAAACCCCAATTTCCCATTTCTGTCCCTCTAAAACTCCAATTTTTTCCCCAAAAATCCCCATTTTTTTAACTAAAAAACCCCCATTTTTCCCCCATAAAAACCCCCTTTTTCCCCTCTAAAATCCCCATTTTTTACCCTAAAATCCCCATTTTTTCACCAAAAATCCCCATTTTTTTTTCCTCCAAACCCCAATTTCCCATTTCTGTCCTTCTAAAACCCCACTCTTTTTACCTAAAAAACCCCAATTTATGGACAGAAAAATGCCATTTTTTAACCGTAAAAATCGCATTTTTCGCCATAAAATCCCCATTTTTTCACATAAAAACGCCATTTTTTCACCAAAAATCCCCATTTTTTCCCCCCAAACCTTGGCCTTGGATCGGAAGCAGCCGCGGGGGAAGAGGTGCAGGGGCAGGTGGGAGCTGATGATGCGGGGCCGGGCGTTGGCGCGCGCCCGCCGCAGCCCCAGCAGCGTCTCCAGCCACGGGCCCCGCTCCCA
This sequence comes from Passer montanus, assembly GCF_014805655.1. Lineage (NCBI taxonomy): Eukaryota > Metazoa > Chordata > Aves > Passeriformes > Passeridae > Passer > Passer montanus. Next base: position 4,143 of record NW_024373179.1, read on the forward strand.
GTTGGGCACCGAGCGGCACCACGAGGGGTCCCCGCCCTGGCGGATCAGGCTCAGGATCTCCAGCATCCACACCGTGCCTAAAAAATGACATTTTGGGAAAATTTGGGTCATTTTGGGGCTTTTTTCCCGATTTTTTCCTGATTTTTTAGTGATTTTTTGTGATTTTTTGGGGATTTTTGGGGATTTTTTGGTGATTTTTTTGGGTCCCCGCCCTCGCAGATCAGGCTCAGCATCTCCAGCATCCACACGGTCCCTAAAAATCGAAAATTTGGGAAAATTTGGGTCATTTTTGGGGTTTTTGGGTTTTTTTTCCGATTTTTTCCTGATTTTTTAGTGATTTTTTAGGATTTTTTGGTGATTTTTTGAGGTTTTATTGGGGTTTTTTGGGTCTGATAAGACTCAGGATTTCCAGCATCCACAAAGTTCCTAAAAAACCCCAAAATTTTGGGACATTTTGGGTCATTTTTAGGTTTTTTTGCCTTTTCTTTTGACTTTATTTACTGTTTTTTTGGGATTTTTTGCTCTTTTGCCCAGTTGGGCACCGAGCGGCACCACGAGGGGTCCCCGCCCTCACGGATCAGGCTCAGGATCTCCAGCATCCACACCGTCCCTAAAAAAATCAAAAATTTGGGAAAATTTGGGTCATTTTGGGGTTTTTTTTCCGATTTTTTCCTGATTTTTTAGTGATTTTTTGGGATTTTTAGGGGATTTTTGGGGATTTTTTGGTGATTTTTTTGGGTCCCCGCCCTCGCGGATCAGGCTCAGGATCTCCCATTCATTTTTTTTATTTTCCTCCCCAAATTCTGGATTTTCTCCCCAAATTCCAGAATTTCCCCCAAAATTCAGATTTTCCTCCCCAAATTCCATATTTTTCTGCCAAAATTCAAATTTTCACCCCCAAATTCTGTATTTTTTCTCCCAAAATTCAGATTTTCCTCCCCAAATTCCATATTTTTCTGCCAAAATTCAAATTTTCACCCCCAAATTCTGTATTTTTTCTCCCAAAATTCAGATTTTCATCCCCAAATTTCAGATTTTCCTCCCCAAATTTCAGATTTTCTCCCCCAATTCCGTATTTTTCTCCCAAAATTCTGGATTTTCCTCCCAAAATTCAGATTTTCCTCCCCAAATTTCAGATTTTCCGCATTTTTCGCCCTAAAACCCCCATTTTTTCACATAAAAACTCCATTTTTTCACCAAAAATCGCCATTTTTTTCCCTCCAAACCCCAACTTCCCATTTCTGTCCCTCTAAAACTCCAATTTTTTACCCCAAAATCCCCATTTTTTCACCAAAAAAATTCCCATTTTTTACCATTAAAAATCCCATTTTTCCCCCATAACAATCACATTTTTTGCCCTAAAATCCTCGTTTTTTCACCAAAAATCACCATTTTTTTTTCTCCGAACCCCAATTTCCCATTTCTGTCCCTCTAAAACTCCAATTTTTTAAGCTAGAACCCTCAATTTTTGGACAGAAAAATCTCTTTTTTTTAGCATAAAAACCGCATTTTTCGCCCTAAAACCCCCATTTTTTCACATAAAAACTCCATTTTTTCACCAAAAATCGCCATTTTTTTCCCTCCAAACCCCAATTTCCCATTTCTGTCCCTCTAAAACTCCAATTTTTTAAGCTAGAACCCTCAATTTTTGGACAGAAAAATCTCTTTTTTTTTAGCATAAAAACCGCATTTTTTGCCCTAAAAACTGCATTTTTTCACCTAAAAAGCTCATTTTTTCACCAAAAATCCCCATTTTTTTTCCTCCAAACCCCAATTTCCCATTTCTGTCCCTCTAAAACTCCAATTTTTTCCCCAAAAATCCCCATTTTTTTAACTAAAAAACCCCCATTTTTCCCCCATAAAAACCCCCTTTTTCCCCTCTAAAATCCCCATTTTTTACCCTAAAATCCCCATTTTTTCACCAAAAATCCCCCATTTTTTCCCCTCCAAACCCCAATTTCCCATTTCTGTCCTTCTAAAACCCCACTATTTTTACCTAAAAGCCCCCAATTTATGGACAGAAAAATGCCATTTTTTAACCGTAAAAATCGCATTTTTCGCCATAAAATCCCCATTTTTTCACATAAAAACGCCATTTTTTCACCAAAAATCCCCATTTTTTCCCCTCCAAACCCCAATTTCCCATTTCTGTCCTTCTAAAACCCCACTATTTTTACCTAAAAGCCCCCAATTTATGGACAGAAAAATGCCATTTTTTAACCGTAAAAATCGCATTTTTCGCCATAAAATCCCCATTTTTTCACATAAAAACTCCATTTTTTCACCAAAAATCCCCATTTTTTTTCCCAAAACCCCCCTTTTTTCCCCCCAAACCTTGGCCTTGGATCGGAAGAAGCCGCGGGGGAAGAGGTGCAGGGGCAGGTGGGAGCTGATGATGCGGGGCCGGGCGTTGGCGCGCGCCCGCCGCAGCCCCAGCAGCGTCTCCAGCCACGGGCCCCGCTCCCAGTTGGGCACCGAGCGGCACCACGAGGGGTCCCCGCCCTCGCGGATCAGGCTCAGGATCTCCAGCATCCACACCGTGCCTAAAAAATGACATTTTGGGAAAATTTGGGTCATTTTGGGGCTTTTTTCCCGATTTTTTCCTGATTTTTTAGTGATTTTTTGTGATTTTTTGGGGATTTTTGGGGATTTTTTGGTGATTTTTTTGGGTCCCCGCCCTCGCAGATCAGGCTCAGCATCTCCAGCATCCACACGGTCCCTAAAAATCGAAAATTTGGGAAAATTTGGGTCATTTTTGGGGTTTTTGGGTTTTTTTTCCGATTTTTTCCTGATTTTTTAGTGATTTTTTGTGATTTTTTGGGGATTTTTGGGGATTTTTTGGTGATTTTTTTGGGTCCCCGCCCTCGCAGATCAGGCTCAGCATCTCCAGCATCCACACGGTCCCTAAAAATCGAAAATTTGGGAAAATTTGGGTCATTTTTGGGGTTTTTGGGTTTTTTTTCCGATTTTTTCCTGATTTTTTAGTGATTTTTTGTGATTTTTTGGGGATTTTTGGGGATTTTTTGGTGATTTTTTTGGGTCCCCGCCCTCGCAGATCAGGCTCAGCATCTCCAGCATCCACACGGTCCCTAAAAATCGAAAATTTGGGAAAATTTGGGTCATTTTTGGGGTTTTTGGGCTTTTTTCCCGATTTTTTCCTGATTTTTTAGTGATTTTTTAGGATTTTTTGGTGATTTTTTGAGGTTTTATTGGGGTTTTTTGGGTCTGATAAGACTCAGGATTTCCAGCATCCACAAAGTTCCTAAAAAACCCCAAAATTTTGGGACATTTTGGGTCATTTTTAGGTTTTTTTGCCTTTTCTTTTGACTTTATTTACTGTTTTTTTGGGATTTTTTGCTCTTTTGCCCAGTTGGGCACCGAGCGGCACCACGAGGGGTCCCCGCCCTCACGGATCAGGCTCAGGATCTCCAGCATCCACACCGTCCCTAAAAAACGAAATTTTGGGAAAATTTGGGTCATTTTGGGGGTTTTTTTGGGCTTTTTTCCCGATTTTTTTCTGATTTTTTTTGGATTTTTTGGTGATTTGTGGTGATTTTTTTAGGTTTTTTAGGGGTTTTTTTGGGTCTGATCAGACTCAGGATTTCCAGCATCCACAAAGTTCTTAAAAAACCCCAAAATTTTGGGATATTTTGGGTGATTTTTGAGGTTTTTTTCTGATTTTTTGGGGGATTTTTTGGGATTTTTTGCTCTTTTGCCCAGTTGGGCACCGAGCGGCACCACGAGGGGTCCCCGCCCTCGCGGATCAGGCTCAGGATCTCCAGCATCCACACCGTCCCTAAAAAACGAAATTTTGGGAAAATTTGGGTCATTTTGGGGGTTTTTTTGGGCTTTTTTCCCGATTTTTTTCTGATTTTTTTTGGATTTTTTGGTGATTTGTGGTGATTTTTTTAGGTTTTTTAGGGGTTTTTTTGGGTCTGATCAGACTCAGGATTTCCAGCATCCACAAAGTTCCTAAAAAACCCCAAAATTTTGGGACATTTTGGGTCATTTTTAGGTTTTTTTGCCTTTTCTTTTGACTTTATTTACTGTTTTTTTGGGATTTTTTGCTCTTTTGCCCAGTTGGGCACCGAGCGGCACCACGAGGGGTCCCCGCCCTCACGGATCAGGCTCAGGATCTCCAGCATCCACACCGTCCCTAAAAAAATCAAAAATTTGGGAAAATTTGGGTCATTTTGGGGTTTTTTTTCCGATTTTTTCCTGATTTTTTAGTGATTTTTTGGGATTTTTAGGGGATTTTTGGGGATTTTTTGGTGATTTTTTTGGGTCCCCGCCCTCGCGGATCAGGCTCAGGATCTCCAACATCCAGACTGTTCCTAAAAAATGAAATTTTGGGAAAATTTGGGTCATTTTGGAGCTTTTTTGGGCTTTTTTCCAATTTTTTCCTGATTTTTTAGTGATTGTTTGGGATTTTTTGTGGATTTTTGGGGATTTTTTGGTGATTTTTTTGGGTCCCCGCCCTCGCGGATCAGGCTCAGGAACTCCCATTCATTTTTTTTATTTTCCTCCCCAAATTCTGGATTTTCCTCCTCAAAATTCCAGAATTTCCCCCAAAATTCAGATTTTCCTCCTCAAATTCTGGATTTTTCTCCCAAAATTCAAATTTTCACCCCCAAATTCTGTATTTTTTCTCCCAAAATTCAGATTTTCCTCCCCAAATTCCATATTTTTCTGCCAAAATTCAAATTTTCACCCCCAAATTCTGTATTTTTTCTCCCAAAATTCAGATTTTCCTCCCCAAAATTCAGATTTTCCTCCCAAAATTCAGATTTTCCTCCCCAAATTTCAGATTTCCTCCCCCAATTCTGTATTTTTTCTCCCAAAATTCTGGATTTTCCTCCCTAAAAACCCCCAAATTTCTCCCTCAAATTTGGATTTTCCTCCCCCAAATTCCATATTTTTCTCCCAAAATTCTGGATTTTCCTCCCATCAGATTTTCCTCCCAAAATTTCAGATTTTCTCCCCCAATTCCGTATTTTTCTCCCAAAATTCTGGATTTTCTTCCCTAAAAATCCCCAAATTTCTCCCTCAAATTTGGATTTTCCTCCCCCAAATTCCATATTTTTCTCCCAAAATTCTGGATTTTCTTCCCTAAAAATCCCCAAATTTCTCCCTCAAATTTGGATTTTCCTCCCCCAAATTCCATATTTTTCTCCCAAAATTCTGGATTTTCTTCCCTAAAAATCCCCAAATTTCTCCCTCAAATTTGGATTTTCCTCCCCCAAATTCCATATTTTTCTCCCAAAATTCTGGATTTTCTTCCCTAAAAATCCCCAAATTTCTCCCTCAAATTTGGATTTTCCTCCCCCAAATTCCATATTTTTCTCCCAAAATTCTGGATTTTCTTCCCTAAAAATCCCCAAATTTCTCCCTCAAATTTGGATTTTCCTCCCCCAAATTCCGTATTTTTCTCCCAAAATTCTGGATTTTCCTCCCAAAATTCAGATTTTCCTCCCCAAACTCTGGATTTTCCTCCCGAAATCCAGGGATTTCCCCCCCAAATCCCAGAATTTCCTGTTGATTTTTGTTCTCCCAAAATTCAAATTTTCCTCCCCAAAATTCAGATTTTCTTCCCCAAATTTCCGATTTCCTCCCCCAATTCTGTATTTTTTCTCCCAAAATTCAGCTTTTCCTCTCCAAATTCTGTATTTTTTCTCCCAAAATTCAGATTTTCCTCCCCAAATTTCAGATTTTCTCCCCCAATTCCGTATTTTTCTCCCAAAATTCTGGATTTTCTTCCCTAAAAATCCCCAAATTTCTCCCTCAAATTTGGATTTTCCTCCCCCAAATTCCATATTTTTCTCCCAAAATTCTGGATTTTCCTCCCAAAATTCAGATTTTCCTCCCCAAATTTCAGATTTTCCTCCTCAAAATTCCATATTTTTCTCCCAAAATTCAAATTTTCCTCCCCAAAATTCAGATTTTCTTCCCCAAATTTCCGATTTCCTCCCCCAATTCTGTATTTTTTCTCCCAAATTTCAGATTTCCTCCCCCAATTCTGTATTTTTTCTCCCAAAATTCAGATTTTCATCCCCAAAATTCAGATTTTCCTCCCAAAATTTCAGATTTTCCTCCCGAAATCCAGGGATTTCCCCCCCAAATCCCAGAATTTCCTGTTGATTTCTGGAATTTTCCCGAAACGGCCGTTTTTTGCCCCAAACCCGACCGGATTTCTGGTAGGTGACGTTGAAGACGTCGTCGTCCTCCACGGGGAAGTCGCGGGCGGCCTCGAGGCCGCGGGGGGAGTAAAGGAGCCCCGGGAAGGTCACCCCCCCGTGCTGGAAGTACCCGCGCGACATCGCCCCGCCTGGGGAGGAGAGACACACCCGAAATCAGGGAAATCCGACCCAAAAATCCGCCCCGAAAATCACGAAAGTCCAGAACAAAAATCCCCGTCAAAATCTGCCCGGAATTCCCAAAAATCCACCCCAGGAATCCCAAAAATCCAGCCCAGAAATCCCA